>NC_056456.1:33136853-33484353 GCF_018296145.1 Oncorhynchus tshawytscha
TGACTACGGCTCAAGCTCATTAGCATAACGCAAAATGCGAAAAAATATTCTTAGAAATATTTAACCTCCACACCTACACAAGTCCAATAGCTCAAATGAAAGATAAACACCTTGTTCATCTACCCAGCAAGTCAGATTTCTAAAATGTTTTACGCCGAAAACATAGCACACATTTATATTAGACCACCACCGAAACAAAAGGCAAGCGGCGGCCATTTTGTCCCAGAAAATATAAAATTTAAAAGTAGGATTAAAAAATAAATAATTCACTAACCTTTTGAAAATCTTCATCAGATGACAGTAATATTACATTACACAATATTACATTACATGTTACATGTTTTTTTCAATAATATGCCATTAATATCCATAAATCTCTGTTTACAATGACGACATTTCAAAAAATGCTACTCAAAATGTCCGGAGAAATTATGATAGCTCCGACAGATAACGTCAGATAACAAGCAATAAACATGACTAAATATACATGTTCTACATATAGTTACAAAGATACACTTCTTCTTAATACAACCGCTTTGTTACATTTATTTTTAACGTTACAGAATTCGTTCACTAGTCTATGCTATGAGTCGGCGCTCAGATATTAGCAGTGTCTCCTCTACGTTTGGAGTCCACAGAAACCCAAAATAACCACATAAATATTCCCTTACCTTTGATGTTCTTCGATCAGAAGACGTAGAAGGAGTCATACTTACCCAATACATCGTTTGGTTTCAAGTTGTGCGTCTTTGTATTAGCATATGCTAACAGCTTCAGCTGAAATGCACCCAAAATAACTTCTGCTCCTTCTGGTCCCGCACTCTTGCGCATCAAAACTTCAAAATTACATATTATATGTTGACTAAACTGGTCAAACTAAGTGCAGAATCGAGCAAAATGATGTTTTTATCATGTAAAACAATGATAATCGCAAACAAACGAACCGGCTTCAACTGGTGTCTATTGGAAAAGAACGTTCCCCAAATCGGCCGCGCGCAATAGAGTGCATGTATGTGAGAGTGACCCGGGCATTTTCGCCCGCCAAAGGATGAGGGAGCACGAAATTCAAACAATGAACGTGCCAATTGAAAGCAGACATCGCGCTGAACAAATACATACTGTTCCCAGATCGGTAGCTGCCTGGGAAGGGTGGGGGCGATGACGTCAAAGTTGACCCAACTTTTCTCTTGACAAGAGAGAGTTTGGGAGAAAGGCTGCCCTGAGAGTTCTGCTTTACATACAGACATAATTTAAACGGTTTTAGAAACTTTAGAGTGTTTTCTATTCAATAATTATTATTATATGCATATATTAGCAATTTTGGAAAAAAATATTTTCAGTTTACTATGGGCACGCACTTCCTCCAACGGGGGCAGTATTCAGCCATAAGCTCAAGAGGCTAAGAGGAGGACAACCTTCAGTGTGAGGACCAGCAGGATAACCATGATGACTTGTGGCTCCCAGCTAGTTCAAGTCTCTTTAGACCCTGTACACCCTGTTTACTCCAGTCCCCTCAATACTTCTACGTCCAGTTACCACCCCAGTACAGGAAGGTCTGCTCCTGCAGTGTGTATGAGAACCACTCTGAGTGTGTGTGCATGTGTGTGTAGTGCAGGAAGTTGTTTGACTAATTACTTCCTGAAATAATTTCACTAGTCTGTAAAACTTTTTAATATCATCCAGAAATAATCTGTAAATGAGTCATTTATAAATAGCTTTCTCTTCATTCATTAATCATAATATATATGGACAATTATTCAAACAACTTTTAAAATATGTATTAACAGTTATTAATTAGGGTGGCAGGTAGCCCAGCAGTTAGGAGCATTGGGCCAGCTTGCTGGTTCAAATCCCCAAGCAGACTAAATTAAAAATATGTCTGTGCCCTTGAGCAAGGAAATTAACCTTAATTGTTCCTGTAAGTTGCTCCGGATAAGAGCGTCTGTGAAATGACAAAAATGTAAATGATTAGTAAGATATAGATCCTTATATTATAAACTTACATATGGAATTATTTTAAGATGGTCATGCCATGGCTCATTTAGGTATCTGATTTTTAATTTAAGGACCCTTTTAGGTATAAAAAAGGTTCTATTTAAAAATTATGTTATAAAATATTGAATCTGTCCATAGACACGCATTGATTAACACATTCATAAATGTAAAAAAAGACAGTCAAAAAATGAATCATAAGGAATGAGTTTTTGAAGTGTCTGTCTTATAACTAGGAGATATAAGAAAGCTTGACACATATTTAACCCCTTATGTTTGTTGGCACAAAACTGCCTCCATACTTCCATTCATTTATATGAGTTACCTTCAGACGAATTACGTGAACACCCTTGTGTTTGTGACAGTCTACACTTTCTACAGTGGGGTCATATCCGTGTGTAGCCCAAATGGTTCGGATGCTACAGACAAAAGACTCCCGACAAATCCCGTGGCACTTGTGGGGGGTCGTAGAGCATAACCAAACTGTTTTTGGCATGTCTCCTATCTGACAAACAGCACTGTAGCTCTGTGGCATAGGTGGATGTGGAGGATTGAGATGCAGCACATGCAAAAAACATATCTCTAGCTTTAACTCAAGTATTAATAAACACCTTACTGTCATGATGTTGCCCTGTTGGGTGAGGTTTATAAATACCTTTCCCCCTTTTCTCTCCACTCTACAGAATGGACTCTTGGAAAGCCCTTCGCTAACTTAGAGAGAGTATGGTTACGTCAAAAGGTTGGGAAATGGAACAATATTTCCCTTTCTCAACCAGTTGAAAGTGTCCATTGGTACATAAAGAATATGATGTCAGATCAGTTAGTGTCTGGGACATTATATCTGATGATAGGATGACATAAATTGCATCTTGGAAAGTCTACATATTCTGGTTATCAGATTCACATGGAATTGTTGTGCAATTTAAATGTTTAAATATGAAACTATTTGTGAAAAGATTAACTGTAATTTTAGCTTCTAAATGAGAGAATTGTTTTCATAAGGAAACTATGCTCACTCAGTGGCCACAACCAAGTGAGCAGACATCGGTTGAAACACACCCTTCTCTCCCCCAATACAAAAGCCCATGGACGGAAGTCAAACTCAGTTCCCGATGACGTTCCCGATACATTTAAAAGGGCTAATTTCAACTACAACCTAATGAAATTAACATTTAATTCCAGGAATGTTAGGACTGCTGTCCTAACGTTTAAAAGGGCGAATTTCAAAGTGGAGGTGACGATCACCACACTGGAATGGTGAATTTCAAAGTGGAGGTGAAGATCACCACACTGGAATGGTGAATTTCAAAGTGGAGGTGACGATCACCACACTGGAATGGTGAATTTCAAAGTGGAGGTGAAGATCACCACACTGGAATGGTGAATTTCAAAGTGGAGATGACGATCACCACGCTGGAATGGTGAATTTCAAAGTGGAGGTGAAAATCACCACACTGGAATGGTGAATTTCAAAGTGGAGGTGAAGATCACCACACTGGAATGGTGAATTTCAAAGTGGACGTGAAGATCACCACACTGGAATGGTGAATTTCACAGTGGAGGTGATGATCACCACACTGGAATGGTGAATTTCGACTAGACGAGCCAAAATACAGTGCGAGCTGATTATGGCAACTTGGTATGAACTTTGAACGATTATTCATTAAAGAAGAAGTGATACCTCCTAGACGTCAAGTTATCAGCTGCAGCTGTATACTTACGTGGCCTAGGAAAGGACAGACAATCTCCTAATAATGACAGGGTACTTTAATGTATCTGCTCTACAACACTAAGAAATATTATTCAAAGGACAATGGCGATCTCTGCTGGGTAAGCCAGTCTTCCATCTTCGACCCATCTATCGAAGTGCAGCTCAGCGTAAATATATATATCTTGCATTTTCCTTTTCCAAACGGGCGGTTATTAGAATGAATAAGATTCTGTAGTTATGGTAGCATAGCTTCTCAAGTACCGATAGAGACCCAATCTCTTTGTCCCTCAGTCTTCCCGCTCTTTCATTCAAACCCAACCCCTTCCTTTGTGTAACCAGCCGTCATATCGGGTTAGCCCACTATGGGCGTTTCATGACATTATTAGTAATTTATTAGTAATCAATGTGTGTCCTATCCTGTGTATATATATGTGTACATATATATATATGTAATTCTGTGTGATTATTTAGGTATTTAGTAAATACATAATTAACTCAATTTGTGTATTGCTGATTCAACTTCTTAGCTAGGGTTAGTGCTGATAACCAAGTACTTACGACAAGCAGAATGAGACCGATCGAGGTGACGATTAATAATTGACTGCTATTGATATAAAATATCTTCAGATCTTTAAAGAGTGGATTCAGGAGATAGCCGCTTGATTTAAATTAATGCTTCCGTGGTGCCCCAGGTTATTAATGGTTTAATTGTTGCATGGTTTAATTCAATCACGTAATCAATTAAACGTTAGGTAATCGATTTGATAAAATAGCATGTTATATAATTTAATCAGTCAGAGACATGACATTGCTGTTTATACTAACTGTGAGCCATGTCCAGAGTCGAGGTTTCTGGGATTCTGAATCACGTTCACAGGTCAAGAAATTCTGCACAGACATCTCAATGGCAATCGATGGGTTAGTGGACCGATTGGATTCTGGGTGCAGAGATTACCTTGTAGATCATTAATATCTTATTCTTTATCAGTCTGTGTTTCACTGAACCATTTTCTACATGGAACATTGTAAGACTGATAATTTTTTTTGCTATGACCATCCATAGGAGACCCTGGAGAGAGAGGGCAGGGAGGAGATCCACAAAGCCATGTAATCCCTGCTCTCCAGGCTCCTGGAGCAGAGTAGGACCACCATCCAGGCATTCTGGACCTACCTGGCAAAGGACTGCAGACTGCAGGCCCCCCTGACCAGCATACAACCAGTTAGGTTCCCACTTCTAAAGCAACGTTTCTAAATCTGTGGAACTAGTACCCGTGAGGGTAATTGGTCTATCCACAGGAGATACTGTGTTATTACCATTTAGCAGGTGTCCAGGCATTGTCCACCTCGGTCCACAGGGCGGTCACTCATCCAGATAGCGGCTGGTCAGCTCTAGGGCCACAGAGGAGATCCTCATCAAACAGGTGTTTGGATCTGGTAAGAAACGCTGGAACCACAACCCGAAACCTGATGACTGTAAACTGATGACTGTAAACCTTGTATTGTAAGTTGATAGGAGTGCACTGTAAATTTGTATTGCACTTTCACTGTCAATATGTAGCCTATTGCATTTCACTGTAAATATGTAGCCTATTGCATTTCACTGTCAATATGTAGCCTATTGCATTTCACTGTGAATATGTAGCCTATTGCATTTCACTGTAAATATGTAGCCTATTGCATTTCACTGTCAATATGTAGCATATTGCATTTCACTGTAAATATGTAGCCTATTGCATTTCACTGTAAATATGTAGCCTATTGCATTTCACTGTGAATATGTAGCCTATTGCATTTCACTGTCAATATGTAGCATATTGCATTTCACTGTCAATATGTAGCCTATTGCATTTCACTGTGAATATGTAGCCTATTGCACTTTCAAATTAATTTTATTGTGTATTATTCTGTATTTTTATGTATTATGAACTTTGTCTTTTTAACCACATGACCAAATTAATTTTCCCCTGGTGAGATAATAAAGTTGATTTAATCTAATCTAGATATAATTTATCCGTCAGACAACGGCTAGATATGGTGAACTCGCAGAAACCATACAACACTATCTCACCATAACAGGAATTTAAATAATAACAACGTGGAGAGCAGGGCTAAAATGTGTTCTTTCTACAGGAAGTGCCAAAAAGTGTGTTAAAGTGGGTGGTGAGTATTACTCCTCTGTCCCATTGGATGACCGGACTGCAGGACACAAGTCAAAGACCGAGAGACTGAGAGACTGAGAAACGGAGACCAAGAGACTGAAAAACAGCTTCTATCTCAAGGCCATCAGACTATTAAACAGCCATCACTGACATCGAGTGGCTGCTGCCAACATACAGACTCAATCTCTAGCCACTTTAATAATTAATAATTGGATGTAATAAATCTATCATTAGTCACTTAAACAATACCACTTTATATAATGTTTACATACCCTACATTACTCATATCATATGTATATACTGTACTCTATACCATCTACTGCATCTTGCCTATGCCATCCATATATCTATATGTACATATTCTTAATCATTCCTTTTCGCTTGTGTATAAGGTAGTTGTTGTGAAATTGTGAAATTACTTGTTAGATATTACTGCACGGTTGGAACTAGAAGCACAACCATTTCGCTACACTCGCATTAACATCTGCTAACCATGTGTATGTGACCAATAAAATTTGATTTGACTACAGAACAGGACACAAGTCAAAGACTGCAGAACACAAGTCAGACTGCAAAGGCTAAAGACTACCACTAGGGTGAGTCCAGCACCAGGGTTACAGACGTACAAGTAAGAGACTGTTATATCAGTTCACTATGACCACCAATCACTGTGTGATTTTCTCAGGCAAATTAGGAATTATTTTAACTTCATTAGCATACTGGTTATTGTTCAGAATTTTGGATGACTGAATAAACTGCCTGTTACTCAGGCCCAGAGGCTAGGATATGCATATACTTGGTAGCATTGGATAGAAAACACTCTGAAGTTCCTAAAACTGTTAAAATAATGTCTGAGTATAACAGAACTGATATGGCACGCAAAAAACAGAGAAAAATCCATTAGGATTATTTTTTTTTAGGTCACAGGCCATTTCAATGTTAGCCTATGGGAAATACAAATAGATAGGACCCATATTGCAATTCCTATGGCTTTCACTAGATGTCAACAGTCTTTAGAAAGTGTTTCAGGCTTGTGTTTTGAAAAATGATTGAGTAGTTGTACTTTTTCCAAGGTGTCTCTCATTAGAAATGTAGTCTTGTTGGAGCGTGAATGAGGTGCACGCTCTTCGTTATTTATCTTCCCTATTGAACATACTATTCCCGTCTTAAATATTATAGTTTATTTAGATATTGGAGTACTTGAGGATGAATTAGAAACATCGTTGACTTATTTGGATGAACTTTACCGGTAACTTTTTGGATTAGTTTTGTATGCATGTTGAACGAGTGGATTACTGAGATCATTGGCGTCAACTAAACTGATTGTTTGGATATAAAGAAGGACTTTATCGAACAAAACGACCATTCATTGTGTAGCTGGGATCCTTGGAATTGCAAACAGAGGAATATCTTCAAAGGTAAGTGATTTATGTAATCGATATTTGTGATTTTGTGACGCCTGTCCTGGTTGAAAAAGTATTTTGACGTGGGGCGCTGTCCTCAGATAATCGCATGGTATGCTTTCGCCGTAAAGCCTTTTTGAAATCTGACAAGGCCCCACAACGCCCCACAAGAAGTTAAGCTTTTAAATGATGTATGACACTTGTATTTTCATGACTGTTTAATATTATGAATTTTGGATTTCGCGCTCTGCAATTTCACCAGATGTTGTCGTAGGTGTCCCGCTAGTGGTTCATGTGCCCAAACAGGTTTTAAGAGGGAGTGTGTTCATGTATCTAGTTGACATTGCACATTCATCAACATTTGAAGAGTTTCATTCTAAAATGCTAGATATCCATTTTCAGAAATTAGGTCAATTAAATTTTTATTGTTCTAAGAACTAAAGATGTGTATTTTTTTTATTTTTTATCTACTGTATCACTTGGTTTAATTTCAGAGCAACAAATAATCATGTTTTGTTGCAAAACGCTATATAGCAGGCTCACTCTCAGAGTAATAAGTAGTATCGGTGTATCACGTCGGACAGGCTCCTGAACAGCTTCTATCCCCAATCATAAGACTGCTAAATAGCTAACAAAATGGTGACACGGACTATCTGAGTTGACCCTTATAGTTTATTTTATTTTAAAGTGGATTTATTCTTTTAGAAATGTTTAATAAATTAATTAAAAATTAAAATCTGAAATGTATTGAGTCAATAAGTATTCAACCCTTTTGTTATGGCCAGACTAAATAAGTTCAGGAGTAAAAATGTGCTTAATATGTCACATAATAAGTTGCATGGACTCACTCTGTGTGCAATAATAGTGTTGAACGTGATTTTTGAATGACTACCTCATCTCTGTACCCTATAATTATCTGTAAGGTACCTCAGTCGAGCAGTGAATTTCAAACAGATTCAACCACAAAGACCATGGAGGTTTTCCTATGCCTCGCAAATAAAGGAACCTATTGGTAGATGGGTAAAAAAAATCAGACATTGAATACCCCTTTGAGCATGGTAAAGTTATTCACTATACTTTGGATGGCGTATCAATACACCCAGTCACTACAAAGATACTGGCGTCCTTCCTAACTCCGTTCCGAAGAGAAAGGAAATCGCTCAGGGATTTCACCATGACGCCAATGGTGACTTTAAAACAGTTAGAGTTAAAATAGCTGTGATAGGAGAAAACATTGTAGTTACTCGATAATAATAACCTAATTGTCAGAATGAAAAGAAGGAAGCCTGTTCAGAGTACAAATATTTAAAAACATGCATCCTGTTTGCAACAAGGCACTAAAGCAATACTGCAAAAAATGTGGCAAAGTAATTCCCTTTTTGTCCTAAATAAAAAGTCTTATGTTTGGTCAAAAACAATACATTAATGAGTATTACTCTCCATATTTTCAAGCATAGTGGTGGCTACATCATGTAATTGTTAAGGACTAGGCAGTTTTTCAGGATAAAAAATAAACAGAATGGCGCTAAGCACAGCTAAGCACAAAATCCTAGAGGAAAACCTGGTCACTCTGCTTTCCACCAGACACTGTGAGATTAATTCACCTTTAAACTGGACAATAACCTAAAACACAAGGCGAAATCTACACCGGAGTTACTAACCAAGAAAGTGAACGTTTCTCAGTGGCCGAGTTACATGTTTAATTTAAATATCCTTGAAAATCTATGGCAAGACCTGAAAATGGTTGTCTAGCAATGATCAACAACCAAATTGATGGAGCTTGAATAATTGTGAAAATAATCATGGTAAATGTTGCACAATCCAGGTGAGGAAAGAGGTTGCACATTTCAGGTGTGGAAAGTTCTTAGAGATTTACCCAGAAAGACTCACAGCTTCAATAGCTTTCAAAGGTACTTCTAAAAAGTATTGACTCAGGGGTCTGAGTGTTTCTGTAAATGAGGTGTTTCTGTATTTCATTCTTAATAAAATTGCAAACGTTTCTAAAAACATGTTATCATTTTGTCATTTTGTCAATTCAGACTGTAATACAATAAAATGTGGAATAAGTATGAATAATTTCTGAAGGCACTGTATATCTTGATGCCTAGTCACCTTACCCATATACATATCTACCTCTATCACTCTAGTATCCCTGCACATTGTAAATATGACACTAGAAGTGACTGACCCTGTATATAGTATTTTTTATTTTTACCTTTATGCAAGTCAGTTAAGAAGAACAAATTCTTATTTTCAATGATTGGTAGATGGGTAAGGAACAATGGGTTAACTGCCTGTTCAGGGGCAGAACGACAGACTTGTACCTTGTCAGCTCAGGGGTTTGAACTTGCAACCTTCTGGTTACTAGTCCAACACTCTAACCACTAAGCTACCCTGCCACCCCAGTATGATTACTTATGGCTCTTCTTATTTCTTTATTTTATTTATCTTATGCTTTTGTTCTACCTTATGTTATTTTTAGTATTACAATGTTATTGATTACTGCATTGTTGAGTTTAGAGTTTGCAAGAAAGGCATTTCACTGTACTTATGCATGTGACATTAAAACTTTAAACTACTGCTAGGGTTTACACAGTCAAATGTAATAAATAACTACATTTTTAATTCACAATTGTACAAATTCTACATTTGTGACATCAATATTTAAATACATACTTTTTTTATGAAGATGGAATGTTTTTATTCTGTATATTAGCAACAAAACCCATTTTAACACACATCTAAAATCTATGAATTAAAGAAAACTGAGAAAAGTAATATTTTACACACACATGGAGGTACCTACGATAAATCATTTCTGATGAAAAAATACATTTGTGAAAGATTGGTGGACATAGACTTTGGGAACAAAATTCTTCATTTCAATTTACACATTGATGTAAAAATGTATTGTATATAAAACAGTGGTGTGTGTGTGTCTGTAACTTATACGCTAGGAGTCAGGAAGCAGGTGCAGAAGGTGAGTTTGTTTAATAAAGAGAATAAGTACATAAACAAAACAGGAGAAGTGTACTGAATGTGAACAAAACCAATACTGCCTGAAGACTGAGGCTACTGAGGGCAAAATAAAGGGGAAGTAATCAAGGTAATGATGAAGTCCAGGTGTGCATAACGATTGTGAGCATGTGTGTGTAATGTGGGTTGCCATGACCGGTGGTTTGTAGACCGGTGATGTCAAGGGTAGGAGAGAGGGAACAGGAGTAGGCATGACAGTGTCCAGACCCAGCTGTAATGATGATGAGTGTACCCATCTGTTGTGATGGCTGTCCCAGGGCCTACCACCTGACCTGCACAGATCCTCCCCTGACCACAATATCAAGTGTTACGTTCCCCAGTTTCTGTGTTGCTGTGGGTTTGTATGTGTGTGTATTTCAGGAAATGGCTTCCTGGATTCCTGAAGCAGCTGATTGGTCAGCCCCGTCGCTGATTGGAGTTCTGACCCCTCCCTCTCGTCAGGGGAAACAGCTGTCTCTTCATTACCAACTCCTCCAGCTTGATTAAAGCCAGTGTTGCTTTGTCAGAGAAAAGAGCTTCTTTTAATGTCCTGTGTTGGTTGTTGGTAAGTGAAAGTTTTGTTGATATTATTTTGTAGCCACTCCTTCAGACGTATGTTTATGCCAATAGGACTTAGTGTTTTTGGTTATTGAAATTGTTCACTTACATTATTGGTCAATTATTCTGTTTCCTTTGTTCCCAGGGGGGAAGGGGAACACACCTTGGGAGTGTTGAGGCAAGAGGCCTGCGGGCATACCTAACCCGTAGTATTTAATCTGTCTATGCACACTAGGTAAGACCTGGGTGGACCACCCCCTATATTTTTGGTATACTGTATGTGACCAGAATCCTTACTGGAGTTCTGTACACGTAACTTGTTCAGGTCAATATTTTAATTCAATTTTTCTCAATTACAACTACCCATTTACTTCCACTGCTATTACTTCTACCTCAACGTATCATATTGAGGTATAACGGTTCTACCTCACCATAATATTGAGGTATTACGGTTATACTTCAGTATGATATTAAGGTATAACTGCTCTACTTCGGTATGATATATAACGGCTCTACCGCAGTATGATATTGAGGTATGTCTCTACATCAGTATGATATTGAGGTATAACGGCTCTACATCAGTATGATATTGAGGTATAACGGCTCTACATCAGAAGGATATTTATCACGTTTATCACGTTTATACTATCACATTTAGGTAAGACCCAGATGCAGACAGTGTAGAAGTAACAAGAGTTTACTTACTTACTGACTTTATTGTCCCCATGGGGAAATTTTGTTGCAATGTCATGTACACATTTAAAGTGGCGTTTAAATGCAAAACAAAATTGACAATACAACTTTTTTAACAGTTACGCACCAATAAAAATAATAATAGTAAGAAATAAAACATTAAATAAAAAAGAAAAGACTAGCATTCTGGCCTTACGGAGTCAATGGGAACAGTCGCCCAAGATATTTAGGAGGGATATCACACCTGGCACAAATGATTGTCTCGTTCTGTTTTTCCTGCTGAGGGGTGCCCTATACCTGCACCCAGAGGGGAGTAATTCAAAGTCCAGGTACAGGGGGTGACTTGGGTCTAAAAATGATTTTGTGAGCCTTACGGAGGGCCCTGACCTTAAAGATCTCATCTAGGTCCGTCTGTTTGACTCCAAGTACCTTGCTTGCTGTGGTAATAATCCGTAGTATTTAATCTCTGCCTATTACAACCACAGGGATAGGAAAATGACCGGTCAAGGCAGGCAGGGGTCAGTATTCCAGGAAGGGTGTAAAGGGTCCAAAACGGCAGGCAGGGGTCAATAATCCAGAACGGTGGGATAAGGTATAAAATGGCAGGCAATCTCAGGTTCAAGGCAGGCAGAATGGTCAAAACCTGTCAGGAACAGGGAAACAAACACTGGTAGGTTTTACGAACAAAACGAACTGGCAACAGACAAACAGAACACAGGTATCTCCTGGAAAAGGAGACAAAGGGCTGTGAGACATGAGTTTAACTCTGGACACCAAAGGTGGGATATATACGAAGGGTACTGGGCAACAGAAGACAAACAGCAGAGGGGCTAATCATTTTGGAGACGGGAAACGGGACGATAAACTGGGGTGAGAGTTTGCGGGATTCCACCCAGAAAGGCAGATCCCGGGTGGATAGCCATACCTTCTGCCCGAGACAATACCGGGTTCCGGTGGCGATCCGCTTGTCGTCGATACCTGGAGGGGGTCTTGAGGGCCAACCGGGCTCTCCTCCAGGTATAACGACACCGTCGGACAAACATCTGGGTAGAAGCTATGCTGACCACCTCTTCCTGCTCGGGGAAGAGCAGAGGTTGATACCCCAGGGAACACTCAAATGGCGATAGGCCAGTGGCAGAGCAGGGAAGGGTGTTGCGGGTGTGTTCCACCCACACAGGCTGCTGGCTCCAGGTGGCGGGGTTGGCGGAGACCAGGCGGCGCAGAGTTGTCTCGAGGTCCTGGTTGACTCCCTGTGACTAGCCGTTGGACTGGGGGTGGAACCCGGAGGACAGGCTGGCCGATGACCCAATGAGGATGCAGAACGCCTTCCAGAACCGGGATGAGAACTGAGGACCCCGGTCGGCGACCATGTCCACGGGCAGACCATGGATCCGGAAGACGTGCTGCTCCAGAAGCTGGGAGTAGCTTTGGGAGAGGAATGAAGTGGGCTGCTTTGGTTAAGCGATGCACCACAGTTAGGATGGCGGTTTTGCCATCAGATGGGGGAAAACCTGTGACAAAGTCCAGGGAAATGTGAGACCAGGGACGGTGAGGGACAGGCAGAGGTTGGAGGCGACCAGTCTGAGCTTGCCGAGGAGTCTTGTGTTGTGCGCAAACTGTGCAAGCGACGACAAATACGGAGACATCAGGGACCATGGGAGGCCACCGAAAGCGGTGTCGCACAAAAGCCAGGGTCCGACTGGAGCAGTGGGTCCACTCTAGGACCGCGGAGCGGACCGCGTCAGGCACGAACATCTGCTTATCTGGACCCTCAGGGTTTGGGCTGGGAATGCTGCACCTCCCGAACCTGCTTCCCTATTCCCCAGCTGAGTGCCGTTGCCAGGCACAAGGTGGGAAGGATTGTCTCCGGTTCTGGGGTAGTAGTCGTAGGGCTATATCTGGCTTAACATTCTTGGATCCCGGCCGGTAAGAGAGGGAGAAGTTGAACAGTAGGCCCATCTAGCCTGCCTGGAATTGAGACGCTTGGCGGTGCTGAGATATTCCAGGTTCTTGTGGTCGGTCCACACGATGAATGGATGTGACGCCCCCTCCAGCCAGTGCCTCCACTCTTCCAACGCTATCTTCACTGCAAGCAGCTCACAATTCCCCACATCGTAGTTCCTCTCCGTATCATTGAGGCAGTGGGAGAAGGTGCAGGGTTCCAACTTGAGGTCCAGGGCAGACCGCTGGGACAGGACAGCCCCAACCCCAACATCAGAAGCATCGACCTCCACCACAAACTGGTGGGACAGATCCGAATGAACCAAGATGGGAGCTGTGGTGAAGGGGTGTTTGATATCCCGGAACACCCCATCAGCAGCTTGAGACCATGTCAATGGAGAAGTGAGTGCAGACGAGGGGGAAGCCAGGGTGCTGTAGCCCCGGATACTGCGCCAATAAAAGTTGGCGAAGCCCAGGAACCGCTGCAGCTGGACTCTGGATGTGGGCTGTAGCCAATGCACCACTGCTCTCACCTTCCTTCACTGCAGCCGAAGTGAGTAAGACATTTAAACGTGTTAACCCTCGCAAGGCTGCAGGCCCAGACGGCATCCCCAGCCGCGCCCTCAGAGCATGCGCAGACCAGCTGGCCGGTGTGTTTACGGACATATTCAATCAATCCCTATACCAGTCTGCTGTTCCCACATGCTTCAAGAGGGCCACCATTGTTCCTGTTCCCAAGAAAGCTAAGGTAACTGAGCTAAACGACTACCGCCCCGTAGCACTCACATCCGTCATCATGAAGTGCTTTGAGAGACTAGTCAAGGACCATATCACCTCCACCCTACCTGACACCCTTGACCCACTCCAATTTGCTTACCGCCCAAATAGGTCCACAGACGATGCAATCTCAACCACACTGCACACTGCCCTAACCCATCTGGACAAGAGGAATACCTATGTGAGAATGCTGTTCATCGACTACAGCTCGGCATTCAACACCATAGTACCCTCCAAGCTCGTCATCAAGCTCGAGACCCTGGGTCTCGACCCCGCCCTGTGCAACTGGGTACTGGACTTCCTGACGGGCCGCCCCCAGGTGGTGAGGGTAGGCAACAACATCTCCTCCCCGCTGATCCTCAACACTGGGGCCCCACAAGGGTGCATTCTGAGCCCTCTCCTGTACTCCCTGTTCACCCACGACTGCGTGGCCATGCACGCCTCCAACTCAATCATCAAGTTTGCGGACGACACAACAGTGGTAGGCTTGATTACCAACAACGACGAGACGGCCTACAGGGAGGAGGTGAGGGCCCTCGGAGTGTGGTGTCAGGAAAATAACCTCACACTCAACGTCAACAAAACTAAGGAGATGATTGTGGACTTCAGGAAACAGCAGAGGGAACACCCCCCATCCACATCGATGGAACAGTAGTGGAGAGGGTAGCAAGTTTTAAGTTCCTCGGCATACACATCACAGACAAACTGAATTGGTCCACTCACACAGACAGCATCGTGAGGAAGGCGCAGCAGCGCCTCTTCAACCTCAGGAGGCTGAAGAAATTCGGCTTGTCACCAAAAGCACTCACAAACTTCTACAGATGCACAATCGAGAGCATCCTGGCGGGCTGTATCACCGCCTGGTATGGCAACTGCACCGCCCTCAACCGTAAGGCTCTCCAGAGGGTAGTGAGGTCTGCACAACGCATCACCGGGGGCAAACTACCTGCCCTCCAGGACACCTACACCACCCGATGCTACAGGAAGGCCATAAATATCATCAAGGACATCAACCACCCGAGCCACTGCCTGTTCACCCCGCTGCCATCCAGAAGGCGAGGTCAGTACAGGTGCATCAAAGCTGGGACCGAGAGATTGAAAAACAGCTTCTATCTCAAGGCCATCAGACTGTTAAACAGCCACCACTAACATTGAGTGGCTACTGCCAACACACTGTCAATGACACTGACTCTACTCCAGCCACTTTAATCATGGGAATCGATGGGAAATGATGTAAATATATCACTAGCCACTTTAAACAATGCTACCTTATATAATGTTACTTACCCTACATTGTTCATCTCATATGCATACGTTGATACTGTACTCTATATCATCGACTGCATCCTTATGTAATACATGTATCACTAGCCACTTTAACTATGCCACTTGGTTTACATACTTATCTCATATGTATATACTGTACTCGATATCATCTACTGTATCTTGCCTATGCTGCTCTGTACCATCACTCATTCATATATCCTTATGTACATATTCTTTATCCCCTTACACTGTTAATGACAGTAGTTTTTTTTGGAATTGTTAGTTAGATTACTTGCTCGTTATTACTGCATTGTCGGAACTAGAAGCACAAGCATTTCGCTACACTCGCATTAACATCTGCTAACCATGTGTATGTGACAAATAAAATTTGATTTGATTTTGATTTGATTTGATTTCCCGGGATCCATCTGTACACTCCCTGCAGCAATGATGTAACCCAGAAAGGGGATAGAATTCGCACTTCTGTGCTTTTACAAAAAGCTGATTCTCCAGGAGGCATTGGAGAACTTGTTGGACGTGGAGCATGTGTTCTTGGGTGGAGCGGGATAAGACAAGGATGTCATCGAGGTAGACTAATGACCGAACCGGTTCAACATGTTGCGGTGAACATCATTAACCAGAGCCTGGAACATAGCAGGGGCGTTGGTAAGGCCAAAGGGACCAAGTACTCGTAGTGGCCGCTGGCCGTGATGAAGGCAGTCTTCCACTCTTCCCCCCTCCCATATCCGTACCAGGTGGCTGTGGGGGGACATCCAGCTTGGAAGCCAGGGTAGTGTCCATAAAGCTCTATTCAGCTCCAGAGTCTGAGTATCCAGAGAGATTTTGACTGAATCCCCCACAGCAACATGACATGAAAAGGAATGCAAGTAAGTGGAGAGGAAATGTTATCCGTATGGCCCACCAGAGTACTCACTCCTACCGGTAATCCTGGTCTTTTAGTGGACAGGAGGAGACGAAATGACTAGTACTCCCGCAATACAGGCAACTCTTAGTGTGAAGTCTGTATAGCCGGTCAGCAGGAGACAGTCTAGCTTTGCCTAGTTGCATGGGCTCGGGAAGAGGTGCATCGTCAGTCTTCGGAGGCTCTCGTGGGAACTCGGGTTCTTTCGGCAACGGAGTCATCGGGAACTTCCGGGATACCCCGGAGGTGAAGCAGAATTGACTCTCCTTCCTTTGTTCCCGTAGTTGTCCATCAATCCGTATGGTCAAGGCGACGAGCGTGTCGAGATCCTTCGGTAGTTCCTGGGCTGCCAGCTCATCCTTAACTTACTCCGTCCTCCGAAACTCCGTGTAAGAATGTGTCGAACAGCGCTTCCTGGTTTCAAGCACTCTCAGCTGCGAACGTACGGAAATCCACTGCGTATTCTGCTACACTATGGGAGTCTTGGCATAACTGGAGCAGCTTGCGAACAGCCTCGCCCGGCCAATGGAGAATCAAACTCCTTCCGAACTTCCTCCACAAACACCGAACTTCCTCCCACACCATCATGGCCCAGGCGAGTGCCCTCCCGGACATCAGCGTAATGATGTACGCGGTCCGAGGGGAACGAAGGCTGCAGCTCAAAAATGAGGGAGCACTGGGAGAGAAAAGCCTGTCCGGTTCCAGAATCTTCATCGTAGCACTCTGGAGGAGGTAAGCGGGGTTCTCGGGACACTGGGGTGACCGGGGAGGTGGTGCTGCTAATACTGAGGGGCTGGGACATTTCCGTCGTGGTAGGCTGCCTAACAGACAAGCCGGGGAAATGCTCCAGCAAAGTGTTCAATGTATGGTCATGGCATTTGGCCAAGGTTTGGAACCCTTCCATAAGCCTGCGAAGCAACTCCTCGTGCCTTCCGATGGTGGCACCTTGGGAGGAGATGCTGTTGCGGAGCTGGTATGAGTCTGCTGGGTCAGTCATGGCCCGTTCATACTATCACATTTAGGTAAGACCCAGATGCAGACAGTGTAGCAAGTAGCAAGAGTTTATTACAACCACATGGGCAGGCAAACAACAGGTCAAGGTAGGCAGGGGTCAATAATCCAGAAAGGGTGTAAAGGGTCCAGAACGGCAGGCAGTCTCAGGGCCAGGGCAGGCAGGGTCAATAATCCAGAATGGTAGGGTAAGGTACAAAACGGAAGTCAGTCTCAGGGACAGGACACGCAGAACGGTCAAAACCGGGAAGGACTAGAAAACAGGAGCAGGAAACCAAAACACTGGTAGATTTTACAAACAAAACGAACTGGCAACAGACAAACAGAACACAGGTATAAATCCACAGGGGAAAATGGGGAAGATGGGTAACACCTGGAGGGGGGTAGAGACCATCACAAAGACGGGTGGAACGAATTAGGTTGTGACAGTATTGATACATAACGGCTCTACTTCAGTATGATATTGAGGTATAATGGCTCTACCTCAGTATGATATTGAGGTATTTTCGGCTCTACCTCATTTTCGGCTCTACCTCAGTATGACATTGTACCTTACCCTACCATTCTGGATCTTCTTCTGTATGATATTGAGGTATAAGGGCTCTTCTTCAGTATGATATTGATATAAAGCAGTTCTACTTTTCGCTGCCATATCTCTTGGCTCAGATCCAGCTCCAGTAATTCCACCTTAGACTTCTTCTTGTCCTCCACCTCTCTCCAGCGTCGACATGACCTGATATCCAGGTCTCTGCATATCAGATGATTACTGGTTTATTTTTGTTGTCTTTTAAACCTTAGCCTCTTCTATTTTCCTCTACACTGTTCCCCATTTTTCTTCAATCTGTTATTGTTAATCAGCCTCTTTCAGAATTATTTTGTGTAGTATACAAACTGTGTGTGTGTGTGCGCGCACGTGCGTGTGTGCATGCACGCCTGTGTTCCAGTGTGCAGGTGGTGGGGGTCAGGGAGGTGTGTGGGGTTTGCCTCCTCAGTGGAGGAGCCCTGAGCCTCTGTTTCCAGTGTCTACACCTGCTGTCACTTCCCAAAGTAAGACCACCTCTAAATCCATCTTAACCACCTCTAAATCCATCTTCTCCACCTTCTAAATCCATCTTATCCATCTTCTAAATCTATTTTACCCACCTCTAAATCCATTTTATCCCACCTCTAAATATTGTTTTAATCATGAAGTCATATCTTCTGTTTTTGATCAATTAAATGCATTTTAATGTCATAGATTTAGCCGGTGGTAAGACAATGGCTGCAATGAGGTTTAAATAAATCAGCAATCAGGATTAGACCGACCTGTTGTATATTTTCTAACAGTAACCATGTACTTTACTGTACATGAACTGAGAGTTGTGATCACAGTGATAATTGGTGTGAAGCTTGTGGCTACCAATGTCCAGTAATGGAACAGTCAACAGTATATCAGTAGGCATTCCTCTGTCTGTCTTTGACAGTGGGAGGTCCATCTGCTCTACCAGGCGCTGGGGCAGCTCAACAAATAAAGAGGCTGAATCCAGGGGCTTTGTGTGTGTGTACCTCATTTCTCTCTCCACCTCCTGTACTCCCAGGTTGGTCAGACTTCAAAAACTCAGGAGCAGAGCTACTCTGAGACCATCCTACACAAGTATGAACTAGACTTCATCGTGGGAGACGTGAGTTAACCTAACTTTTTGTAGCCTACTTTGAAATCAATGGGACATTTGTGCAAACACTTAGGATACACTTTTCCTCAGTTAGGATTCGACCCTTCAAAGTGGTGTGGATATCTCATTAAATCTCTAAGTCAAGCTAATTATAATAATTTGGTGGGTGCTTATATTTGTTCTATTTCACACAATGTACAATACAAGTGTGAATTGGAAATGTGTTTTTTGCATATCCCAACTCTCCCTGAGACACCCTCGGAGAGTGGGGTCACATCAAGGGTCTGCCATTTTCAACGGCGACCCGGTGGCTGATTTTTCATCTTGTCAGCTCTGGGATTCGAACTAGCAACCTTTCGGTTATTGGCCCAACGCTCTAACCGCCCATATTTCAAACCGGTTCCATCACTATTTATCTGTAATAGGCAATACATATGTTTGTGGTAGATATTGTTTAATGATAAGATGTTCTGTGTTTGTTCCTCTTTCAGCAGGGCTCCAAAGATGGGGTCCTCCAGAGGGCTTTCCACAACACTTCCAGGCCTCTCTCAGATACTCGGGGCAACTTTCAATGGAACACGCACACACGTAAAAGCGCACACACTCAAGCATTCTTGTACACTCATACACCAAGCTCTGGATATTTGCTATGATCTCGCGCACACACACACTTCCCTCTTTCTCGCTCTGTCTCTCTCTCTCTCTCTCTTGTGGTCTCTCTCGTGGTCTCTCTCTCTCGTTGTTGTTGTCGCCCTCTCTCTCTCGTGGTCTCCCTCTCTCTCGTTGTCGCTCGCTCTCTCTCTCTCTCTCGTTGTTGTCGCTCTCTCGTTGTCGCTCTCTCGTTGTCGCTCTCTCGTTGTCGCTCTCTCGTTGTCGCTCTCTCGTTGTCGCTCTCTCGTTGTCGCTCTCTCGTTGTCGCTCTCTCGTTGTCGCTCTCGCTCTCTCGTTGTCGCTCTCGCTCTCTCGTTGTCGCTCTCGCTCTCTCGTTGTCGCTCTCTCGCTCTCTCGTTGTCGCTCTCTCTCTCTCGTTGTCGCTCTCTCTCTCTCTCTCGTTGTCGCTCTCGTTGTCGCTCTCTCTCGTTGTCGCTCTCGTTGTCGCTCTCTCTCTCTCTCCTTCTCTCATCCTTAAAAGGAAGGATCCACAACAGTCCCATACAACAGATGGTTTAATTTTTATAGCTACGGACACTGAGAATGTCTCTGTTTTTAACTCAAATTCCTTGAAGGCTGACACTTAGCTCTGGAATGTTGTTTTTGTACATTTTCAGGAGTTTAGCAGAACTCCAAGATGGATAGACTTTTGCCAAGCAGGAGAAAGATGTTTTCCCCCTCCGCCAGTATTTGGTTGCTACGGTGACCTGCTCCTCAAGGCCCCAAAATAAGGGGTGAGGAATGCGGTGCTGTGGAAGTTAACGATCGACGGCTCATGAAAGAAACCCTCTATATTTGGAGACTCTGAGCGGGACCACGCTTCACAGTTGGCAGCGATATTGTTTTTCTTGACAGTGTTTCAGCTTTGATGGATGATAATGATGATGTATGTGTGCCAACATTGATTTGTAATTATGAACGTTGTATGTGTGGGGTTGTGCTCTGTTGTGCTGCCAGTGCGCAAGTATAGCTGAAGAACACATTTAAGACACCTCTAGGTGGCACTCATATGTCAATCAATCTATGAAAGGCCCAACATCATGTAAAAACTGTCATGAAACATTTGTTACATTTTCTCAATGTACAGGACCATTGGGACTCAATGTCTTTATAGGAGGCCCATCAATAGACTGACTCTGAAGGAGAGAGAATGGGGGAAACTTGCCAAGGCACAAGGTAGGGGGATGTTGCCATTCCTTTCATTTCCAAAACAAACATGAGATGTGAACATTGTGAACCAGATGGGTTTAATGTATCTGGTATTCGAACAAGATCAGGCCAGGATATACTCTGGCTCTGTTCAGCTCTACAAACCTCTGTCATGTTTTCACTATCAGGACTCTCATAACAAAGCCTCCATTAACACTTTATAAAGCCTATATAGATTGTGCCGAAATCATTCATAAGTACATGTCATGGGTGGTAAAAAGAGTCAGGCCACATTTGTCAAAGAACTACATATTGTTATGTCTCTCTGCAGATTAAAGGCTACTGATTATGTCAGCCTTGCTTGCCAGGTTTGAGACCTACAGCAATCTACATACTGTATGTGCATTCGGGAAGTATTCAGACCCCTTGACTTTTTCCACATTTTCTTACGTTACAGCCTTGTTCTAAAATGGATTAAATCTTTTTTTGTTTTCATCAATCTACACACAATTCCCTATAATGACAAAGTGAAATTAGAAATATTTGCAAATGTATTAAATATAAAAACAGACATCTTATTTACACAAGTATTCAGACCCTTTGCTATGAGACTTGAAATTGAGCTCAGGTGCATCCTGTTTCCATTGATCATCCTTGATGTTTATACAACTTGATTGGAGTCCAACTGTGGTAAATCCAATTGATTGGACATGATTTGACACACCTGTCTATATAAGGTCCCACAGTTGACAGAGCATGTCAGAAAAAAACAAAACCATGAGGTTGAAGGAATTGTCCGTAGAGCTCCAAGACAGGATTGTCACAGATCTGGGGAAGGGTACCAAAAAATGTCTGCAGCATTGAAGGTCCCCCAAAACTCAGTGGCCTCTAATTCTTAAATAGAAGAAGTTTGGAACCACCAAGACTCTTCCTAGAGATGGCCAATCTGAGCAATTGGGTCAGGGAGGTGACCAGGAACCCGATGGTCATTCTGACAGAGCTCCAGAGTTAATCTGTGGAGATGGTTGTCCTTCTGGAAAGTTCTCCCATCTCTGCAGCACTCCACCAATCAGGACTTTATGGTAGAGTGGCCAGATGGAAGCCACTCCTCAGTAAAAGGCACATGACAGCCCGCTTGGAGCACCTAAAGATTCTCTGGTCTGATGAAACTTTAGCCTAAATGCCAAGCATCAAGTCTGGAGATGACCAGGCACCACTCATCACCGGCCCAATACCATCCCTACGTTGAAGCATGGTGGTGGCAGCATCATGCTGTGGGGATGTTTTTCAGCGGCAGGGACTGTGAGACTAGTCAGGATAGAGGGAAAGATGAACGGAGCAAAGTACAGAGATTCTTGATGAAAACCTGCTCCAGAGCGCTCATGACCTCAGACTGGAGCAAAGGTTCCCCTTCCAACCAACGACCCTAAGCATACAGTCAAGACAACGCAGGAGTGGCTTCAGGACAAGTCTCTGAATGTCCTTGTGTGGACCAGCCAGAGCCCGGAATTGAACCGGAATTAACATCTCTGGATAGACCTGAAAACAGCTGTGCAGTGACGCTCCCCATTCAACCTGACAGAGCTTGAGAGGATCTGCGGAGAAGAATTGGAGAAACTCCCCATATACAGGTGTGCCAAGCTTGTAGTGTCATACCCAAGAAGACTCTAAGCTGTAATTGCTTCCAAAGGTGCTACAGCAAAGTACTGAGTAAAGGGTCTGAATAGTTATGTAAATGTAATATTTCAGTTTTTTTTATACATTTGCAAAAATGTCTAAAACCTAGTTTTTGCCTCGTCATTATGGGGTATTGTGTGTAGATTAATGAGGAGGAAAATAGAATTTAATCAATTTTAAGGCTGTAACGTAACAAAATGTGGAAAAAGTTAAGAGGTCTGAATACTTTCCAAATGCACTGTAGGTTACTGTTTACAAATGCCCAAAACTGCTCTACTCCCTCTACCACTGAGAATCTTTCTGGTTCAACCCTACGCTTAAGTCATCTTGCTTTTGAAAGAAATGTTTCTCTGACATTTTTGTTTCATGTTTGGGTTGTGAGTTGAGACAAAATGGGGCTGTGTGTGTGCACATACAGAGCTGCTCTCTCATTCACCTTCTCAAGATGAGCTTCCACCACATCCTGTCACTGTGTTGTCATTCATGGCCCTGGAATTCGTTGGAATAATATGATAAGTGAAATTCCCACGATAGGCGTCCTCTTTTCACAGCTTTAGGACATTCCAGAGAATCTGCACAGCCATTTGGCTGTGAAGAGATCACATGGGTGTTCCTGTTGTGCCATGACTGATCTGAGGAGGATGAGGGGAGCTTGACTTCCAGGCATGACCCCTCTTTTCCAATACCATTGTTATGGAGAGGAAGTGGTGCTTATTGTCTTTGCCCCTGTGGGCCCAGCCTAGGCTACTAGGGTTAGGGTCAGCCTAAAATGGGGCTAGGGTTAGGGTCAGCCTAGGCTGGAATTAGTGTTAGGGTTAGCCTAGGCTGGGGTTAGGGTTAGCCTAGGCTGGGGTTAGGGTCAGCCTAGGGCCTAGGCTATTGGGGTTAGGGTTAGGGTCAGCCTAGGCTGGGGTTAGGGTTAGGGTCAGCCTAGGCTGAGATTAGTATAAGGGTTAGTCTAGGCTGGGGTTAGGGTCAGACTAGGTTGGGGTTAGTGTTAGGGTTAGCCTAGGCTGGGATCAGACTAGGCTGGGGTTAGGGTTAGCCTAGGCTGGGGTTAGTATTGGGGTTAGCCTAGGCTGGGGTTAGTGTTAGGGTTCAGTCTAGGCTGGGTTTATGGTCAGGCTGGGGTTAGTGTTAGGGTTCAGTCTAGGCTGGGGTTCGGGTCAGTCTAGGCTGGGGTTTGTGTTGGGTTCAGTCTAGGATGGGGATAGGGTTAGGGTCAGCCTAGGCTGGGGTTTCTATTTATTTAACCTTAATTTAACTTGGAGTAAGGCTGGGGTTAGGGTTAGCCTAGGCTGGGGTTAGGGTTGGGGGTCAGCCTAATATGGGGTTAGGGTTAGATTTGGCTGGGGTTAGTTTTAGCCTAGGCGGGGGGTTATTTCAGCCTTATCTGGGGTTAAGGTCAGCCTAGACAGGGGATACTGTTAGGGTTAGCCTAAACTGGCGTTAGGGTTAGTGTCAGCCTAGGCTAGGGTTAGTGTCAGCCTAGGCTGGGGTTAGTGTCAGCCTAGGCTGGGGTTAGGGTCAGCCTAGGCTGGGGTTAGGGTCAGCCTAGGCTGGAGTTAGCTGTGAGGTTAGCCTAGATTGGGGTTAGCCTAGACTGGGGTTGGGGTTAGGATTGGGGTCAGCCTGGGCTGGGGTTAGGGTTGGGATCAGCCTGGGCTGGGGTTAGGGTTGGGGCTGGGTTTAGGGTTGGGGTCATCCTGGGCTGGGGTTGGGGTCAGCCTGGGCTGGGGTTAGGGTTGGGGTCCTCCTGGGCAGGGGTTAGGATTGGGGTCAGCCTAGGGCCTAGGCTACTGGGGATAAGGCCAGCATGCTTCAGTTCGGCTGGCGCCTAGCCGAAATTGAATTCAATTAGTATTTGGTAACAGTGCCATTAAATTGTTTAACTTGGGTCAAACGTTTCAGGTAGCCTTCCACAAGCTTCCCACAAAATGTTGGGTGAATTTTGGCCCATTCCTACTGACAGAGCTGGTGTAACTGAGTCAGGTTTGTACGCCTCCTTCAGTTCTGCCCACAAATTTTTCTATAGGATTGAGGTCAGGGCTTTGTGATGGCCACTCCAATACCTTGACTTTGTTGTCCTTAAGCCATTTTGCTTTGGAAGTATGCTTAGGGTCATTGTCCATTTGGAAGACCCATTTGTGAACAAGCTTTAACTTCCTGACTGATGTCTTGAGATGTTGCTTCAATACATCCACATAATTGTCCTCCCTCATGATGCCATCTCTTTTGTGAAGTGCACCAGTCCCTCCTGCAGCAAAGCACCCTCACAACATGATGCTGCCACCCCCGTGCTTCACAGTTGGGATGGTGTTCTTCGGCTTGCAAGCCTCCCTTTTTCCTCCAAACATAATGATGGTCATTATGGCCAAACAGTCTTATTTTTATTTCATCAGACCAGAGGACATTTCTCCAAAAAGTACAATCTTTGTCACCATGTGCAGTTGCAAACTGTAGTCTGGATTTTTTATGGTGGTTTTGGAGCAGTGGCTTCTTCCTTGCTGAGCGGCCTTTCAGGTTATGTCGATATAGGACTCGTTTTACTGTGGATATAGATACTCTTGTACCTGTTTCCTCCAGCATCTTCACAAGGTCCTTTGTGTCACAACTTCTGCCAAAGTTGTTGCCTCCTTGTTCGGGCGGTGCTCGGCAGTCGATGTCACCGGCCTTCTAGCCATCATTGATCAATTTTTCATTTTCCATTGGTTTTGTCTTGTCTTCCCCCACACCTGTTTTCAATCCCATTCATTACCTGTTGTGTATTTAACCATCTGTTTCCCCTCATGTCTTTGTCAGAGATTGTTTTATGTCAAGTGTTGTTGTTTTTTGATGTATAGGTGCGCGACGGGGTCCTCATACCCATGTTTGTGTATGTATGTATTTAGTGTTTGGAGCATGTTAAGTGGACTTATATTAAAAGACTTCATTTACACTCCGTTTGACTCTCCTGCGCCTGACTTCCCTGCCACCTATACACACCACTCTGACACTTTGCTGTTGTTCTGGGATTGATTTGCACTTTTCGCACCAAAGTACGTTCATCTCTAGGAGACAGAACGCGTCTCCTTCCTGAGCAGTATGACGGCTGCGTGGTCCCATGGTGTTCATACTTGCGTACTATTGTTTGTACAGATGAACATGATACCTTCAGGCGTTTGGAAATTCCTCCCAAGGATGAACCAGACTTGTGGAGATCTACTATTTTTTTTCTGAGGTCTTGGCTGATTTCTTTTGAATTTCCCATGATGTCAAGCAAAGAGGCACTGAGTTTGAAGGTAGGCCTTGAAATACACCCACAGGTACACCTCCAATTGACTCATTATGTTAATTAGCCTATCATAATCATTTTCTGGGATTTTCCAAGCTGTTTAAAGACGCAGTCAACTTAGTGTATGTAAACTTCTGACCCACTGGAATTGTGATACAGTGAAATAATCTGTAAACATTTGTTGGAAAAATTACTTGTGTCATGCACAAAGTAGATGTCCTAATCGACATCTACAACCTAAGTGTATGTAAACTTCCGACTTCAACTGTACCCTTTAAAGTGGAACTGACAGCATTTTAGCAAGATTAAATCTCATTCAAATCTGTTCATATACATTCCCAGGAAGAATATGACACATTTCTTTAAATTTTCTGACAAGCGAGTATGGTCATTTTCACTTTTTCATGAATTCATAGACTGTTTGGGAATGACGAGTGAGAAAGTGACCCCAACCCTAATTAAATCTACTAAAAACATGTGTCTTGTCCAGGACCGGAGTCCACGTTCACCGGTGCGCCATAGACAATAGCCTTTTCATATCTGAAAAGTAGTTAAAACACTTCCCCTTTAACATGACAGGAACATAGAGAGCTGGTGGCAGATTCCCTGTCACCACACACACATGAGCGAAGGCACGTACCAACACACGCAGGCACGTACCAACACACGCAGGCACGTACCAACACACCTGCCACCAGCCTAGGGGTAGTCTAAATTACATTTCCACTGTTCCTCTATCCTGAGTTCTGTTTTTGTTATTCTGATACAGTAAAGACAAGGAAGGAATGTTAGATCATGATATTTGTAAGATAACCAACAATGCGGTTACTGTGAGTAAAGCTAAGTTAATGTTCATCAGTTGGGTTGACAATTTCCCAGAACACTCTTCAATAAACGGCATGACAAAGAGAGCCTTGTGATGTGACATAACAGCAAAGCCCAGCCCCTTGTCTAGACGTCTCCTCCCAATAGTGTTTTTAGTGCATCTTAAAGAGACTTGGTAGGAGACACACACAGCTGTCTGTGTTGAAGTCACTCCGGGGTTAAATGGTCCGATACGGAGACGTCCAATAAGACAGGAGAAAATGTTCAAGTACTCCAACTCTCTCCCGAGCAACACCAAGATAATGACACGGTTGAAGGGAAATTGTAGGGTAGCATCGGCTTGGAACTGTTAACACTGACCTGGAGAGACCCTTTTGGGCATTCCAGAGTGGTTCTGGGATTCTTGGAAGTGCTCAGTGTTTGCATTCTTTGTTCCTGGCTTCAGCAGAGGTTGTGCGTCTCTGTGAAATTGGACTGGGACATAGCTAGGCCCAGGAGTTTTCCTGACCATGGGACTTAACTGGGATTAATCTCTGGGTTCTCAAGTTTGAGGATTTACTGAAACTGGGGCCCAGTGTTGTTCCTGGCTTCAGATCAGGTGGTTAGGAACAACTCCTGGCCCTATGCCCATTTCAGGTCCCAACTCCTGGCCCTATGCTCATTTAAAGGGTACTTCAGGATTTTGTCGATGGAGCCCTTTATCTCATTCCCCAGTCAGATGAACTTGTGGATACAATTTGTATGTCTCTCCGTGCAGTTTGAAGGAAGTTGCTAACTAACATTAGCTCAATGACTCAGTCTGTGGTAACTGCTAGCATGCTGGTAGATTCCATAGGCTTCCAGTCATTGCGTTAACACTAGTTAGCACTGGCTTGCGAAACAACCTCTAACTTCCTTCATACTGGATGCAGAGATGTAAAAATGGTATCCTTGAGTTAATATGACTCTGGGGAAGTAGATAAAATCCCAAAGTATTCCTTTAAGGGCCCAACTCCTGGCCCTAGTCCCATTTTAAGGACCCAACTCTGGGCCTTAGACATTGATGCGCTGAAAAGTTGGCTGCACAGAATTCCTAGATGAAATATAACATAGTATATTATAGATTGTAGGTTTATTGAAGATGGCATCTAGCCGGAGCAAGCTTAGAGTTAAGAGTTCCTATGAGCGATAACATGATAAAAAGTGACTGACTGTGTAATAAGTGTACCCAAGTGTTTTCAGTGGACTAAGAAAACTGCATGTAATCCTTTAAACTGATTAAAGGAGTTCCTTTTAAGGGATATAGCTTGATAATAAAATGTGATTGACAGGCTGATCTGTAACATGCTGCATCAGGAATGTGTTGTCCTTCAACACAATGAACTCTATAGAAATCTTGAGTTCAACTTCGACTCGAATTCAAATTCAACTGTTGCCCACTCCATCTATCTTGATTAATGAACAAAAGCATTGTTTATCTCCTCGTCTTCAGAACTATTCTAATGAGTTTGTTCCATTGCGCATCATACACAATTTGGATTTTATTAATCCCAAAATAGATGTTTGTTCCAAGAACATTCTACCCCAATGTTTAAAAATAGACTGTCTGTCTGAAATAGACAATGCCCCTCTTTTTGAGTGTCAAAGAATGCACTGTGTCTCATGTGAGACCAGCTGACATGTCGAGCAATATCGCTATTAATATACAGTGGGGCAAAAAAGTATTTAGTCAGCCACCATTGTGCAAGTTCTCCCACTTAAAAAGATGAGAGAGGCCTGTAATTTTCATCATAGGTACACTTCAACTATGACAGACCAAAATTAGAAGAAAAAATCCAGAAAATCACATTGTAGGATTTTTAATGAATTTATTTGCAAATTATGGTGGAAAATAAGTATTAATATGGAGTTAGTCCCCCCTTTGTTGCTATAACAGCGTCCAGAACATTGCTGCAGGGACTTGTTTCCATTCAGCCACGAGCATTAGTAAGGTCGGACACTGATGTTGGGTGATTTAGGCCTGGCTCACAGTCGGGGATCTGTGCAGGCCAGTCAAGTTCTTCCACACCGACCGTGACAAACCATTTCTGTATAGACCTCGCTTTATGCAAGGGGGAATTGTCATGCTGAAACAAGAAAGGGCCTTCCCCAAACTGTTCGCACAAAGTTGGAAGCACAGAATCGGCTAGAATTTCATTGTATGCTGTAGTGTTAAGATTTGCAAAACATCACTTCTCATCATTGTCCCTGTCCAAATAAACTTCATAAATAAATACAGCAGAACCATCAATGTTTCTTAGGGGCAAAACTACATTCACATAATTTGATATCCAGTATCCAATCAAATTCATATTGACCATGTGGCCCAATCAGGAACAACTTCATGCTCCCATTTGCCCAGGTCCAATGGCTCGGGGCTGGGTTTCTACTAAGCTAACATTTTAACTTTTTTTAAATGGTCATACCTAGGATCATTTAGCTATTTTATTTAGAATTTTAGGACCCTTGTAGGTATCAATTTTTGTATTTTTTATTAAACATTGAATTTGGCCTTACTATTAGCCCATACATGAAAAAAATGGATATTCCAAAAATAAATCAAAAGGAAGTATGTTTTGAAGTGTCTGTCCTATATCTGAGAGATATAAGAAAGCTGAGGAAAAAACAAACATATATAGATATCTCATAGAGAATAATAGAAGCCTCTAATGGCCAAAACTCAGTTTTAGCATGGGCAGCGCCATTGAGGGCTTCCACCATACCTCTAACATTTTAAAGTAGTGTAAGTAGTCAACAGGGAGGGGATACCTATGGGTTTTAGCATCAATGGCGCTACCCATGCTGTCACAGACCCTATGATGGCACAGATATAAAGATAAGTCCTCTATCTATCTCCATGAGATATCTCTAGCTTAAATAGACATATTTTTATGGGGATTTTTAAAATTATTTTCCTAATTCAATTTCCATGGGGTGCGGACATAAACTCAGTTTTTTTTAAAAATGTATCAAGTCATATGCTCAGAAAACAAATTTAACAATGTACTCTAGTAATGACAGATATGGCCAATCTATCCCATTTGGCTAACCATGCTTAGTAACAGCCCATCTAAGCATAATAATAACCAACACTAATAACCAACACATATAAACTTCCCTCCAGGCCATATGGAAAGTCCCTCAGAGGTTTGAATCTCCTCTCCAGTCATAAAGGGCTCGCTCTTTCCACCACGCTGCCTGTGGCCAACATGACTGATCTTCCGCAATGTGCCGGGTCAGCAATGGCAGAGTCAGCAACGGCAGCAGATAGCTATGTCCTGGGGGGCACACATGCCGAGCATGGCTGAATGATTGGCATTCCCATGATCTCCCGCCCTGATTGGCCGAAGGACTGTTTTAGAAACGGATGTCATGGTTGGACACAGAACTGCCGTGTCATTCGTCTCACTTACTTAGACCTTTTGGATGAGTGACTGTTAAGGAAAAGCCTCATGGGCTTGTACTTTGCAAGTTCTATGCACAAAAATCATGGACAATCAAGCACTTTGTAGTTTTTGTGTAGTAGGTGTTGTAATTCCGTTTAGTTGCTTTAATCTTTAGGTCAGCCTTACAAAGGGTGATTCTTCAATGTCATTGATAGTTTTGCCTGTATGCTGCACAACACATTTCCTTGTTGAGGATCTAAGCCTTGAAAGCATAGGCCTGATTGCCTGTGGCAACTATAGGTTTTCTTTTTTCAAAGTAGTGTAAGCACTTCCAACAAAAATCCACAGGTGCAGGGAACAAATACTGTTATGGGGAGAAATGCATGCTGCAGCATGACATGCACTCTAAGCAGACCCTACTTGGAAGTTTATGAGAATTCAACAGTTATTTCTAACAAGAGTTGTTGTCATGTCTGTCTTAATGATTCATTTCCACCTGTTTTAACACTTTAAAAAACATTATCTTAAGAATTTAGGAACTTGTGAAGTTATTTTGTGTTCCGAGCAGCTTAAACATAGCAAAGGCAGACCACCGTTAATGTGTTTGTGAGATTAGGGAGAGAGAGAGAGAAGTTAAGTTTCAAAAGTATAAACAGTTTCAAATTCCTTATATTAAGCAAACCAGACAGCACAATTTTCTATATATTTTTTTATTGATGCATAGCCGACACTCAGACATAATTTACAAACGAAGCATTTGTGTTTAGTGAGTCCGCCAGATCAGAGGCAGTAGGGATGACCAGAGATGTTCTCTTGATAAGTGTGTAAATTGGACCATTTTCCTGTCAAAATGTAACAAGTACTTTTGGGTGTCGGGGAAAATGTATGGAGTAAAAAGTACATCATTTTCTTTAGGGATGCAGTGAAGTAAAGTACAGACACCCCAAAAAACGACTTAAGCTCATGGATCCCGCTTGCAGGATCGAAATCGACAACATCCGGTGAAGCTGGAGCCAAATTCAAATGACAAAATTGTAATATTAAACACATACAAGTGTCCTACATCATTTAAAAGCTTCACTTCTTGTTAATCAAACCACATTGTCAGATTTCAAAAAGGCTTTACAACGAAAGCATACCATGTGATTATCTGAAGACAGTGCCCCACACCAAAATACTTTTCCAAACCAGCACAGGCGTCACAATTGTAACAAATAGCAATAAAATAAATCACTTACCTTTTGAAGATCTTCCTCTGTTTGCAGTCCCCATGGTCCCAGCTACACAACAAATGGTTGTTTTGTTCAATAAAGTCCTTCTTTATATCCCAAAAATGTCAGTTTAGTTGGATTACTTGATTCAGTAATCCACTCGCTCAACATGCATACAAACGAATCCAAAAAGTTACCAGTAAAGTTTGTCCAAACAAGTCAAACGATGTTTCTAATTCATCCGCAGGTACTCTAATATCAAAATAAATTGAAAACTGAGAATAATATGTTCAATAGGGAAGATAAATAACGAAGAGCATGCACCTCATTCATGCGCTCAACAAGACATTCCTAATGAGAGACACCTTGGAAAAACTACAACTACTCAATGATTTTTCAAAAAAACAAGCCTGAAACCCTTTCTAAAGACTGGACATCTAGTGGAAGCCATAGGAACTGCAATCTGGGAGCTATTTATTTGTATATCCCATAGACAAGCAATGAAATGGACTGTGACCTCAGAAAAACATTTTCCTGATGGAATTTCCTCGGGCTTTCGCCTGCCATATCAGTTCTGTTACACTCACAGACATGAATTTCCGAACATTGCCCCCTAGCCCTAAGAGGCTTTAGTACTTTAAAGTTTTTTTACACCACTGATTACAGTGACACTCAACTATATGCCCTCAGCTGCGTGTGAGTAATATGTGAGAGCAAATGCCAACTATTTGTTTTCAGATGGAGAAAAGCAACTTCACCATGGTAATGTCATGACATTCTCTGTATTTTCAACAAGGCGGAGAGGAACGGTGGGGTAAGAGCCTAAACACATAGCGAGAAGAGTGTCTCAAAAGCACCCATGGAAAAGGGGAAAATGGCCAAAGACTTTTTTATTTTCCGTTGCTGAATTCATTCCCATCGGCACCGATCCTCATCCTGCATAATGTTTTCATGAGTAGTGTGTGTAACGGTTTTCTTCCTCCCCTGAAGAGGTGAAACAGGGATCGGACCAATATGCAGCGTGGTTATTGTTAAGCATCTTTAATAAAGACGAAAACCGTGGAAAAACCGAAACAGTCCTAACTGGTGCAAAACACAGAGACAGGAACAATCACCCACAAAATACCTAAAGAATATGGCTGCCTAAATATGGTTCCCAATCAGAGACAACGATAAACACCTGCCTCTGATTGAGAACCACTCCAGGCAACCATAGACTTACCTAGAACACTCAACTGAACACAACCCCATAGACTACAAAACCCCTAGACAAAACAAGACACATAAATCACCCATGTCACACCCTGGCCTAACCAACATAATAAAGAACACACAGAAATACTAAGGCCAGGGCGTGACAGTGTGTCTCAGATATCAAGGCACAGGAAAAAAATGTCACAAGTCCAGTTTGACCCAGAAAGCCAGGAGAGAGTGGGAGTGCTGTTCAGATACACTACATCAATCACACAACAGTACACAAACACACACACACACACACTAGTTACATTCTTTCATCAGGTTCTTGAATTCTTTCAACGGGTTCGAAATGTGCATAATTGAGCCTTCAAGTTGTTTCCAACACGTTGACCAGCCAATACTTGTGTTGTTTTTACACACACCTGTAACAGCAGTGTGGTCTAGTCACAGACTTGAAGGATTCTGCCCCCATGAGTCATTGTCTGATACTGTATGTGTCAGTTATAAACTTTACTGGAAATTCCCTTCAACTGGAGTGGATGGAGCAAGCGGGGATTGCTCAATAACGTGCTGTAGTAATTGCAGCAATAATTCTGTGTTTCCTCATAAGGGTTCTGTCAGAATTTAAAAGAGGAATTTTAACCAAATAAACAATGCTAGACCGCACTTGTCTTGATCTGAGACCTGTTCCCAGAATGATTCAAAAGTACATAAAAAGTCAGTCGTTCTATCTTGAAATATGAATACATGGGAATATGCAATGTCATTGAAGTAACAGAACAAAATACCACCTCAACACATTCTATGTGATCCCTATCTATAGAAGGAATTAATCCCATCCAAATACAACCCTATCCAATTGCATTCCTCTCCATCCCACCTTATCGTATTAGGCGGTATTCCATTCTGTGCCACACTATTCAATACCCCACTATCCTATCCCAGTTTACCTCACCCCTTTAGAATTCTACTCTCCTCTACACGGTTCTATCATGTCCAGTTTCAATCCCATGTTATCTTATTGTTCCCTCCGAGCCTCAGGACAGAAACCCAGTCCTCAGTGAGATGGCCTCTCCCCCTACCCTCTCTTAGAATAAGTCATTCAGTGTAGTAATGCTAGCCTGCTTTGTCTATCACACAGCTCCAGGAAAGCTCCTTCCTTCCACAACTACTTTTGTACCCACAACCCATGGGGCTTTAACATTGGTTAACTGAAGCCCGCCCGAGTGCACAGACAGCAGGACATTTTAAGACCAGCGATTTTGGATTCCACTAGAACCAGGAATGGCTCCTTTCAATGTCCATTATTTCAAAGGGACACGCCACTTGACATTCCTTTGGAAGTTCACAGGAAGTCTGCCACAATGGGGGCAAATAGCCAGAGGCTTGTTGGTAACAGGCGGAGACAAAGAGAGGTGAGGGTCGGGGCGAGAGGAAGTAGTGGGGAGGTGTTAAAAACAAACAATGCTTTTAATGAGGGTGTCCACATTCAAGGGGAAACTCAAACATGCCTTGAACACCTTGTTGACCTTGTGCCCGGCCCAATTTTTTTTTTTTACCTTTATTTAACCAGGCAAGTCAGTTAAGAACACATTCTTATTTTCAATGACAGCCTGGGAACAGTGGGTTAACTGCCTGTTCAGGGGCAGAATGACAGATTTGTACCTTGTCAGCTCGGGGGTTTGAACTCGCAACCTTCTGGTTGCTAGTCCAACGCTCTAACCACTAGGCTACGCTGCTACCCCGTATTACGTACGTCAGGCGGCAGGTAGCCTAGTTGTTAGAGCGTTGGTCCAGCAACAGAAAGGTCGCTAGATTAAATCCCTGAGCTGAATAGGTAAACATTTGTTGTTCTGCCCCTGAACAAGTAAGTTAACCCACTGTTCCTAGGCCGTCATTGTAAATAAGAATTTGTTCTTAACTGACTTGCCTATTTAATAAACATATTACAAATCGCCATCCAGACAACTTGGCTATGTTAATAAAAAAAAGTATGTTTAAGAATACCCACCACCACTCAAAACCACCCAAAACGTGGAATGTGTGCTTTAATAAAGGCGGGACAGTGAATCCCAGGGGACACACACCTGAGGAAATGCATTGTCAGGATGTTTGATGGTATTTAAACAGAGAGTAATGAGCTGTTGGCTGTGTTCAGCAAGGCACTACGTCGTGGAATGTATTATGTAGGACTGTTTTCACCTTCCCAAATTTTGAAAATGCCAATGTTTATTAGGTTTGCCTGGGAGGTTTTGATGTGTTGCCAAGAATACCCTTGCTTCCAAAGACCCTGATTCCAACATCAGAAGCTTCATCCGACAATCCACATTTCCTTCAAAATATGGACTGGAGACTTGAGTTGTTGGTTCAGCTTCCTCCCTCTCCCAGCCTCACCTTAACCATGAGAGGTAAAAAGAAAAGACTAAACTTTCTCAGAACAAGTGCCTGAAGCCAGTTTCCGCATACCGGCAGAGAGGTTGGCAAAACAATTGGCTAACTACGAGTTTTGATTTTTCAGTAGTCCTTTGAGGTTTCTGGCCAGTGTTTATGGTTGCTGAAAGGTCAGTAAAGGAGAAGGGTCAGTATGCATTTGTCACAGTTCGTTTTGGGCTATATACGCAACATCTACGCTAATTTGGGGGCCAGGCTGAAAGGCAGATTCCATCTTCATAGCCTTTTGGTCCATAAGTAACAAATAGGATCCATTTACATAGACATTGAGTCCATTGGGGCGGCAGCGTAGCCTAGTGGAGCATTGGACTAGTAACTGAAAGGTTGCATGTTCAAATCCCTGAGCTGATTGGGGAAGGTAGCTTTCTCCTGGCATCCGCAAAACCAAGATTAGCCCGTCGGACTACCAGTTGGTGAAGCGTGATTCCTCACTCCAGAGAATGCATTGCCACACCTCCAGAGTCCAATGGCGGCAAGCTTTTACACCACTCCAGATGACGCACGGCATTGCGCATGGGGATCTTAGGCTTGTGTGCGGCTGCTCAGCCTTGGAAAAACAATTCATGAAGTTCCCGAAGAACAGTCCTTGTGCTGAAGTTGCTTCCAGAGGCAGTTTGGAACTTGGTAGTGAGTGTTGCAACCAAGGACAGATTATTTTTATGCGCTATGTGCTTGAGCACTCAGCGGTCCCGTTAGGTCAGCTTGTGTGGCCTACCACTTCGCTGTTGAACCGTTGTTGCTCCTAGACTTTTCCAGTTCACAATTAAAGCACTTACAGTTGACCGGGGCAGCTCAAGCAGGGCAGAAATTTGACAAACTAACTTTTTGGAAAGGTGGCATCCTATGACGGTGCCACGTTGAACGTCACTAAGTTCTTCAGTAAGTCTATTCTACTACCAATGTTTGTCTATGAAGATTGCATGGCTGTGTGTTCAATTTTATACACCTGTCAGCAACAGGTGTGGCTGAAATTGCCAAATCCCCTCATTTGAAGGGGTGTCCACATACCTTTGTATATATAGTGTTTTTGAGATTTGAACCCATAGTCCAGCAGGTGCTACTGTTTGGAATTCTCTACAGCATGCATCATGTATTGCATTAGGCACAAATCCTTTTTATGTCCTGGTCACGGGGAAGACAGAAGCCACAGATTGCAATGGATAGCTGCCTACAGTATATACACCTCTCATCACCCCACTCTGTCTCCTAACTGCTCCCCAGGTGCCGATGACGTGGTCGCAGGCAACCCCCCTCTGATTCAGAGGGGTGGGGTTTAATGCTGAGGACATATTTCAGTTGAATGCATTCAGTTGTGCAACTGGCTATCCACTTTCCCTTCCCTTCCTGTCCTGCTGAGATGCTCATCTCACACACAAGTCGATGGCTACACTCGGCACTAGATACATATAGATTAGTTGTGTAGAGTCCTGAATCTATAGACTTTTTCATTAGCTGAAACCTATAGCGCCATATTGACTGAATGGTTACATGCTCAGTTGGTTACATGCTCAGTTGCTTACATGCACAGTTGCCCTTGAATGAAATGTGTCAAAACAAATCTATAGATGTTATATTACTACACACTAAATATCTGCAACGGTATAATATCAGACAGACAATGAGAGATGTTTGGAAACTAGGAATATTTACTTAAGTCTTAGACATTGTCCGCATGTTTTCATCTTTATGACATGTTTAGGCCTATGTAACTCCTGCCTGCTTATTTCTCTATAATGAATCGCTTTGTTTATGATCAGGAACAAATGCATAAGCATTGATGTTCCAACTCCATAACACGCCATCCTCATGGTTGTGAGTAGAACTGCAGTTATTCAGTTCGTCCTCCACCTCCCCCATTGGAACCGTGTGGTTTACGCTTTTGATCCCCGAGGGACCTCGCGCGCTCTACATTCCAGGCATTCCGACTTCAGTCTCTGCTCAGTTACTTATTATCTCTCTGTGCTCGACAACCATGTCAGTGTAGAGCAAGTTCTGAAAAGAGTAGACAACAAAACTCCTTCTGGAAGGACGAGAACGATTTAAACGAAACATTGTGGATTACTTTGGCTTAATTTATTTTTTATTTTTAAGTTATTAAAAACGTTTCGCTGGAATGCGAGTGTGAACTGGTAAGAATTGTTACGTGTGTGTGTATGGGAAATGTGCGCTTTCGGCTACTTTGTAACATTTAAGCCTTGAATTGTAGCCTAATACTTAGCCATTGTGCGTAAACACAAGTTCACAGAAGTTATATTATAGTTAATCATTTCTGTGTACGCTACACCATGAGTACTTGATGGTTCCTATTCCTAAAACTGTTTCTATGTTTCTAGAGCTATTTGCTTGGCTCCTCTGTTAGAATGGAATTTCAAATGCAAGTTTTCCCTTCGTCGCAAAGTTACTTCTATGAAACTTTTCACGAACAACAAACATTTTATCCATAATGTTGTGGATTTAACAAATGTAGTAATTGACACAAGGCAATGCATGGAATGACATCACTCAAAAGTAGTGAATATATTGTTGATTTTTACTTGACTTCCTGTAGGCCTTGAGGAATGTATGGGCTTAAAAAAAGAATATTAATTGTTTTTTGCAGTCTACATTATTCTACAGTAATGTTTTGGATGACCACAACATTTGCGTTATGCAAATGATTGACTGGCCTCCTGTTAATGTTGTATATGATCAAGTATCCAGTTTTAGGTGTAGGCCTACTTGCCAGTTCTTATTACCTGTATTCTTATTGATTTTCATTGTTTTTCATATTCTAGTTTCATGGTCATCCATAAACACCTCGTCTACCCCTGATCACCAGCTTCGAACAACGGAACCAACATGGCGTCTACAGAAGAGCCGTCTGGCACGGTCCTGCACCGCCTCATCCAGGAACAACTACGCTATGGCAACCCCACAGATGCCCGCACCCTCCTGGCCATCCAGCAGCAGGCACTGCGCGGAGGCAGTGGAGGGTCCCCTGGCGGAGGACCAGGGAGCGGAGCAGAAGAGGGCCCCAGTAGAAGCCCCCGCTCCTCCCTGGAGAGCCTCACCCAGGAGGACTCTTCATTCCTCCAGTTGTCCACCCGTCAGGAGCCCCAGGGCCAGGAGCACCATGGAGACTACCAGCACTCGGAGAGCAGCTACCAGCTCTACCAGCTCCACGGAGAGGAGCTGCCCACCTACGAGCAGGCCAAGGCCCACTCCCAGTACCTGGCTCAGCATTGGGCACCCGCCCCGGCCCCCCACAAGCAGCTCCGCGAGGGGACCCTCCTGCGTGATGCGGACTACCGTGCAGCGGAGGAGCTGATTGAGTTAAAGCGAGGGCACGTGCGGTCGCTCAGCGAGCGTCTCCTGCAGCTGTCTCTGGAGAGAAATTGTGCCATGGCGAAGTCGGAGGCGGCGAAGAGCTCCTCACAGAGCTACCCAGAGCTGGGTTACTACGCCCCCCCACAAGGCCTCCAGGACCAACACATCCCACACCCAGAATACTCATCGGTTACCATTATGTCCCAAGGTTATATGCCTATCCACGCTCAAGAGCCCCAGTGTGTGTACAGGGACATGCCCCAGTCACTCCAGATCCAGCAGCACAGGTACTAAGGCATTTCAGCAGTTGTGTGTGTGTGTGTGTGTTGGACATATAGAAAGATCATGCAAAGGTGTACCCACTGTTTGATTGTCATTGCCCTGAATCAACAGCCATCACACATTTCATAGTGTGTTAATTTCTGTGGGCAAAGCCGTGCGCATAATGGACTTCAAGCCGTGTGTCATTGGCTATATGTCATCGGTGCCTTGCATTCCAAACCTCCTAGCATGCGTTGTGAGTCATTACATGCGCAGGTTGGAATTCCAATTGCCTTTCTGAGAACACTTTGGAAGCCAACCTACCTAGGGTGGAGTTGATGTGTTCAGTCTAATATAGGGTGCTTGTAATACCTAGGATGCCTAACAAATGTAGGTTGCTCACGTAACCACGGTTCTATGAGCTAAGGGGCTATCTATATTAGTCACACTCATCGAAAGAATGTTGTAGTTGAAAATCTTTGGATATCTAGTGAACTCAACAACACACGTCCTTCCTCACAGGTATGCGGGCCCAGGCAGATTTGAGCCAAGGCAGATGGACCTGCTGGTGCTGGAGAACGAGAGGCTGAGACAGGAGCTGGAGGGCCACCGAGAGAAGGCCTGCCGCATCCACAAGGTGAGAACTGTTCTCCTTTTTTGTCCATCTCGAAGATGGCGACATGACATTGGAATGGTTTGTGCCGTTGTATGCGTGAAGGACTGATGTTAATTTTGGAGGACCTATTCACGAGATACAGGACAGGTGCATATCAGACTTTTTTTCACGTTTTCCTCAGTCATCAATGCATGATGAACTTTGAGTTACACAAAACACTTAACTTCCCAAGTTGGCATGCCCATACTGAATAACAACGTACTGAAGTCCACAACATGTGCCACTTAATGGAGGAAACACAAGCCAAGTAGCACTGTGCAGCGACCCCAGACACACTCCCCTATCTGTATATGGGAGATCATTACAACAGCTGCTACCATTGGCTGTACATAGAGACCCCATAGAGCCCAGAGGCTGTTACTGTATCCACACTCCCTGCATTGTTCTGCAGATGGGGGTCGTGCGTATGTGCTTGTGTGCCCTTTAGTTACAGAGAGGCCATAGATTTTCGGTCCTATCCAGGGAATGTCAGACAGCAGTCGATGGGTTTGTAACCCCTGGCACAGCTGACATGCTCAGAGTGCCGAGACAGAGACATTCTGCTAGCCGTGGCAGGTGGCAGGTCTGTGTGTGTCAACTGAAAGGACTCTATTGTACTTTGATCCCACTGCATTTTCACTTTTCATCAATCATCCTTTTTTTAATCCTCTTTTACTTTCATCCTCTTTCAACCCCATTTGTTTTTGTCACTTTTCGCGTCTCTTTTCGACCCTTTTTATTGACCAGCTCATAAAATGTTCCTGACAAAACTGTTTACTCCTCTTGACAACCCCATGTCAGTATGTTATTGTCTACTATTATGAATCAAGATGGTGGCAACAACACTGACTGATAAGACTTACCCCATTTATCTTGGTAGATAGAGCTAGATTGAGGACTCATCTTTAAAATGGTGGAAGCCCTCGATGGCCATGTCCATGCTAAAACGGGTTATATCCATCTTTCTATCTCTATGGTGAATGCATAAACTGCTGCTGGTCTCCTTTTGGAGTTACGTCACCCCGCCCCTCGTGCTCCCTCAGCCTTAAAGAATGATAATTAGCAGGGTTGGAAAGTTTCCCCGGACTGTCGGGCCACAGGCCTGAGTAGACATGCCCGAGTGGCTGCTGTAATGGTGGGCGTCTCTACTTTTCCACTTCTTTGCCTGTTTCGGTTTCCACAGGCACAGGCATGCACACCTTTCCCACACTGGCAACGTGCCCAGACCTCCATCTCTCTCTGTGTGAGTGAACTAGCCACACCTGGAAGGCAAGCGTGATTGTTAGATCCCAGGAATGCAGATATAAATCAGCCACACACACAGGGAGTAGTGTTTGCTCAAATTCCTCTGGATTATACTCGTATAGTGCTTGTACTGTGTATACACACAGTATGTAGACTATGTGCCCATATGTACAGAATGTGCTCCCAGGGATATTTATGTATATATGCCCATATGTATATACAGTTGAAGTTGGAAGTTTACATACACTTAGGATGGAGTCATTAAAAGTAATTTTTCAACCACTCCACAAATTTACTGTTAACAAACTATAGTTTTGGCAAGTCGGTTAGGACATCTACTTTGTGCATGACCCAAGTAATTTTTCCAACTATTGTTTACAGGCAGATTATTTCACTTATAATTCACTGTATCACAATTCCAATGGGTCAGAAGTTTACATACACTAAGTTGACTGTGCCTTTAAACAGCTTGGACAATTTCAGAAAATTATGTCATGTCTTTAGAAGCTTCTTATAGGCTCATTGACATCATTTTTAGTCAATTGGAGGTGTACCTGTGGATGTATTTCAAGGCCTACCTTCAAACTCGGTGCATCTTTGCTTGACATCATGAAAATCAAAAGAAATCAGCCAAGACCCAAGAAAAACAATTGTAGACCATAAGCCTGTTTCATCCTTGGGAGCAATTTCCAAACGCCTGAAGGTACCACGTTCATCTGAACAAACAATGGTATGCAAGTATAAACACCATGGGACCACGCAGCCGTCATCACTCAGGAAGGAGACGCGTTCTGTCTCCTAGAGATGAACGTGCTTTGGTGCGAAAAGTGCAAATCAATCCCAGAACAACAGCAAATGACCTTGTGAAGATGCTGGAGGAAACGGGTACAAAAGTATCTATATCCACAGTAAAACGAGTCCTATATCGACATAACCTGAAAGGCCGTTCGGCAAGGAAGAAGCCACTGCTCCAAAACTGCCATAAAAAAGCCAGACTACGGTTTTCAACTGCACATAGGAACAAAGATTGTACTTTTTGGAGTAATGTCCTCTGGTCTGATGAAACAAAAATGGAACTGTTTTGCCATAATGACCATTGAAAGGTTTCGAGGAAAAAGGGGGATGCTTGCAAGCCGAAGAACACCATCCCAACCGTGAAGCACGGGGGTGGCAGCGTCATGTTGTAGGGTTGCTTTGCTGCAGGAAGGACTGGTGTACTTCACAAAACAGATGCCATCATGAGAAAGGAAAAGTATGTGGATATATTGAAGCAACATCTCAAGACATCAGTCAGGAAGTTAAAGCTTGGTCGCAAATGGGTCTTCCAAATGGACAATGATCCCAGCATACTCCCAAAGTTGTGGCAAAATGGCTTAATGACAAAGTCAAGGATAAAGTCAAGGTATTGGAGTGGCCATCACAAAGCCCTGACCTCAATCCTATAGATAATTTGTGGGCAGAACTGAAAAAGTGCATGTGAGCAAGGAGGCCTACAAAGCTGACTCAGTTACACCAGCTCAGTCAGGAGGAATAGGCCAAAATTCACCCAACTTATTGTGGGAGCTTGTGGGAGGCTACCTGAAACATTTGACCCAAGTTAAGGCAATGCTACCAAATACTAATTGAGTGTATGTAAACTTCTGACCCACTGGGAATGTGTTGAAAAAATTCAAGCTGAAATAAATCCTTCTCTCTACTATTATTCAAACATTTCACATTCTTAAAATAAAGTGGTGATCCTAACTGACATAAGACGGAATTTTTACTAGGATTAATTGTCAGGAATTGTGAAACTGAGTTTAAATGTATTTGGCAAAGGTGTATGTTAACTTATTTCTACGCCTGAACCAACTCAGTTCTACGCCTGAACCAACACCCCCACCCCCTGCATCTCCAACGCATATAAAGATATTAAACCAACAAACAAGATGGCTGACCAAAAATGTCCTCCTTTCCCCTCTTCCTTCTATCTGTCCCTTCAGTTGGAGCAGGAGGTCCAGAGGGTATCCAAGGCCCATGAGACTCTGCTGCAGGGCAGCTGTAAGAGGGAGAGCCTGGAGCAGACCTTGAGGAGAAAACTGGTGGACGAGATCAGGAGGCTGCAGGAATTCAACAGAGACCTCCGAGGTAAGGACTACAAATAACACAAGCTCTCTGGTTTGTTAGACATTGACTGGCCAGGCTTGTTTGTATTTCGTTCATGCCCCAAAACTGGTCCAAAACCATTTTGGGGGATTATAATGGTTTATATTAGAGTGGGACTAGGGGCATAGAAATATTTTCACAAATCTGTTTTAGTGTAAGTGTATAGCAGTTTAGAAATGCTTCCAGTTTTCCTAAACTTTAAATATTTGCTTTACAGAAAGCCTGGAGAATGCGAGAACACACGCCGCCAAAGAAGTGGAAGCTGCCGACCACAACCAGCACATCATGACCAAACTGCTTGAGCAAAGTAAGTGTGTCATCCATTCCATCTCTCTCACACCACTCCAAGTCTTAGACCTTCAGCCATGTCACAGGATTGGAGCATAGCACGGCACCTTGTAGCCATGCTACATCCTCTATGCAGGAATTTTAGTTGTATAACCTCCGCTTATCTGGTGAGAACGCCTCAACAGTAAACACATGTAGCCTAGCGGTTAGAGCATTGGGCCAGTAACTGAAAGGTCGCTAGTTTGAATCCCAGAGCAGATGAGTGAATTGGTCCATGTACCTTTGAACAAGGCACTTAACCCTAATTGCTCTATCATCGCTGCTGATAATGGCTGACCCTAACCTTGACTCCCCTCTCCGAGGGTGTCTCGGGAGTTTGGATATGCAAAAAACAGGACAAATAGAAGCACCCACCAAATTATTATAATGTATTATCAGAAAAGGAATTATTAATGACAAAATACAGTTGACCTAACATCAGGTTCCTAGGGTTGTTGATTTACGTTGTCATTTTAAGCAGTGGGCCTTCCCCAAGGCTAGATGGGGTTGGAGGTGTACGGCCTTGGTTGGCGGAATGTTTCTTGTTAAGTGGGTCAAAGGGATAGGGGCTGCCCGCATCACTTCCTCTTCCTTTCCCCTTGACATTCCACGAGTGCTTGGGCAAATGAGGACCATCTGCCATGATGGGTGAATGCTGGGACGTATTAGCAGGGTTAAAGCGATGGTGGTGTGATGGCTTAAGACAGTCCAAGCTCTAATTTTCACCTTCGAAATAGCTCCATGTGGCCTTAGAATAAGACTGTTTTTCAGGTCTCGTGTTCAGCCCAGTACACAACACTAGCTTTTCATTGATGTATCTTCTAAATGTATCCTATGTGTGAATGTTGTACAGTTTGTAGCTTTTTGGCTATACCATATATAACCTTCTCTTCTCCTCTTTCTTCTCCTTCTCTTCTTCTCCCCTCTTCTTTCCTCCCATCAGACGAGGAGCAGCAGTTTGAGCGTGAGCGTGCAGAGCGAGAACTCCAGCGGCTCCGCAACTCCGCCGAGGAACAGTGCCTGAGGGCTGAGCAGCTGGAGGAGGCCCTGGAGGCCCAGCGGTGTAGGGGACGGCAGCTGGAGGAGGAGCTGCGCCTCAAGCGGGCCTACGTGGAGAAGGTGGAGCGGCTGCAGACCGCCCTGGCTCAGCTGCAGACCACCTGCGAGAAGCGCGAGGGCCTGGAGATGAGGTTGAGGACACGCCTGGAGCAAGAGCTGAAGAGCCTGAGGGCGCAGCAGAGGCAGTCTCACCCGCCGGGTGTGACGGTGGGCCCCCTGCACGAGCGTCTGAGGGAGAGAGAGGAGTGTATCTTAGCCCTGGAGGCAGACATGGTGCACTGGGAGCAGAAATACTTGGAGGAGAGCACCATGAGGCAGTTCGCCATGGACGTGGCCGCCAGCGCCGCTGCTCAGAGGTAAGGGTCAGAGGTTAAAAGTTAAGGGATTGATCCCTCAAAGGTTGTATTCTGTATGCACATACAGGAGAAAACATTTTCAAAACATGTAGGCTAAATGCGTTTTTATACTTTTTACCTGCATCCATTTCCTAAAAGAATGTATTTCCTCTGTTCCAGAGACACAACCATCATCAACCATTCCCCCTGCCACTCTTCCAACAACAGCTTCAATGAGGTCCTGCCTGTATCTGACTACAGAAACCAGGAGATGGAAAACCGGTATAAAGATTACACTTTTTTTTCTTTAAATCTATATTATTCAGAATGTATAATATTATTGCTGTTATGATACTTTGTATAATAAGTTTAATGTACTTTGTTGCATCAGATGGCGGCGATTGGAGATCTGACTCAATATTTCTCCTGTCAATAGGATCTGTGCTCTCTACACCCAAATTCTGGAGAAGGATGCTGTCCTCAATATCCTCCACCAGCATTTGCACCAGGAACAGATCAAGAAGGATGGGTCTTGTTTGCCTGCCACCACGTACACTACTGTCAGCACGGCCAAGTGCACCAGCATAAACAAAAGTAAGGATGAGGGTCAGAGACGAAAAAAACTTTTTAAAAAATCTATTACTTGTGCTTCTACATCTGCATTGCTTGCTATTTGGGGTTTTAGGCTGGGCTCTGTTCAGGGGCCACTGTTGTTCTCTACATACATGCAACATAATCAAATATTAAGTAAGGAGTTATTGTAAAATATAATTATAATAGTAATGAGCATTGAAGTGGATTGAGGTTAGAATGTCGGCACCTGTTTATCAATGAAATGCGTGCCAGTGGCTGATCTCTTTCATGTACTGCGTTGTAGGTAAGAGTTTGTCAGACGACCAGACTCTCTCTCTTCTCCGGTGCTCCTCCCCAGCTCACCCCAGCCAGAGCTGTGGATCAGAGGATGGCGCTAAGGCCAAGGAGCCAGCCACTGGTTCTAACCTCAGCATTGGTGAGTAGTCTATCTCTCTCTCACTCACACACGCACAGTCGCCCAAACACCCAAACCTTTCTCTGTAACTGCATCACATGCTGTGCCCTGGCAGTCATTGATTTACCAACCATACTCCCGTAGAAAGAGCCAATCGGCGATGGCTCTGTAGGTTAGAGGTCATTTGTGGGCTGCCGGAATGTGCTATGTTGTCGCACTTAGACCCGAGGATTGACTACACGTGTTTACCCGACTGGATCATCCCAATTTGGAAACGTCAGCATGTTTCTTTGGTTTCAGATAATGTACTGTAACTGTGGCTTATTTTTCCACTGTTTCCACTCCTCTAACACGTTTGCCCTCTTCTATTTTAAAGACAACGCTGCTGTGCAACAACATCGTGCCTCCTCCTTGAACACATTAAGAGGCCTGGATGACTTGGAGGCAGTGGAAATCTTCATTTGAGGAAGACTTTTGATCCTTGACAAGAGATTCACTCGAGGGTAGTGAACTCTCGGAAGCTGTGCAGAGCAACTGACTACGCCAATGGTCAGAGTTTCTCTGAAAAATGGACGGAAGACAAGAATGTTGAAGAATGAGAGGCGTATGTGTGGAATAAGGACGTGGGCTTTCACATTTAGAGGGGAGCGGTGCTCTTCCTCGATCTCTTTCTCTCTTAGCCAGGTGGCTGCAGGCTAGCTGTCTTGGTATATGAGACTGTGAAACTTTTGAGGTACTTGGGACAGTATTTCAGTTTTGTAACGGGAAACATCCCACTGTACTCTCAGTGTATGCCAAAGTATTTATATTTTCTGTGTACAACGAGTTCAGGAACTTATTCCCAAATATGAACTGAAGGCTTCACGCTTTTCCAAATAACCTTGTCTGTAGAATTTATCTTTGGACTTTTGACTGGCAAAAATGTGCCAATCTGGCCACATTCCTGTGCCATGGAATTCTTCAGAGTTAGGAGAACAACTCCCCCATCTCTATAATTGAATAAAAATGCCAAAATCTTAAATGTTCATATTTTCCTTGGCCATATTCCCTAAGCCCCAGTAGCTGTCTCTACCACAGGAAGTTGGTGGCACCTTAATTGGGGACTGTCATGGTAATGACTGGAGTGGAATGGAAAAAAAATACATATATGCATGGTTTCCATGGTTTCCATGTGTTTGATGCCATTCCGTTTGCTCTGTTCCAGACATTATTATGAGCCGTCCTCCCCTCAGCAGCCTCCACTAGTCTACAGATGTATAAATAGTTGTGATACAGTATGCAATGTATAGTCTGGTTTTTCTATTCCGACTTCTAAACATGAGGCCGGCGAGACCATTCTCAGCCTGGGGAGGGTGAAGAGTTTGTTTTGTTGCTTTTCACCGATAGTTTTTTTGTATTGTTCTTCATGTGTATTTTCTGATGTGGTGAATCCGCTGGTCAGATTCACCACATTGATTAAGCTGCAAACTCCACCAATTGGTTTTCGTTTACTGTGAGCCTTTTTCTGAACTAACAGGTTAATATATTTTATACAGACGTTTCTCTAATTATTTTAGATATGTTGTGCTATGAACAGAATGCCAAAGATTATTTTTTTTGTGTTTTGTAATTTATGTGCAGACAATCATGGTTATGTCCAGCTGTCCAACAGATAAAGCGTTGACCTCAAGCAAAGACATTTCTGTTAACTCCTAACAATATGAAGGTTGTGAATTTGAATTCAAACATTTCATGAAGCAATAAAATATTATAATATATAGCTCCTGTTTTACTTTGACATGTTTTATTCCTGAAAAAAACAACGATTTTGGTGAGTATGAATTTGAAAATTTGTTCTGTTGGCGGTTTTATTTTCTTCACACTTTTTATTTCCCTCACTTTACCTCTCATCTTCTCTTGTCACATTCATTCCTTCCAGAGAGTGAGAGAAAGAGAGAAATAATGAGGGCTCTCGTTAGTTAATGAAGGAAAACCTCTCTAAAAGGCCAAAACCTAGGAAGAAACCTAGAGAGGAACCAGGCTATGAGGGGTGGCCAGTCCTCTTCTGGCTGTGCCAGGTGCAGATTATAACAGAACATGGCCAAGATGTTCAAATGTTCATAAATGACCTGCATGGTCAAATAATAATAATCACAGTAGTTGTCGAGGGTGCAGCATGTCAGCACCTCAGGAGTAAATGTCAGTTGGCTTTTCATAGCCGATCATTAGGAGTATCTCTACCGCTCCTGCTGTCTCTAGAGAGTTGAAGACTGGTAGCACGTCCGGTGAACAGGTCAGGGTTCCATAGCCGCAGGCAGAACAGTTGAAACTGGTGCAGTAGCACGGCCAGGTGGACTGGGGACAGCAAGGAGTCATGCCAGGTAGTTCTGAGGCATGGTCCTAGGGCTCAGGTCCTCCAACAAGAGAGAGAATTAGAGAGCATACTTAAATTCACACAGGACACTGGAGAAGTACTCCAGATATAACAAACTGACCCTAGTCCCCCAACAGAAACTACTGCAGCATAAATACTGGAGGCTGAGACAGGAGGGGTCAGGAGACACTGGCCCCATCCGATGATACCCCCCGACAGGGCCAAACAGGAAGGATATAACCCCACTCACTTTGCCAAAGCACAGCCCCCACACCACTAGAGGGATAACTTCAACCACTAACTTACCATCCTGAGACGAGGCCGAGTATAGCCCACAAAGATCTCCGCCACGGCACAACCCAAGGGGGGGCGCCAACCCAGACAGGAAGATCACATCAGTGACTCAAGTGACGCACCCCTCCTAGGAAAGGCATGAAAGGGCACTAGTAAGCCAGTGACTCAGCCCCTGTAATAGGGTTAGAGGCAGAGAATCCCAATGGAGAGGGGAACCGGCCAGGCAGAGACAGTAAGGGCGGTTCGTTGCTCCAGAGCCTTTCCGTTCACCTTCACACTCCTGGGCCAGACTACACTCAATCATAGGACCTACTGAAGAGATGAGTCTTCAGTAAAGACTTAAAGGTTGAGACTGAGTCTGCGTCTCTCACATGGATAGGCAGACCATTCCATAAAAATGGAGCTATATAGGAGAAAGCCCTGCCTCCAGCTGTTTGTTTAGAAATTCGAGGGACAATTAGGAGGCCTTGTGACCGTAGCGTATGTGTAGGTATGTACGGCAGGACCAAATCGGAAAGATAGGTAGGAGCAAGCCATGTAATGCTTTGTAGGTTAGCAGCAAAACCTTGAAATCAGCCCTTGCCTTAACAGGAAGCCAGTGTAGGGAGGCTAGCACTAGAGTAATATGATCAGATTTTTTGGTTCTAGTCAGGATTTTAGCAGCCATATTTAGCATTAATTGAAGTTTATTTAGTGCTTTATCCGGGTAGCTGGAAAGTAGAGCATTGCAGTAGTCTAACCTAGAAGTAACAAAGCATGGATTAATTTTTCATTTTTGGACAGAAAGTTTCTGATTTTTGCAATGTTACGTAGATGGAAAAAAGCTGTCCTTGAAACAGTCTTGATATGTTCGTCAAAAGAGAAATCATGGTCCAGAGTAACGCAGAGGTCCTTCACAGTTTTATTTGAGACGACTGTACAACCATCAAAATTAATTGTCAGATTCAACAGAAGATCTCTTTGTTTCTTGGGACCTAGAACAAGCATCTCTGTTTTGTACGAGTTTAAAATTAGAACGTTTGCAGCCATCCACTTATGTCTGAAACACAGGCTTCTAGCGAGGGCAATTTTGGGGCTTCACCATGTTTCATTGAAATGTACAGCTGTGTGTCATCCGCATAGCAGTGAAAGTTAACATTATGTTTTTGAATGACATCCCCAAGAGGTAAAATATATAGTGAAAACAATAGTGGTCCTAAAACGGAACCTTTAGGAACACCGAAATTTACAGTTGATTTGTCAGAGGACAAACCATTCACAGAGACAAACTGATATCTTTCCGGCAGATAAGATCTAAACCAGGCCAGAACTTGTCCGTGTAGACCAATTTGGGTTTCCAATCTCTCCAAAAGAATGTGGTTATCGATGGTATCAAAAGCAGCACTAAGGTCCAGGAGCACGAGGACAGATGCGGAGCCTCGGTCTGACGCCATTAAAAGGTAATTTACCACTTTCACAAGTGCAGTCTCAGTGTTATTTTTTTTATATATATTTTTTATTTTATTTTATTTTTGCAGGAAATTAGATGGCAAGATCAGTCTGATTAGATAAGAGCAGGAAAGCTTCTATGGGAACTGGTGGTATGCGAGCGGCTATCAATCATATTTACGGACTGTGTGAGTTTTTCTTCCCCCTTGTACTGACAGTAGTTTGAGGAGGCGCCAACATTCCTTCTGTTTCACTGAGAGGCGGTTGGCATGTTTCAACAAAGGTTCTCTTTCCTGGATTTTTACATGATGAAGAAAGATCGTAATGTTGACGGGGTCACAGGTGAAATTCCGCAACGGGGCTAGCATGTCAGGAGATGTCAGAGCAAATGCATTTTGACATTCTTCTTCTGTTGCTCAACCACGTGAAAGCTCTTCTTCGGCCTCAACCAATTGTCTTTATAGGATCATATCGGTTGTGTTATACACGGAGATCATTTTTGTACACTTTTTGTTTTTGTAACATTTGTTTATTCTCTGAGCCCTTTACTGTTTTACAACATATTCCTAATAGTTCAGAAGATTCTTTGTAGTTTGAGGGCTTAGAATACTGATGGGAAACACTAATATAAGAGCAGTGAATTGAAAGGGAAGAGCTTTGGAAGTCAAACCGAGCTGAGCCAAGCCAAGCTGTACCAGGCTTGGCCTGGTTACGCCTCCACCATACTATAGTTCCTGGAACCATGCTAAAAGGACAATGTGTAAAGAAGATAACTGAGCCAGCACAGTATGGTTTGGGTCGTCGCTATGGTGTGAATCAGGCACTTGATATTAGATGTTTGTGAACAACTATAAATACCTAGGTGTCTGGCTAGACTGTAAACTCTCCTTCCAGACTCATATTAAACATCTCCAATTCAAAATTAAATCTAGAATCGGCTTCCTATTTCGCAACAAAGCCTCCTTCACTCACGCCGCCAAACATACCCTCGACTTCGGCGATGTCATATACCAAATAGCTTCCAATACTCTAGTCAGCATACTGGATGCAGTCTATCACAGTGCCATCCATTTTATCACCAGAGCCCCTTATACCACCTACCACTGCGACCTGTATGCTCTAATCGGTGGGCCTTGCAACATATTCGTTGCCAGACCCACTGGCTTTTCCCTCACTAACTTTAAACATCAGCTATCTGAGCAGCTAACCGATCGCTGCAGCTGTAGATAGCCCACCCAATCTACCTACCTCATCTCCATATTGTTTTTATTTACTTTTCTACATCAGTATTTGTACTTGCACATCATCATCTGATCATCTATCACTCCAGTGTTAATTTGCTAAACTATAATTACTTCGCTACTATGGCCTATTTATTGCCTTACCTCCTCATAACATTTGCACACACTGTATATAGACTTTCTTTTTTTTATTGTGTTATTGACTGTATGCTTGTTTATTCCATGTGTAACTCTGTGTTGTTGTTTGTGTCGTACTGCTCTGCTTTATCTTGGCTAGGTCGCAGTTGTAAATGAGAACTTGTTCTCAACAAGCCTACCTGGTTAAATAAAGGTGAACTAAAAACAAAATACAAAATTAGAGTACAATCTTTACATTGAGCTAATCAACATGTGTGTTTCCCTAACTGGCGGCCCGCGGGTGGTTTTATTTGGACCCCCAAGTTTTTTGAGCAACATTTTTTTAACAGAAATAAAACCTTCTGTACATAGAAACTTGCTACAATGGTCCAATTTGATACATCTTTAATACTGTTAAACAGAATGTTTCAGTGTAATTTGCCTCGAAGCTAGCATAGAAGTAGTTTAGCTCGTCTGGTAGGCTCGTGTCACTGGGCAGTTATTGGCTGTGCTTTCCTTTCTAGTCTGTAATGGTTTGCAAGCCCTGCCACATCCGGCGAGCATCAGAGCTGGTGTTGTACAATTTGATCTTAGTCCTGTATTGACGCTTTGGCTGTTTGATGGTTCGTCGGAGGGCATAGCTGGATTTCTTATAAGTCCCGCTCATTGAAAGCGGCAGCTCTAGCCTTTAGCTCAGTGCAGATGTTGCCTGTAATCCATGGCTTTTGGTTGGGGAATGTACGGTCACTCTGGGGATGATGTCATCAATGCACTTATTGATGAAGGCAATGGCTGTACTCCTCAATGCCATCGGAGGAACCCCGAAACATATTCCAGTCTGTGCTAGCAAAACAGTCCTGTAGTTTAGCATCTGCTTCATCTGACCACTTTTTTATTGATTTATTGATCTAGTCACTGGTGCTTCCTGCATCAGTGCACCAGCTGTTATTTACAAAAATACATAGCCCTCCGCCCCTTGTCTTACCAGATGCCCCTTTTCTGTCCTGCCGATACAGCGTATAACAAGCCAGCTGTATGTTGATAGTGTCGTCGTTCAGCCACGACTCCGTGAAGCATAAGATATTACAGTTTTGAATGTCCCGTTGGTAGTTTAATCTTCCGCGTAGGTCATCTATTTTATTCTCCAAAGATTGCACGTTTGCTAGCAGAATGGATGGAAGTGGAGGTTTATTCGATCGCCTACGAATTTTCAGAAGGCAGTCCGCCCTCTGCTCCCTTTATCCCACCTCCTCTTCACGCAAATCACGGGGATCTGGGCCTGTTCCCAAGAAAGCAGTATATCATTTGCGTCGGGCTCATCAGACTCGTTAAAGGAAAAAAAGGATTCTGCCAGTCCGTGGTAAGTAATCGCAGTCCTGATGTCCAGAAGTTATTTTTGGTCATAAGAGACGGTAGCGGCCACATTATGTACAAAATAAGTAAAAAAATAAGTTACAAACAACTAAACAAAATAAACGCAAATAAACAAACAAAAAAACACAATCGGTTGGGGACACGTAAAACGTCAGCCTTCTCTGACGCCATTGTTACTCTACTGTATATAAGGGAGATGGAGTTGACAGGTTATAATTGTAACCATGGTGAATTCAATAATGTTTGTAAATCTATCAAAAGTAGAGAACTTTTCAGACCGTGAGTGGTCTTCCCTGAGGGGAATATTTTCCCTTAGAAAATTCCACTAAATGTCATTTTTCCCCCCGTTAAATAATGAAACAACTATAAAAATGAAATTTCCCTGCCAGACAAGGATTGTCCCGACTTTCAAGGATCCCTGTATGACAAGAAGTGCTGTTAAAGTACAGTATAATCCTTGAAAGGGGAAAGCGATCCAAGAGAGAAAAAAGCATGCTTAATTGTTCATTCATTTATATTCCAAACATTAGCCAACACAAATAAATACGGAATATTTCAGCTAACTGCCTTTGTCAAAGGATGGGCTCACTGCTCTGTGCTGGTTGGAATGCTGTGAAGTGTAACAGTATAACTTTAGACCATCCCCTCGCCCATACCCGGGCGCGAACCAGGGACCCTCTGCACACATCAACAACAGTCACCCACGAAGCATCGTTACCCATCGCTCCACAAAAGCCACGGCCCTTGCAGAGCAAGGGGAACTACTACTTTCAAGGTCTCAGAGCAAGTGACATCACCGATTGAAACGCTATTTAGCGCGCACCACCGCTAACTAAGCTAGCCGTTTCACATCCGTTACAGAAGCAATATCATTTCCAGTCATCTCTGTTTTATGTATGCACAAACCAGTTAGAATGTGTAATATTTAGGTCTTCCAAACACAGATTGTGTCCAATAAAGTCCCCATGCAGTGCTCTGGTGGGGCTGAGTTAATAGAAGGTTGTTGTGGTACTTTCAGTGGTGAGATTGACTCACTTTCCCAAGGGCAGACATATCCATGTTGATTAATGGACATCTGGAACAACTTTCAGAGCCCAGGTCTGCTCCAGCAAATAGGGATTTCTAAAACACCCGAAGGAGAAATGGATTGACGTAGCCGCACGCCATTTGTCTTTCTTGTTGTCGAACCAAAACATATTTTGGACATTGGGTAATTAAGGTGTAATGTGTTATGGTGGCTTTAGAGCAGCAGGGAGGTAACACGCCCCACCTATTAGCCTACTAAAGCCAAAAGCTGTTAAAGAGCGACTGCCCCTAAAACCCAACTAATCCATTTGAAAACGGCCTGTGTGGCATTGATATGAGTCCGAAACATTTATTCTAGTGTCAAAATTGACTACATAGTCTAAATAGGATAATTTTGGTATAAAGTTAGTCTAATCCAGTCTCATTCAAAACAGAGTTTAGAACCTGTGAGTGTGTCACAATGGTAAATGAAGGTTGGGTTTGGATTACAATTATGTCAACAATTCATGCCCACGTTTGCCTATTAACACATAGTGGCACTGTGTTTTCTGGGAAAGGACTGGGCGAGTTTTCATTGCATGGCCCAGTGCCCCAGGCGGGCGGAAACTCCTCCTTAGGAGGAACAATTGAATGATTGAAAATGAGCAAACCCGGCCCACCAAAGGCACTGGGTCACACAAAACAAACTCTTCTAGAGACAAGACAGGTGTGTTTAGTACTTGCCCTTGCTCAGGAAATAACTACTGTAGTGAAAATGGGCTTTCCATAACCCTCATGAAACTACTCTAGATACACCAGTATAGTTTTGTAATGTTCGGTAGGAAAACAGTAGTGTTTCCAGTAATAATCAGGTAGTTTTTACTAATTGATGTTGATAGTAAATAAGTAGTCACAACACTATAGCCAGATTACACAGCTTTTTCGCAACAGTAGAAGAAGACAAAACAGGAAGTAGTTGGTTGTTGTTAGCTAGCAATTGTTGACAATCCCAAATGTAATTATCTTCCATCTTTCCTAGTCCTTATACAGGCACCATCTATAAATTGTTTTATGAATACCTTCATGTTGTTGATTAGCCGTTAATATAACTTTTTACCATGTCAAAAAGATTGCTAGTCAAATCAGTCTTGTGTGGAGCCTAGCTGTTTGCTAGCCCTATTGAAATGTAGCTATGTAGCCTCTGTTTTTGTTGTGCTAGCTAATAAGTATGTGTGTTTTTATGCAAATGTACAGTATGTTCATATTGGTATACTTCCCCATACTACTTACCTCTTTTGTACAGGAGGCTGCTAAAGGGAGAATGGCTCATAATAATGGCCTGAACAGAGCAAATGGAAAGGCATCAAACACTTGGAAATCATGTGTTTGATGTATTTGATACCATTCCACTGATTCCGCTCCAGTCATTACCACAAGCCCGTCCTCCCCAATTAAGGCGCCACCAACCTCCTGTGTGTTTTGACCATTTGACGAGGAGGTCCTCGACATAAGACTGGAAGCCATTGTTGGTAAGATTAACATTGTTTATCAAATGTTTTTCTGTGTTAGCCGATGATTGATATGGCTTATAATTGGTTGTCTCTTGTGCTTGCCTTTATTTTCTTAAAAGTTATGTGGTGGAGATATGTGGCTGCAACTAAAAAGAGGATCTGAAGATAGTTAAGTCAAAGCTGAATGAAGGCAAGGCCTCAAAGGGATTAACAAAAAAGTGTAAATATGTAATTTAATATGTGATTAATTTAATAAAGACTGAATGTGCAATTACATTTGTACAAGGCTTTAATTTACAGTTAGAAACTTGAGGAAATAACACGTGAATAGGCAAACAGTAGTAAATATGTCAGTTTTCAATAGCAATTTAAAAGGGTTTATGTAGGAAATGAAAGAGGATGTAAGAAGGGCTATATAAATACATTTGATTTGATTTGAAGAGGATCAGGAGCAATTCAGTAGTTGTCAGTAGTGACAACACTACACACACACAAATGGCAGTAGTAATTCAATAGGATTGATTAGGCATACAGCAGTAATATGTAAGCATTACGTAGTAATTCAATAGTGAACATGTAGGAATTGTCTAGGTATGTGTAGGTTTTAAGTAGTTGATACTCAAAAGCTCAGTAGTTACACAGTAGTCATTAATGGAGAATTCTGTAGTGATTTGAGTAGGAAATATGCAGTGTTCACCAGTAGTGAAACATCCTAATTTATCACTCATTACTACAGAAATCACAACGAGTAGTAAAAGCAGTAGGTTTTGTGTAGATCTTCCACAGTAACATGTATTTACATGACTTGTTGAAATTAAGCTACTTTCAAGGCAAGATGTTGTAGAACGAGTGTCTTATGAAACACATTCCAGACACTGTCTCTTGCCATCTTGCCATAACTGATTTGACAGAGCTAGCAGGCTTTGGCCTACACGTAGAACTGAATTAGCTGACCATCTTGACATGGCAAGTCAGTCGGGAGGGGAGAAGTCCTCAACTTCAAAACTTTGTTGTCTCCATGGCTAAGCTAGCTTAGCTTAATTCTTTGTACTCGCTACGGCCCTTGTTTGTTGTGATTGAATGGCAAAGACACACCCAGGAAACACCCACATGAAACCACATCCCCAAGTTAACTCTTGTTTGCCTTCAGTCATGGCCCTAAAGAATGAGCCATCGTGTATTTTCCTTGGACTTCTTTTTTTCCACTACACACCCACAGTGTAAACACAAGCAAAGTGTTATTTTACTTTGGGCCAAAATTCTGGTGTTTACCACCCTTCCTTAACACACAAATACTGTTCTGGGACCCACCTCTCACTGACATCATTTCCCCTCTCCACACAGTGAAACGTTGTCCAAACGTCCCTCAGTCAAGAGCGAATGAAGCTTAGCTTATGGCAAAGTATGTGTAATGTCTCTCAGCAGTATGGGGTATGCGGCCCAAAATCAATGACCACCAGTCTCTACGATTTAACCTTTTCAGGGAGCATAAACATTTTTTTTAAAGGGTGAAATCTATACCTCTACATTGTGCGAATGGTCCTCATCACTGTTCGTGCCCTTGACATGCAGTTCTACTGAAGATAAGTACTGCCACCTAGTGGCTCTGACCAGCTTGGTTCATAATGTTTATTTCATAAAGCCCTTTTTTGCATCAGCAGTTGTCACACAATGCTTTATAGATACCCAGCCTAAAACTCCAAAGAGAAAGCAATGCAGATGCAGAAGCACAGTGGCTAGAAAGAACTCCATATGTCATCCAATATAGTAAACTCTTTCTTGTATTTCAATACACATTTTATGTGCAGGTCTGGCTGTGGACCAGAATGACAACCCAAACTCTGAGGAGTTAGGCAGGGTTGTGTTCCAAATGGCAAATAGGGAATAGGGTGTCATTTGGGACACAGATCAGGTTATGTATATTTCCGACAGTCAAGAAACAGTAATTTTGTCCTGAAACCCTTTAGTTTTCACATTGACAACAAACCAACTAGTCTTTTGACACGTTTCTTTCTTGATGGCACTGAATACATTTTTGGTAAACAATTGCAGCATAAAAGACAGCTGCAATGCACGTAAGTAAACGTTGAAGGAGTTGTGGTCCTGCTCTCTCTCCTAATGAGCCTCCCTCCATATTTACTCCTAAGAGTGTTGTCCACATCCTGCTTTCTTATTCCCATCTTAGATATAATCTATTTTTGTCCTCTTTATTTTTTAAGTGTTCCTCCCATAGTTTATTTCATTGTGGGCGTTATTCACAAACTTCAGTAGGTCACCTTTCTGGGTGAATCTTCTACCACAGACAGAGCACCCATGTTGTTTCTCCTCTGTGTGAGTCAGTAACCATGGTTAAAGTCCCCTTCTGATGGAAACTTTTACCAAAACGTCTGTTTGGGTCCGAAACTGTTTTGGTCAGGTTCTCCTTGTCCTTAAAACTTTTCCCACAGTCACCAAAGCTAAAGGGGATTCTCCCCTGTGTGTCCGTATATGCGCGGTTAAGGTTCTCTTCTGATGGAAACTGCTGTCTCCACAGCTAAATGGTTTCTTGCCTGTGTGGATCCGTTCATGTGCTTTCAGGTTTTTCTTGCGATTGAAGCTTTTTCCACAATCACCACAGCTAAACAAGTTCTCCCCTGTGTGATTCATAATTTGCTTGGACAGATTTCCTTTGGGTTTGAAGACTTGCGACAAATGGGACATGGGTACGATTTCCCAAGAGTAACGTGCCTCAGCAGGTCAACTTTCGGAGCAAACGTTTTGCCAAAGCCACAGCAGCGATAGATTCCCTCCCCTGTGTGAATCCTTGTGTGCAGCAAGGACTGAAGTGGGTCCTCCTGCTCATATTTACGTTTCACTTGGGGAGAGCCAATTAATATTAACTCAATGATTTTAGCCTCCAGCCCTTGCACCTGCTCTCCCTCCTGAATGGTCTGGAGTTGCCTCTTTAATCTGTGTGGGCTCTGAGTCCTCCTGGTCCACCCTCCTGCTCACAGTGCTACTGCTGCCCAGAGGAAACAACCTTTTCAGAGACAGGGAGAGAGAGCTGCAGAGTTTCTGAAGGGAAATAGAGAGGAACAGAGGTATTTCTAGTATGTTACATCTTTAGACATTCCCTGGCCTAATGCTTAGTGGCATGACTTGCCATTTCAAACTGCTGACGCAGACAATTTTGCACACAGATCAAAAACGATTTCCTAAACAGTTTATTGAGTGCTTCTTAACAGCTTCTACCCCAAGCCATAAGACTCCTGAACAGCTAATCAAAGGGCTACCCAGACCCCTCTTTTACACTGCTGCTACTCTCTGTTTATTATCTATGCATGGTCACTTTAACTCTACCTACATGTACATATTACCTCAATTGCCTCGACTAATCGGTGCCCCTGCACATTGACTCTGTACCGGAACCCCCTGTAAATAGCATCGCTATTGTTATTTTACTGCTGCTGTTTTAATTTGTTACTTTTATTTTCTATTTTTTACTTAGGACTTAACTTCTTAAAGCATTGTTGATTAAAGGCTAGTAAGTAAACTTTTCACTGTAAGTATTCTGCGCATGTGACAAATGCAATTTGATTTGATTTGATAATTTTCCACCTGGTATTCCGCTTTTGCTTTTTCAAGTACCCCTTGTATATAGCCTCATTATTGTTATTACATTTTTTTACTTTAGTTAATTTAGTAAATATTGTCTTAACTCTTATTTTTCTTGGAACTTCAATGTTGGTTAAGGGCTTGTAAGCATTTCACGGTAAGGTCTACACGTTGTATTCGTGCATGTGGGGGGTTCCCCCAGTGATTTTTCTCACACACCACTAATGTCTCCTGTAGACCTCCACTCTCCCATAGACCTCCACTCTCCCATAGACCTCCACTCTCCCAGAGACACTATCTCACATGGACAAACAGTTGAAGTCGGAAGTTTACATACACCTTAGCCAAATACATTTCAACTCAGTTTTTCACACCTCTTGACATTTAATCCAAGTATAAATTCCTGTCTTAGGTCAGTTAGGATCACCACTTTATTTTAAGAATAATAGTAGAGAGAATGATTTATTTCAGCTTTTATTTATTTAATCATATTCCCAGTGGGTCAGAAGTGTACATACACTCAATTAGTATTTGGTAGCATTGCCTTTAAATTGTTTAACTTGGGTCAGACGTTTCAGGTAGCCTTCCACAAGCTTCCCACAATAAGTTGGGTGAATTGTGACCCATTCCTCCTGACAGAGCTGGTGTAACTGAGTCAGGTTTGTAGGCCTCCTTGCTCACACACACTTTTTCAGTTCTGCCCTCACATTTTCTATGGGATTTAGGTCAGGGCTTTGTGATGGCCACTCCAATACCTTGACTTTGTTGTCCTTAAGCCATTTTGCCACAACTTTGGAAGTATGCTTGGGGTCATTGTCCATTTGGAAGACCCATTTGCGACCAAGCTTTAACTTCCTGACTGAAGTCTTCAGATGTTGCTTCAATATATCCACATAATTGTCCTCCCTCATGATGCCATCTATTTTGTGAAGTGCACCAGTCCCTCCTGCAGGAAAGCAGCCTGGGATTTGCTTCGACCACAAGGAATGTTCAATTCTACTTTCTTCTTCAGATTTTATTGACAGTTGGAAAACAAATTCAACGTTGCATTATTTACCATTATTAATTGGGCTGGAGCATGGACCAGTGGCAGGGAAGATCTAAACCTTGTTGATATGCTTCTAGAACTCTTTGCCCACCTATCTCCAAGAAAACAAATTACAAATATATGAATCATCTCCGGTGGTTTACTAAGCATCTCTTTCATATCTGCCTCCTGAATGCTGTTAAACTTACCTGGAAACATTCTCTTTCCCTCCCATATTGCTGACATGTTCCACCATCTCAACCTCCTGCCAATAATCACACCTCCCTGTTGACTGCTACCTATAATATTCAATGTAGTATTCCTTCAACCTTGTATGCCCCAGTCTCAGCCTAGAAACTATGGTCTCCCTTCTGTCTACCCGAGGACCTCCCTGCCCTCGCCTTTCCCTGGATCTTAAAAAAGATGTAGGCCCTTTCCCTCCATTTCACACAGGGGCGGACTGGGATCAGAAATCGGCCCAAGCATTTCTAACGCACTGGCCCATTCCGTCCCTTGAGGCCCCCACACCGACCCATTATTTTTTGCCTACCCCATTATAAGCCAAATAATGATTTTGCGCAAAACCCCCAATTTAGACCGGCCAACTGGGCCAAAAATGAATCAGCCCATATAGCTTTTGCCTGAACTGCCCAATGGCCAGTCCGCCCCTGATTCCACATCTCCTGCCACTTCTTAATAACAATCACTTTCCTAAAGTTAGCCACTTGGCCTCTGCTTTACTGGGACAACATTAGTATGTCTAAGACCCACTGGACACACAATGGTTGAATCAATGTTGTTTCCACGTCATTACAATGAAATTACGCTGAAACAACGTGGAATAGACATTGAATTGACATCTGTGCCCAGTGGGGAGCTTTGTTGTTGGCCAAAAAATATCCATCTCTTCATTCCCATCTACTCCTTGAAATAATCCTTTCAATTCACACATACAGCATGAGCTGCCATCTTATATTTCAGACCTGCTTTAGTTTGAATTCAGTCATCCTTGTTGTTTGTATATAGGCCTACACATGACATTTTTGGGGGGTTTCACACTGTGGATACCGGTCATCAAAATTGCTATGAGAAATCTTTTACACACATACACACACAAACTGGTCGTGCTGCTGCTCCAGTTTCAACTGTTCTGCCTGCGGCTATGGAACCCAGACCTGTTCACCGGATGTGCTACCTGACATCAAGAGCGGTAGAGATACTCTGAATGATCGGCTATGAAAAGTCAATTGACATTTACTCCTGAGGTGCTGACATGCTGCACCCTCGACAACCACTGTGATTATTATTATTTGACCATGCTGGTCATTTATGAACATTTGAACATCTTGGCCATGTTCTGTTATAATCTCCACCCGGCACTGCCAGAAAAGGACTGGCCACCCTTCATAGCCTGGTTCCTCTCTAGGTTTCTTCCTAGGTTTAGGCCTTTCTAGGGAGTTCTTCCTAGCTAACGTGCTTCAACACCTGCATTGCTTGCTGTTTGGGGTTTTAGGCTGGGTTTCTGTACAGCACTTTGAGATATCAGCTGATGTAAGAAGGGCTATATAAATACATTTGATTTGATTTGAAACAAGGCACAGTGTCAATTCAATACAGCATTTTAATGACAAAGCTAGGCAAAAGGTTTTAGACCAACTGAAAAGCAATATAATAATTAAATTGCTCCATCAAATTACTAGTTCTATTAATTAAATGAATCTTCCTTGTCCTCCATATTTCCGTATTTCCCAGCATTCATTAGGTAGGGAACATGGAGTTATTTCTGGGTCGCACAGCCTGCCTCTGCATCTCGTACATGTTCACATAAGATGATAAGAGGTCATCCATTTTGTAACCCTGAAGAGCAGAGTCAAATAGAGTCGTTGGGGTATGAACATAGAGGCAAAGTCACATCACATTCTGGCTCTTGTGAATAAGTCACTACAATGCAAGTGTTTGTGAAGGTCATTTAGTACACCCTCAACAAACACTACTTTCGATTTACACAAAATTGTAATTTATTGGTTTAAAGAAGGAAACATCTTTAATTTTGCCTCAAGGACATAATGGCCACTCACCAATGAGGTCTCACAAAGTAAAGTGTTCCCTTTGACCAGGTTGCCAATGGTGATGTGGAAGTAAGTGCTCCCGCTGGACCAGTTGGTGATGCGGTTGAACGGGTGCATGACCAGAAACTCCTGAGGTTTAGGTAAAGGTCAAAAGGTCATGTTTGGTTAAACAGAAAAGGTAAATACTTTATAGTGCTGATGGTGGCAGAAGCATGATGTTGTCTTAATGTTGTGGTGCAGCATTTGGAGAACAAACGTGAGGGACAATGTTGTTGTCTGAAGAGATAGCATTGTATTGTACACAGCATCTCCTCTCTCTCCATCTTGGTTCGTGCAGGTGATTGTGACCTCCTCAGACCAATTGGCAGTACACCCAGAACATTGTTCTAGGAACCAAAAGGGATCTCAGTTTCAAGGTCTCAGCTTGGAGAGAAGAAGCCTCGTGAGGTATTGGTCGGTCACATGCAGGAACCAAATGTTAATGATGAATAATGTAAATCATGCAAATATAACTTGTCTGTGTAAGCAGTATATAAGAGAACTAACGGGACTGCCCCGGGAGAGCTCCCAACCGACGTGTACTATGGTGCATTAAGTTGTTGGACTCTCCCCAGCTTGCTGATAATACAGAATGATTACTTTAAGTTTGACTTTGAGTCCCTGGTGGTAATTTCCATGGCACACATGTAAGCATTCATATTTTTAGGAAACTGCACCTGATGTCAGCATAATTATATGACAATCTGTCAGTAAATGTACTATAGATTAAAGTAAATACTCTGAATGTTGATCAAATCAAAATAATCATATAAAAAACAATGGTACGTTTACCTTTGTTTTGGGGTTGATGAAGTTGACTCCTTGCTTGCTGATTGCAATCTGGATGATACTCGGGTAACTTGGCTCAGAGGTTTGCTGTGAAGGAAGAGCACACAGAAATTCACCAATGGGATGGTTGGTGTCTGTAGGTATCATTTTTGTATCGACTTGAGCTGTCTGCTAACGTACCTTAACTTCAAAGAAAGCACAGCCGAACGTTGGCCAGTGGCAGATGCCTTTTAGAAAGGCCACTTTAGCCTCGTCCAAGGTGATCCCGGCCTGCTTGTTGTAGGAGGCGATGATGTGCTATACGGGAAGAAGAAAACAGAAAGATTCAGAAATGTTGGTATTTCTTTATTATTATAGTACATACAGTTGAAGTCGGAAGTTTACATACACCTTAGCCAAATACATTTAAAATCAGTTTTTCACAATTCCTGACATTTAATCCTAATAAAAATTCCCCTTTAATCCTAGATGTCCTAACCAACTTGCCAAAACTATAGTTTGTTAACAAGAAATTTGTGGAGTGGTTGAAAAACAAGTTTTAATGACTCCAACCTAAGTGTATGTAAACTTCCGCCCAAATCTTTTGTCATAATGGTGCGCTATTAATTTACTAAGAACACTGTTTGGGTAGTGGCTGAATAACTTGTCTTGAGATCATGATGGCAGTTCTAATTGCAGAAATGATGCTTTATGGGAATGAGCCATCTGCTTTGTAATGGAGAGAGCAAGAGATGTCTGCCAAATATCATATAAAGCTCAATAATATGAGAAGGACTGACAGTGTACCATAGGTGTCTGTTATCTCCTCATCCTCCTCCTCCTTACCTTCTTCCAGTCCTCTGGGGACATGGTTTTCATCTCGTCAGCTGGCACCAGCTCCTTCAGCATCCTGGGAATCATGACAAACTGGGACCTGTCCGTGTCCACCTTGACCCGGAACAGCAGGCCAGCCAGGCTGGTCATTTCCTCCTTGGTACACTTGTGGTAGCCACGCAGGTACTTGGGCAACTCCTGAGAGGAGAGGTTTGTGTATGAGTTATGAGTAACTGGGTTCTGGGTTCACCATGCTTACTCACTATTTACAGCGGTTTGAATAACAGGTTGAGATGCGTAACTCTTTAGCGTAATCACTACCCATTGACGCACGCCGATGGGAGATCTGAATGATGAATAAAAACAAAATCTACTACTAGAAATGTACAGTAGTCTGTGTGTGTGCCTGTCTGTCTGTGTCTTTCATGTCCGACCTGTGGGAAATGGAAAGTGAGGTCAGCGGTCAGGTCTCTTCCTGGGGTCACGTTGAACCACAGCTTCCTCATGAATATAACCAGGTAGGGCATGGTGGCTGGACCTCCTGAAACACAAATGTTCATCAGTCCTTATAGCATAGCATAGTATAGTTTAGTATAGCATAGCTTAGTATAGCATAGTGTAGCATAACATAAGTTTCATCCACTGACAACTTGGTGGGAGTACTTTGACCTTTTGCTAAACATTATATGATGTTTTTGACTATTTTAGGGCAATATGGTGGATGCTAGATGTTATTGTACAGTGGTTCTTCCTTTAAAAGTCGTGGCGTACTGCAGCACAGCTTGCGAGGTGCCGTAGAGTTCTATGGCACGTTATTTAAGTATCAGCCATTGTTGCCTGAATGACGCAATCTGCCACAATCTGCCACAATCTGCCACAATCTGCCACCATCTACCACAAATGGTTGCGGCATGAGCTCAAAACTTTATCTGTTAAATTCAGGACTGCGCCTTACCCTCTGTTTTACCTCCTTTCTTCACCTCTCTGGCTCTCTTCGTTTTCTTAGGTTGGTCTGTCGTCTCCCTCAAACTGTCAAAGAAGTAGTTTTGGTCGTGTAAGCTCACCACCTGAAAGCAACAAAGAGAGAGAAAAAATAAACATACATTCACTTGCACTACCCGAACTAAACCAGTTAAATGAGCTTGAATTTAACCTTGTTTGGCGTTTTCATGAAGAGACTGTAACCGTCAGCTGAGGCCAGAATGAGCTTGTAGGCAATGCTACGAACAAGGTCACGAATCCTAGACGTTGATGTCACCTCGAAGAGCTAAATAAAGAATTGACACATTTCATTTATTTCATTAAATTTATTTCACACGGACAATGAGCATAATTAATCAACATTTCTGTGTTATTATATTTCTGTAGGTTTAGCCAGCCAGATAGTTTCCACTGTGACAAAAGGTCAGATACCATATGAAAGTGGATTTGAGAAATTCATAGTGATCATAGGGATCAGTGACCATAGGGATCCGTGACCATAGGGATCAGTGATCATATGGATCATAGGGATCAGTGATCACAGGGATCAGTGATCATAGGGATCATAAGGGTCAGTGATCAAAATAATCATAGTTATCAGTGATCATAGTGATCATATGAGGCAAAGAAGAAGCTATCTACCTCAGCTCTGTCGTTAGGGAAGTGGACTTTATGGAAGATCTGGTTGCTGTCCTGTTGAATGGCGTCCACCTCCACCTGATGGGGAGGCAGCTTCCTGGGCTCCATACTACAACAAGAGGACAGTATAGCGTTCATTTCCCCCCAATCATTTTAGTATTTAACATCTCAATACCATATTTTGTAGCGTCCTCAGCACAACTCCAGCAACCTCATCCAAGATATTCAGATTGAGACCTCTTGGTGTCATGGCTTTGGTGTTGGATTTGTAGGGACATTTAGTTCAAGACCTTTTCCCACTGCCTCCCAAATTCACTACAGTGTGCTTTGGAGCCCCACCTGACTAGCATTTGTAGCCGTTGCAGGCAGTCTGCAGCCAGGGGCTCTCTGGGCCGTGACTCTAGGAAACGCTGGGTGTACCTCAGCAAGATCTGACTGGGGGGGAAGAGGCCGGTACATAGCCAAAGGAGCTGCCAACCATAGTCTACACTCATTCTGTGAGAGGGAGGAGGAGAGAGGGAAGGTGAGATGGATATAATAGAGAGTAGAGAGAGATTAGAGTGAGGGGGGGAAGAGAGTAGAGCGAGAGAGGGAGAGAGGAGAGAGGGGGAGAGAGAGAGTAGAGCGAGGGAGAGAGAGAGGGCCAGGGGGAGAGTAGAGAGGGGGGAAGAGAGTAGAGGGGGGAAGAGAGTAGAGAGAGGGGGAAGAGAGTAGAGGGGGAAGAGAGTAGAGCAAAGAGAGGGAGAGAGGAGAGAGGGGGAGAGAGAGAGTAGAGCGAGGGAGAGAGAGAGGGCCAGGGGAGAGTAGAGAGGGGGGAAGAGAGTAGAGGGGGAAGAGAGTAGAGAGAGGGGGAAGAGAGTAGAGAGAGAGGGGGAGAGTGAGAGAGAGAGGGGAGAGTATTATAATTATAATACAAATATAATTATAATTAAAAATAGAACATCAGACATATACTGTACATCTCTGTGGTTATTTCCGAGTAATACATGAGAAATAGCTGACATGGCAGTATATTACCACACATACCTGCTGTTGTTACTGGTCATCTGCCTCATGATCTGGCAGTAGACCTCGTCCTGTAAAGGTACATGCTGAGTGGCCGCGCCAAAGATCTGGTCAGTCAGCTCTATGGGCTGGCGCACCTGTTTGATGGGGTAATCTCCCATGTACTTTAGGATAGGTGAGGGAAAGGCTAAAGACAATAGCAAACGTTTAGAAAACTCCACTTGGAGAGACATATTTATTAGGATAAGTCGGTAACTGCTACGCCATTGTAAAAAAAGTATTTTTATTTATCGTTTAAAGGTCTCCAGTAACAAAAAGTCCAGGTGTAATCCCTCCCTAGTGTCTTCAACACCTATTAAAAATCTTCCTTGTTGTTATCCAGTGTTCGCCTCAATATCAATATGAACATCAACCGTACATTAAAGTGGAAGTTCAGGATTTTACAACTTGATGTTAGATGGTTTCTCAACCTGAAAGTAGCTGAAGTTGGCTAAAGTTAACTGAAGTTTGTAGTGGCTGTTTAAAGAAAAAACCCGAACCAGTTTGTCGTGGCCCGTAGACTACTTCAGGGCGAGGAACCATCTAACATCAAGTTGTAAAATCCTGTACTTTCCCTTGAACAAATATTTATTTGATATAAGATAAGTATTTGAGTAAAGGATATCAGTGAAGGAGATGCAGGCCAGATGGCTGAGGTCGGTGTTGCCCACCAGACTCTTCAGTAGGGGCTGTTTAATGGGTTCTTTGGAGGCAGCCCAAAGTTTCTCCCTGCCTCTGGCCTGCGCCCCGCGGCCCCCTTCTTTACCAGGCTGCCTAAGGGAAACCAAGGAAATAGCTACGGTTAACTTGCTGTCTTGAGAATAGTATAACCAGAAAACATACTGTTAACCCTGCAAACTGTAGTAGTGAGATAACTGGTCAGATTACTGTCACATTGGAATACTCCTTTGTTAAATCGATGATTCATTTACAAATGTTTGTGGTAAATATTAAAGTTAAAGTGGTTATTGGTGTCATTGAAATAGTAGTGAGAGTGGATTCTACCTGAAGTAGTCATAGGCAAACTCTTTCAGTGAGACGGGGGACACTGCCTCTTCCCTGGCGGGTGCGTTCTGAGCCACTGTCCTCTGATCTGGGCTCAGATTCAGCAGACTCTTGTGGTTCAACCAAAGAAAAACACAATGTTAAAACGACCACAAGATGGTAGTCTTCCCCTTCCACAATCCCTCGAAGAATAGGGACTTGATGTCGACTTGCCCCACGGTCTAACAATGCTCACAAGTCCGCCCAACATATGGGCAGCATTCCAACTGGTTAGGTGTAAGGAATAAATCCAATAAAAGGGACCATTTCGTTGTTTCCCGTAGGGACAACTATCTGTAACGGAATGCATCCATGTTCACTTATTAGCTTATAAGAATCGTATCATAACTAAGGCACTACATCGCAGTGCTAGCTGTGTCACTAAAGATCCTGGTTCGAGTCCATGTTCTGTCGCAGCCGGCCGCAACCGTGAGACCCATGGGGCGGCACACAATTATCACAGTGTTGTCCATGTTAGAGGAGGGTTTGGCCGGCATTGATGTCCTTGTCCTATCGCGCACTAGATGTTTCCTCCGACACATTGGTGCGGCTGGCTTCCGGGTTTAAGCGGGTATTCTGTCAAGTAGCAGTGCGGCTTGGCTGGGTTGTGTTTTGGAGGACACATGGCTCTCGACCTTCGCCTCTCCCGAGTCCGTACGGGAGTTGCAGCGATGGGACAAGACTGTAACTACCAATTGGATACCACGAAATCGGAAAGAAAAAGGGGGAAGAAATTAAAAATCTAATCAAATAAAGAATCTTATCATGCACAATCCCATTTGTATCACCCTCTTATTTGTACTATGTGTGCACGGTTTAATTAGCCTAGTCCCAGACAACACAAACAGATCTGGGACCAGACTATTATTCTATGACCTGTTCTTCTAACCATATGAATTGAAACATCACTCAAGTGAAGTTTTCAATAAGTCTTTTAAGTCTAGAACATTCTGTTAGAGTCTAGAACCGTCTTACCAGTGTGGTATCGCTGGGCTTGTCAAGGGTTGGCAGAACCAGGACGGTATCCGTGGAGACGGCGCCGGTGTTCCCGGTGCGCTCGTTAGTGCCTTTGATCCAGCCCCGGTCAGAGGAGTACTCTCCGTCCTTCAGGATGACCAGCATGTCCCCTCGCTTGTAGCTCAGGAACGTGGGGTCGTCTGCAGTTTGAGAGAGAGAGAGAGAGAGAGACACAGAGAGACACAGAGAGAGAGACAGACAGACAGAGACACACAGACAGAGAGAGAGACAGAGAGAGAGACAGAGAGAGCGAGAGAGAGAGAGAGAAAGAGAGAGACACAGGGCGAGAGAGAGATAGAGAGAGAGACACACAGAGAGAGAGAGAGAGAGAGAGAGACACACACACACACACACAGAGAGAGAGAGAGAGACAGAGAGACAGACACACAGACAGACACACAGACACAAACTCATGAGAGACAATACAGCCACATTACCATAATCATGTTTATACATGAGTCTCCGTTATGAGGCTTACATCTAATGGTTGTATAAAATGAATGAGTAAAGATGAAACTATTTGTGAAATTATGTAATGTGATTTTAGACTGTTTAACTTCTTCGAGATAGGGGGCGCTCTTTTAATTTTGGGATAAAAAAACGTTCCCGTTTTAAACAAGATATTTTGTCACGAAAAGATGCTCGACTATGCATGTAATTGACAGCTTTGGAAAGAAAAAACTCTGACGTTTCCAAAACTGCAAAGATATTATCTGTGAGTGCCCCAGAACTAATGCTACAGGCGAAACCAAGATTAAATTTCATACAGGAAATGGTCCAGATTTTGAATGCCCTGTGTTCCAATGTCTCCTTATATGGCTGTGAATGCGCCAGGAATGAGCCTGCACTTTCTGTCATTTCCCCAAGGTGTCTGCAGCATTGTGACGTATTTGTAGGCATATCATTGGAAGATTGACCATAAGAGACTACATTTACCAGGTGTCCGCCCGGTGTCCTCCGTCGAAATTATTGCGTAATCTCCAGGTCCATGCGTGTTCCATTTCTTCAGAGGAGAAACCAAACTGCCACGAATGATTTATCATCGATAGATATGTGAAAAACACCTTGAGGATTGATTCTAGACAACGTTTGCCATGTTTCTGTCGATATTATGGAGTTAATTTGGAAAAAAGTTTGCGTTGTAATGACTTAATTTTCGGGTTTTTTCTTACCCAAACGTGATGAACAAAACGGAGCGATTTGTCCTACACAAATAATATTTTTGGAAAAACGGAACATTTGCTATCTAACTGAGAGTCTCCTCATTGAAAACATCTGAAGTTCTTCAAAGGTAAATGATTTTATTTGAATGCTTTTCTTGTTTTTGTGAAAATGTTGCATGCTGAATGCCAGGCTTAACGCTATGCTAGGCTATCAATACTCTTACACAAATGCTTGTTTAGCTACGGTTCAAAAGCATATTTTGAAAATCTGAGATGACAGTGTTGTTAACAAAAGGCTAAGCTTGAGAGCAAATATATTTATTTCATTTCATTTGCGATTTTCATGAATAGTTAACGTTGCGTTATGGTAATGAGCTTGAGGCTATAAATAGGATCCCGGATACGGGATTGCTCGTCGCAACAGGTTAATGAAGGAAACTCCAATTCCCATTGAAGTTTAACTAAATCAGAGGACCGCCCCCTTGAGCACAGTTAGGACCCGACGTCATGGGACAGCCCTTTTCTATGTTCCGAATAAAACCCCCACCTGGGTTTTCCCACCTTAGACCAGCTTACCTCGATAACTACGAGAGTCCTAAGGTTTGAGTAGAGACCAGCCTACCTCGATTTCCACGAGAGGGCTAAGGTTTGAGACCAGACCATAAAACCTGAGTATAAGCTAAGGTTGTAATGGTTGTTGAAACTCTAGGACTATCGATACTGACAGAATAAGAACAAGTCTTTGACATTAATTACTAGTCTGCAGCTAGGAATTCGGTATCATTGAACGCAAAGACCGACAACACCAAAACATATAACGATATGAATGAATGTTACTCTGAACTATCCATTCTAACCACAGCAGAGAGAGAGAGAGAGATAGAGGGCGGGCAAACTCTCCAACAGAAATTAACTTTTCAACAGAGATCCCGACAACACACTGAGTGTAAATGTACATACAGTGCCTTGCGAAAGTATTCGGCCCCCTTGAACTTTGCGACCTTTTGCCACATTTCAGGCTTCAAACATAAAGATATAAAACTGTATTTTTTTGTGAAGAATCAACAACAAGTGGGACACAATCATGAAGTGGAATGACATTTATTGGATATTTCAAACTTTTTTAACAAATCAAAAACTGAAAAATTGGGCGTGCAAAATGATTCAGCCCCCTTAAGTTAATACTTTGTAGCGCCACCTTTTGCTGCGATTACAGCTGTAAGTCGCTTGGGGTATGTCTCTATCAGTTTTGCACATCGAGAGACTGAAATTTTTTCCCATTCCTCCTTGCAAAACAGCTCGAGCTCAGTGAGGTTGGATGGAGAGCATTTGTGAACAGCAGTTTTCAGTTCTTTCCACAGATTCTCGATTGGATTCAGGTCTGGACTTTGACTTGGCCATTCTAACACCTGGATATGTTTATTTTTGAACCATTGCATTGTAGAGTTTGCTTTATGTTTTGGATCATTGTCTTGTTGGAAGACAAATCTCCGTCCCAGTCTCAGGTCTTTTGCAGACTCCATCAGGTTTTCTTCCAGAATGGTCCTGTATTTGGCTCCATCCATCTTCCCATCAATTTTAACCATATTCCCTGTCCCTGCTGAAGAAAAGCAGGCCCAAACCATGATGCTGCCACCACCATGTTTGACAGTGGGGATAGTGTGTTCAGGGTGATGGGCTGTGTTGCTTTTACGCCAAACATAACGTTTTGCATTGTTGACAAAAAGTTCAATTTTGGTTTCATCTGACCAGAGCACCTTCTTCCACATGTTTGGTGTGTCTCCCAGGTGGCTTGTGGCAAACTTTAAACGACACTTGTTATGGATATATTTAAGAAATGGCTTTCTTCTTGCCACTCTTCCATAAAGGCCAGATTTGTGCAATATACGACTGATTGTTGTCCTATGGACAGAGTCTCCCACCTCAGCTGTAGATCTCTGCAGTTCATCCAGAGTGATCATGGGCCTCTTGGCTGCATCTCTGATCAGTCTTCTCCTTGTATGAGCTGAAAGTTTAGAGGGACGGCCAGGTCTTGATAGATTTGCAGTGGTCTGATACTCCTTCCATTTCAATATTATCTCTTGCACAGTGCTCCTTGGGATGTTTAAAGCTTGGGAAATCTTTTTGTATCCAAATCCGGCTTTAAACTTCTTCACAACAGTATCTCGGACCTGCCTGGTGTGTTCCATGTTCTTCATGATGCTCTCTGCGCTTTTAACGGACCTCTGAGACTATCACAGTGCAGGTGCTTTTATACGGAGACTTGATTACACACAGGTGGATTGTATTTATCATCATTAGTCATTTAGGTCAACATTGGATCATTCAGAGATCCTCACTGAACTTCTGGAGAGAGTTTGCTGCACTGAAAGTAAAGGGGCTGAATAATTTTGCACGCCCAATTTTTCAGTTTTTGATTTGTTAAAAAAGTTTGAAATATCCAATAAATGTCGTTCCACTTCATGATTGTGTCCCACTTGTTGTTGATTCTTCACAAAAAAATACAGTTTCATATCTTTATGTTTGAAGCCTGAAATGTGGCAAAAGGTTGCAAAGTTCAAGGGGGCCGAATACTTTCGCAAGGCACTATATATTGATTGCAATTATTCCCAAATGAGTGAGCGTTCATGTGCAAAGGATTAGCATTTCAATTGTTATAATTGTCAACTTTGTAGTGTCTCATCTCAGTAGACCCGCTCTTCCCTTTTGTCTAACAAGCCGCGATGCCAGTTTAGCCCACTAGGGCACATTCCCCTATCATTTCCTTGTAACCATATCTACTGTTTGTTTATGCATTTCTGTGAATTACTTAGTTAGTAAATAAAGGATTTAAGACAATTGATGTATGGATGACTCATAGTGAAGACTGGGTTCGTGTGGATAACCAACTATTTACGACGTTTGGAATGAAACTAACGTGAGGTAAATAATAATTCATTAAATCAAAGACTAATTGATCAGATGTTAAAATATCTGAAAGTTATATTAGGAAAATTATAACTTTGTAATCTGAATATTTTCCTTGATGTGTTGTCGGACTTCCTAGTTAATTACAGTTACATGATTAATCAGTTTAATTGCGTAATAATAATTACAGAGAGTTATTTGATAAATAAGTCTTCAGTTTTAATGACGCCAAAGACACGACAAGAGACTTGTCCCGAAGCCACTCCTGCATTGTCTTGGCTTTCTGCTTGGGGCCGTTGTCCTGTTGGAAGGTGAACCTTCGCCACAGTCTGAGGTTCTGAGCAGGTTTTCATCAAGTATCCCTCTGTACTTTGCTCCGTTCACCTTTCCCTTGATCCTTACTAGTCTACCAGTCAATACCGCTGAAAAACATCCCCACAGCATGATGCTGCCACCACCATGCTTCCCCGTAGGGATGGTGCCAGGTTTCCTCTAGACGTGATGCTTAGCATAATAGCCAAAGAGATCAATCTTTGTTTCATCAGACCAGAGAATCTTGTTTATCATGGTCTGAGAGTCTTTAGGTGCCTTTTGGCAAACTCCATGCGGGATGTCATGTGCCTTTTACTGAGGAATGGCTTCCGTCTGGCCACTCTACCATAAAGGCCTGATTCATGGAGTGCTGCAGAGATGGTCGTCCTTCTGGAAGGTTCTCCCATCTCCACAGAGGAACTCTGGAGCTCTGTCAGAGTGATCATCGGATTCTTGGTCACCTCAACGAAAAAGGCCCTTCTCCCCCGATTGCTCAGTTAGGCCGGGCGGCCAGCTCTAGGAAGAGTCTTGGTGGTTCCAAACTCTTTCGATTTATGAATGATGGAGGCCATTGTGTTCTTGGGGACCTTCAATGCTACAGAAATGTTTTGGTAACCTTCCTCGCATCTGTGCCTTGACACAATCCTGTCTCGGAGCTCTATGGACAATTCCTTCGACCCCATGGCTTGGTTTTTGCTCTGCCACGCACTGTCAACTGTGGGACCTTATACAGACAGGTGTGTGGTTTTCCAAATCCTGTCCAATCAATTGAATTTACCACAGGTGGACTCAATTTCGAGTCTCATAGCAAAGGTTGTGAATACTTATGTAAATAAGGTATTTCTGTTGTTTTTTTATATACATTTGCCAAAATGTCTGTTTTCACTTTGTCGTTGTGTGGTATTGTGTATAGCTTGATGAGGAAAACATTTTCATTTAATCCATTTCAGATTAAGGCTGAAACAAAATGTGGAAAATGTCAAGGGGTCTGAATACTTTCCGAATGCTCTGTATATAACAGAAACCATATTAGGTCATGCATGATCCCCAGCCAAAAACACTTGCTGTATATGAAGGGTTCTTTTATTGTTTTCTGTTAAACACTGACTACCTACTACCTGTTGTTATCTGATGGGGACAATTATATTGTTTTCCACTCCAATTTACAGCATTAGAATTCAATGGAAAACATCCAGATACCCACCCCTCTTAAGCAGTGCTACGCAGCATGGCCTTCACCCATCTCATCCAAATGGATGAACCTCAGTTATGAAGTGTCTGCTGATATACTAGTAAGTATTATGATTCTGACAAATACATCCATCTACTGTAACTTACCCTCTGTAGCTCAGAGATACAAAGCTTAACCCTAAAAAAATCAGTGAACCTCACCTGTGAGGTGAGTGATCAAGTGATTTATTGTCATATTCTTACCCTGTCTGTTGATGTCCTGCAGGGCCACTGCATAGACGGAGCGCTCCCTCAGGCCCTCCAGGTACCACTGGATCAGGTCAGCCATCTCGCCTGCCTCCACAGACTGCAATAGGAACTGCCCTCTCAGCGTGGCCAGGCTCACAGACTGACTGTTGTCGATCCTGCCGTCATCACTGATGAACATATGAAACGTATGTGAAATGTATGTAATAACTTCATGGTGGATTGAATGTCAGTATCAGGGAGTATGTGAACCATGACGACCACCGCTACCTGACAGCTGATCAATAAACAGCCAGTGTATAAAACTAGTTTCTGGCTATGAATTCTGGGCCCTGTTGGAATACTTAAGAAATGCATCTTTCCTTGTTTCCTTGAGGTAAACAGACCTATAAGTGATTGGATAGCTGTGAGTAAGGTTATCACTCCATTACCTCAAAACCCACCAATTCAGATCAGTGATCACTTCGAAGGGGAGAAGGAAGGAGGGATGCATTTCTGAAATATGTAAACAGGGCCTTGGAATAGCCTGTTCATACCTGGACTTGTTCACCCCAGTCACCTCTGGGTAGGGCAGCTCGAGGAGCTTCTTCTCCTTCTCGTCCTGAAAGGAGATCCCATTCCAGTTGATGGCCACAATAAAATTGCTTTTTGATAGAGGAGGTCCTGTGAGTATACAAATACCTTAGTTATAAAAATCGTCTTTGACAAATAAAATAAATATTTTGCCTGATTTAAAACCAACTAAAAGCTTCATCGTGAAAAATGATAGAAACTTCACTTGGTACATTATGCGGACATATTCCTGTTAGACTTACCTGACATTTGCGTAACCTCGTAGAACTTGGAGAAGAAGATGGGCCATTTCTGACGAGCGTAGTCAACCACGTCCCCCTTCACGCTGTCTGTGCTCCTTCTGCTGTTTATGTAAGGACCCTGTGAGAATGATTAGGATCATTATTAGTTGAATAATTTAGATGGCATTATTAACTTTCCTTTATTCTACTTAACTTAACTTTTCAATGTAATTATTTATTTAACTTTGCTTTACTTTACTTGATAGGGATAGCACACTGAATAGCAGGATTTTTAGAACAGAATATACGACAGGTGGTCTGGCCATTACTTATTGCACCAGTGAGTAGCAGTACCTGTGTATGTGCTGCGGTGACCAGCTGAATCCATTTTCCTTGTGACTTGGTCTCAATAAGTTCAGTAGTGATGCATTCCCCCACCACATTCTTGGCACTTTCTACACTGTTGGTCGACCCAAACGTCACATAGTAGTACATCGCTGCCAGCTGGACAAAGTCATCCTCCTGGATGACAAAAACAAATAAACACAAAGTCTGTTTAGGTCCAATTAATAAAGAAAACAGTTTAGTTGTTTAGTTAATATAATTTCCACTTCAAACATATGCAGTCTTTATATCTTTTCTTTTTTTCAACAATAGTGGTAATTGATTTTTATTATTTTATGATTTCTTACATAGAGTTCAGTGAGACATTGTGACTCCTAAGATTCATGCTTGGTTCATGGTCAACCTACCCTCGAGAGTAGTGGAGGCTACTTTCACAATGTCACCTTCAGTGATATGATATCCACATTGTCTGGGTGGGTGGAGTCTTAGGTGTTGTACTGTTTTTTACGATTGTGTTTTGCTTTCCATGTATTGTATAATAATGTTTATTTTAATGTGTATATGTGTGCATTGTATTTTGATGTGTATTGTTGTGCTAAACAGGGCTCATCTGGAAAAGAGACCTTGGTCTCAGCATTAACTCCCTGTCAAAATAAAGGTTCAATCAAATAAATAAAACAACGACGCACCTTCTCAGAATGGTACTCACCTTCTCAGAATGGTACGCACCTTCTCAGAATGGTACGCACCTTCTCAGAATGGTACGCACCTTCTCAGAATGGTACGCACCTTCTCAGAATGTTACGCACCTTCTCAGAATGTTACGCACCTTCTCAGAATGTTACGCACCTTCTCAGAATGTTACGCACCTTCTCAGAATGTTACGCACCTTCTCAGAATGGTACTCACCTTCTCAGAATGGTACTCACCTTCTCAGAATGGTACTCCCCAGACTTGAGGCCTCTGATGACCTGTCTGTAGATGAGATCTGTGCTGACGGCATCTATCGAGGAATCGTGCCAGGGCGTAAACAACTCCTTGCGGAAGTAGAGTCTCCAGGAGGCATGCTGCTCCTCCAGAATGGTACGCCCTTCCGCCTCACTTCCAGAATGGTACTCCCCAGACTTGAGGCACTCTGTAGATGAGATCTGTGAGATAGTAGAGTCTCCAGGAGGCATGCTGCTCCTCCTCGCCCTTCCGCCTCACTTCCTGCTCGCACTGCGAGATAGCGTCCATCACGTGCTTCCCGCCACTGCCCAGGGACCACACCTGGAAACAGCAGTGTCAAAACATGTCAGAGCTAGTCAAAACATGTAACAAGCCTAGTCAAAACATGTCACACGGCTAGTCAAAATATGCCAGGGCTAGTCAAAACATGCCAGGGCTAGTCAAAACATGCCAAGGCTAGTCAAAACATGTCACAGGGCTAGTCAAAACATGTCAGACCTAGTCAAAACATGTCACAGGCCTAGTCAAAACATGTCACAGGCCTAGTCAAAACATGTCACAGGCCTAGTCAAAACATGCCACAGGGCTAGTCAAAACATGTCACAGGCCTAGTCAAAACATGTCACAGGGCTAGTCAAAACATGTCACAGGGCTAGTCAATGCAAGTCAATGTTAGTAAATGGTAGTCAAATGCTATCAAGTCAATGTTGTCTGACACTGAGCAACTTCAATTTCTCAAAAATGGCTCAAATTAAGATCCTAAGAAGAGTACCTATTGACACTGTATTTATTATATCTTCTTTGTCAAAACAGATGTAGGACCTTAATTTTAGTTGCATGGCTAGGAAAAATATATCAACCCCTACAAAAATATCCATTCATTATAATCCACCCAATAATTCACATTTTCCTGTTGCTGCAGGATTATTTTCCTGCTGGAGCAAAATGGCTCAAATTAAGATCCTACGGCTGTATGTACTCGTTTTAGTTGCATGGCTAGGTATCCCCAAAACCCTTGGGGGTTTCCTTCACCTTCTCATAGAAGCCGATGTAAAGAGAGAATCCGTAGGTATCCTTGATGTTGACTTTCTTGGCCAAAGCCTGGCACACCTCAGCAGAGGTACAGGCTGAGTCAACAGGCAGGCTGACACTAAGGCCGTCCATCAGGGCCACAGATACTTGTGTGGGCTTCTTGGTCTTGACGGCCTACATGTGGGAAGGTGGACACATGGGAATAATTAGTCCTTGCAGTATGGTTGGACAGGTTGGAACAGGGGGCTAACACACTGGGCCCCCGTGGAGCAATTGTTGTGTGGGGTTTAAATGCCATGCTCAAGGGCACAACGGCAGGCACTAGCATCTAATATTTGATACCAGCAACACTCTGGTTGCCAGCTCACTTCCCAACAGATTTTTCCAGGCAGATCCAGGATTCGAACAGGAAATCCTCCGGTTGCTGGCTCATCTCTCTAACAGCTAGGCTACCTGCCGCCATAAAGATATGTCCGCAGAGCAAAAACAGAGAATCGATTTCATATGTTGGAGTAGGTGGGATATTAGCAGTGGTTGGCACATGTAGCTGTAGTTTAGCAACGGTCTCTCACATAACTCTGATGCGACCTCTCATCAATTAACATGAGTGCCAGTCTGTTTCTGATCAGTCAATGTATTGTTGTCTGACCAAACCTGCTCTGATGGTGATTTCAAGACAACTGGGAACTCAGAAAAATACGAGGTCAAATCATGACGTCAGTTGTAAAGTCGGAGCTCTAGAAAGAGACCTAAGTTCCTGAGTTGGAATTCCGAGTTGGATGCCCGTTCGAAACGATTTTTCCTAATCTGAGCACTTTTTTTCAGAGTTCTCAGTTGTCTTGAACGCACTGAAGTCGGAAGTCAGAGATTTCCCAGTTCCCAGTTCTGAGTTCCCAGTTGTTTTGAATGCGACATTTGTCATGAATACTGTCCATGACCTGTAGTGTTGATACTGCTTAACAGCAGCAGTAGTCGACACCTAGCAACATCGTCAAGAGATTCTTTGGCTAGGGTGTTGGACCCGGGTTTGAGTCCTGACAGGCCTACCCCCCAATTCTGTTGCATTGTGTCAGAAGGGAGATGGCACCCAGATGAGTATGTCTCTGTCATGGATCTTACCTGGAGCTCTATCCAACAAGGCAGTTCGCCTCGCTCCCCATTGGCCACGATGCGACGGAGGCGCTCAGCACAGTACGGACAATAGCTACTTGGCCCTCTGCGCAGGAAGCTCTCCAGATACTGTGGAATAGAATAGAATTACAGTGTATGTAATTGATTGAGTGGGGCCTGGGTTATAAATTCAGTACAACTATACGTAAAAACACAGCGCCTTAAGACATACAGCCACAGGTGAAACAATGTCCACTTTAGCCTGACCTGTATAAGGAGTTCTGTTGGGGGGAAGATACCAAGACAGATGGACAGAAGGACCCAGCCTCTGAGGGAACTCTTCTGGTTCTTATTGTTCACCAGCTGTTTAATGATCTGACAATAGATCTCATCCCTACACGGACAAACAAGGACAGACAAGGCTCAAGTAGATATCCATCAGTTTTGATTGGATCCAATTCATTTGCATTGCAACTGTAGCTGTAATCCTTTATTAGTTCTGAATGAAACAGTTGTGAGATGACAAACAAATTATTTTTGTAGACATCAATTAATCTGGGTAATATTGTTTACGTGTTGTAATTCGGTTTGTTACCTTATATCTCGTCTGGATAGGGCGTATCCAACAATAATGTGCAGTTTTTCCAGGTCGGATATTGGCCGATCCAAAGTGCGCCCCTCTCCAATTAGAATGTCTTTCTCCTCCTCCGTCATATTCTCCGGCTGGAGGAGATGAGGAGCACAACGAGACAATTAGCCGGTTTTGTCTGGAGCGGATACAGCTTCTGTCATATTTGCCTTTTCATGGCAGGTTAGGAAAACTTAGGCAGCATGTTAGGAGAAAGGCAGTTTAGGAGAATTAGATTAAGGTTAGGAAAAGAGTAGGGTTAGCTAAAATGCACAACAACAAAAAAAATCTACTTTTGACATCAATTTGACATAAACTGTATCCCATCTGGACAATTAGCCTGCGTTGTTACATCATGGATATTCAGACTAATTTTAGTTCTGAGGACAAAATAATGTGTATGTAACATACCTCATCTACAATGGTCGAAGCTTTTCTGTTCCCCATTCCTTCTTTCTTTCTATTTTTCCTTAGTATTTTCTGATGGAAAAATGTATAGGACGAATTAGACATCTGACAAACTGTTTAGTGGGTGAATTCAGTCAGCAAAAACTCAGTACAACAGTAAACTATTAGAAACACACAAAATGACACAAGTGTCTATTGTCATCACATTAAGGGAATCAGTGAGTAGCGATATTTTTCCTGCTGCCCGTAAGGGATGAATAAAGTCCTATTGAACTTAGTTGAATGTAAGGTTAAGTCCCAGTAAGGCCTTATGTTCAGTACCTGATCCAGGCCCACTAGATTGCTGAGCCTCCTGTTCTGCCTCTGGCCAAGGTTCTTCTGGATGATGGTGGAGGGCTCCTGGTTGATCTGTTTAGGCTCAGCGATGTCCCCCATGAACCTCAAGATGATCCACCACACTGTCAGACAGGCCTGGAGAGGAGCAGAGAGCAGCGCAGAGGAGAGGAACGGAGAGGAGAGGAACGGAGAGGAATGGAGAGGAATGGAGAGGAGAGGAACGGAGAGGAATGGAGAGGAATGGAGAGGAGAGGAACGGAGAGGAGAGGAGAGGAGAGGAACGGAGAGGAGAGGAACGGAGGAGAGGAACGGAGAGGAGAGGAACGGAGGAGAGGAACGGAGAGGAGAGGAACGAGAGAGGAGAGGAACGGAGAGGAGAGAACGGAGAGGAATGGAGAGGAGAGGAATGGAGAGGAGAGGAACGGAGAGGAGAGGAATGGAGAGGAGAGGAACGGAGAGGAGAGGAATGGAGAGGAGAGAGAGGAACGGAGAGGAGAGGAACGGAGGAAGAGAGGAGAGGAATGGAGAGGAGAGGAACGGAGAGGAGAGGGAATGGAGAGGAGAGGAACGGAGAGGAGAGGAATGGAGAGGAGAGAAGAGAGGAGAGGAGAGGAACGGAGAGGAGAGGAATGGAATGGAGAGGAGAGGAACGCAGAGAGAGGAGAGGAATGCAGAGGAGAGGAGAGGAACAGAGGAGAGGAGAGGAAGGAGAGGAGAGGAATGGAGAGAGAGGAGAGGAGAGGAACGGAGAGGAGAGGAGGAGAGGAAGGGAGAGGAGAGGAATGAGAGGAAGGAGAGGAACGGAGAGGAGAGGAATGGAGAGGAGAGGAACGGAGAGGAGAGAAGGAGAGGAGAGGAACGGAGAGGAGAGGAACGGAGAGGAGAGGAACGGAGAGGAGAGAAGGAGAGGAGAGGAGAGGAGAAGGAGAGAGAGAACGGAGAGGAGAGGAACGGAGAGGAGAGGAACGGAGAGGAGAGGAACGGAGAGGAGAGGAATGGAGAGGAGAGGAACGGAGAGGAGAGGAACGGAGAGGAGAGGAACGGAGAGGAGAGGAACGGAGAGGAGAGGAACGGAGAGGAGAGGAACGGAGAGGAGAGGAGAGAGAGGACGGAGAGTAGAGGAAGGAGAGGAGAGGAACGGAGAGGAGAACGGAGAGAGAGAACGGAGAGGAGAGGAACGGAGAGGAGAGGAACGGAGAGGAGAGGAACGGAGAGGAGAGGAACGGAGAGTAGAGGAACGGGAGGAGAGGAACGGAGAGGAGAGGAACGGAGAGGAGAGGAACGGAGAGGAGAGGAACGGAGAGGAGAGGAATGGAGAGGAGAGGAATGGAGAGGAGAAAGAAAGTGGGGAATTTAAGGGAAAAGAAAATAATGGGGTGAAGTGAGGAACAAAACAAAAACAGCAGGGGGAAAATGAAGAAGGAGGAGAGGAGAAAGTACAGTAGAAAAAGAGAAAAGAAGAATTAAGAAATAAGGCCCATGGGGGTGTGGTATATGGCCAATATATTATGGCTGGACTGTTCTCATGCACGACGCAACGCAGAGTACCTGGATACAGCTCTTACCCATGGTATATTGGTCATGTACCACAAACCCCAGAGGTGCCTTATTGCTATTATAAACTGGTTACCAATGTAAATAGAGCAGTAAAAAGACATGTTGTGTTATACCCGTGGTATATGGTCTGATATGCCACGGCTTTCAGCCAATCAGCACTCAGGGTTCGAACCACCCAGTTTATAATGTCGCATATGTGACAGAGGAAGAAAAATTCCATCCTTGCTTTGGATCCCTCTGAGAGACACAGAAGCCTGATGTTGACTTCTCACCAGTGTGTCCCCCTCGTCCTCGTGGTGGAGCAGGGGCTGCCGCAGCCTTTGGGTGATGTGACTGTGGGTAGCAGAGCCCTGGAAGTGCAAAGCACTGAACTTGATGAAGGAGAACTCCTCATCCTCATCATCGTACTCCACCACTGGTAGTTCCACTGGTACTGGCGCTGGTGCAGGAGTTGGTTCAGTCCGAGCTAGTACTGGTACTGGTACTTGTACTACTACCGGAGCTGGGGTTTCTACTGGGCTCTCATCTCTGCTCTCATCTCGACTCTCCTCTCGGCTCTCCTCAGTCACCTCTGGGATTGTTCGCGTTCTCTCCAAGTCCTGAGGATGAATAGGGAGAGTGCAGTTGGATACTCAGTTAGATACTTTCTTCTTGGAGTTGGAGAGAATAGTAGAATATTATAATGCTTCTTCAATGAGAAGATTAGATGGATGTGGTCATTCTGTTAGCAGTGTTCATCACTGAGGTATTAAGACATATAAGACTATAGCAAATGGAAACCTATGTTAACATGACATTAAGATCCACCATTGGTTGTGAGCATCACCTCAAAGCCCTCTGGAGCCGGGCCCTCCCGCCCTCCTACTGACACTTTGTGGGGCAGGAATTCAAACATTGTTTCCACCATTTCCTGCTCACTGACTGGCTCTGGCTCGGCAGCAGCCTGTTGTGATTGGTTGAGGACCTCCTCTAGCCTACGCTGGAGCTCTGCGGCTGTCTGCTCTCTCGCCTCCCGCTCCTGGGCCGATAGGAATGCCTAACACAGACACACACACACAAACACACACACAGATATATTGAATTTGCACACAGTTGGCAAAACAGGCTTGCAATCACACACACACACTTTTCTCAAATGTCAGAACTCACATCTGTCCTCATCTTGTTGGTGGTCTTCCTAGCCAGCATGCCTCTGGTGTGTGCCTGCAGGACAGTCACAGCTTCTCTCTTGCTCTTATAACTCTTCCTGGCCAGGTACCCGCGCACCTGGGACTGCAGAGTGACGGCTGCCGCCAGCTCCTTCAGGTAATGCAGCCGGGATAGACGACCACGGATCGTAGACTGCAGACGCTGAAAGCCGTGCTGGAGCTAGTCGAACGAGACGGAGAGGAGGATCAATTATGTTTGTAGAAGGTAAATGTGAGCAGCAGAGAGAAAACCGAAAGATATGTTAAAAGCTGATCCAGCCTATAAAAAAAAAGAAAATGGGAAAATCTCTATCAGCACAATAATGTGCACTCCTTAGCTAGGGCATTTAATCAATATCACCTCAGTTTGTCTACACCTCAGTTTGTCTACAGATACACAAAAGTGTATCTGAGTTGACTCCTTACCAGTGTTGTGGTGTAGTGAACTATATGTAGTTCAACTAGTAATTTAATAGCATTTTGCTGTAGCTTGGACTCAATTCAAATATTGGTAGTGTTTTCAGTATTTAATTACTTTTTTACCATGTAGTGGTGTAGCTAAATACTAGAACTTCACACAAATTTTTTGGCAAAAAGAGGAACAAATATTGGTAAAGTAGACAAGAATTGTCTTTCTTTTTCGGCAGTAGACCTCCCTAATTGCCACTTGAAACTGAGCCAGTAACTTACCTTTCTATATTGATTCTTGTCTTTGTAACCTCTCCAATGCTTCTGTACCACCACAGCGGCTCTCCTTTTCTTTACAAAGCTCTTCCTACAAGAGGAATACATTTCAACAAAACATCAATAGCGCAGACTGTAAGAACTACTGTATTAAAACAATAGTAACAACTGTATGTAACTCTGTGGTAAACCTTTAGATTGGGGTATTAGAGAGAATAACAGATAAACCCATGTCAGTGACCACTGCCAGTGTGCTATTTAAAATATATATATATATTTCACCTTTATTTAACCAAGTTGAGAACAAGTTCTCATTTACAATTGCGACCTGGCCAAGATAAAGCAAAGCAGTTCGACACATACAACAACACAGAGTTACACATGGAGTAAAACAAACATACAGTCAATAATACAGTAGAAAATAAGTCTATATACAATGTGAGCAAATGAGGTGAGATAAGCGAGGTAAAGGCAAAACAAAGGCCATGGTGGCAAAGTAAATACAATATAGCAAGTAAAACACAGGAATGGTAGGTTTGCAGTGGAAGAATGTGCAAAGTAGAGATAGAAATAATGGGGTGCAAAGGAGCAAAATAAATAAATACAGTAGGAGGAGAGGTAGTTGTTTGGGCTAAATTATAGATGGGCTATATACAGCTGCAGTAATCTGTGAGCAGCTCTGACAGCTGGTGCTTAAAGCTAGTGAGGGAGATAAGTGTTTCCAGTTTCAGAGATTTTTGTAGTTCGTTCCAGTCATTGGCAGCAGAGAACTGGAAGGAGAGGCGGCCAAAGGAATCATTTGTTTTGGGGGTGACCAGAGAGATATACCTGCTGGTGCGCGTGCTACAGGTGGGTGCTGCTATGGTGACCAGCGAGCTGAGATAAGGAGGGACTTTACCTAGCAGGGTCTTGGAGATGACCTAGAGCCAGTGGGTTTGGCGACGAGTATGAAGCGAGGGCCAGCCAACAAGGGTGTAAAGGTCGCAGTGGTGGGTAGTGTATGGGGCTTTGGTGACAAAACGGATGGCACTGTGAGAGACTGCATCCAATTTATTGAGTAGGGTATTTGAGGCTATTTTTAAATGACATTGGCGAAGTCGAGGATCGGTAGGATGGTCAGGTTTTCAAGGGTATGTTTGGCAGCATGAGTGAAGGATGCTTTGTTGCGAAATAGGAAGCCAATTCTAGATTTAACTTTGGATTGGAGATGTTTGATGTGAGTCTGGAAGGAGAGTTTACAGTCTAACCAGACACCTACTTATTTGTAGTTGTCCACATAATCTAAGTCAGAACCGTCCAGAGTAGTGATGTTGGACAGGCGGGCAGGTGCAGGCAGCGATCGGTTGAAGAGCATGCATTTAGTTTAACTTGTATTTAAGAGCAATTGGAGGCCACGGAAGGAGAGTTGTATGGCATTGAAGCTTGCCTGGAGGGTTGTTAACACAGTGTCCAAAGGGCCAGAAGTATACAGAATAGTGTCGTCTGTGTAGAGGTGGATCAGAGACTCACCAGCAGCAAGAGCGACATCATTGATGAATACAGAGAAGAGAGTCGATCCAAGAATTGAACCCTGTGGCACCCCCATAAAGACTGCCAGAGGCCTGGACAACAGGCCCTCCAATTTGACACACTGAACTATCAGAGAAGTAGTTGGTGAACCAGGCAAGGCACTTATTTGAGAAACCAAGGCTATAGAGTCTGCCGATGAGGATGTGGTGATTGACAGAGACGAAAGCCTTGGCCAGGTCAATGAGTACAGCTGCACAGTATTGTTTCTTATCGATGGTGGTTAAGATATAGTTTAGGACCTTGAGCGTGGCTGAGGTGCACCCATGACCAGCCCTGAAACCAGATTGCATAGCGGAGAAGGTATTGTGGGATTCGAAATGGTCGGTAATCTGTTTGTTGACTTGGCTTTCGAAGACCTTAGAAAGGCAGGGTAGGATAGATATAGGTCTGTAGCAGTTTGGGTCAAGAGTGTCCCCCCTTTGAAGAGGGGGATGACCGCAGCTGCTTTCCAATCTTTGGGAATCTCAGACGACACAAAAGAGAGGTTGAACAGGCTAGTAATAGGGGTTGCAACAATTTCGGCAGATAATTTTAGAATTTTTGTAGGGATCCAGATTTTGCAGCTCTTTCAGAACATCAGCTGACTGGATTTGGGAGAAGGAGAAATGGGGAAGGCTTGGGCAAGTTGCTGTGGGGGGGTGCAGTGCTATTGACCGGGGCAGGGGTAGCCAGGTGGATAGCATGGCCAGCCGTAGAAAAATGCTTATTGAAATTCTCAATTATAGTGGATTTATCGGTGGTGACAGTGTTTCCTATCTTCAGTGCAGTGGGCAGCTGGGAGGAGGTGTTCTTATTCTCCATGGACTTTACAGTGTCCCAGAACCTTTTTGAGTTTGTGATGCAGTAAGCAAATTTCTGCTTGAAAAAGCTAGCCTTGGCTTTTCTAACTGCCTGTGTATATTGGTTTCTAGCTTCCCTGAAAAGCTGCATTTCACAGGGGCTGTTCGATGCTAATGCAGAACGCCATAGGATGTTTTTGTGTTGGTTAAGGGCAGTCAGGTCTGGAGAGAACCAAGGGCTATATCTGTTCCTGGTTCTAAATTTCTTGAATGGGGCATGCTTATTTAAGATGGTGAGGAAGGCATTTAAAAAAAAACAGGCATCCTCTACTGACGGGAATAGGTCAATATCCTTCCAGGATACCCCGGCCAGGTCGATTAGAAAGGCCTGCTCGCTGAAGTGTTTCAGGGAGCGTTTGACAGTGATGAGTGGAGGTCGTTTGACCGCTGACCCATTACGGATGCAGGCAATGAGGCAGTGATCACTGAGATCTTGGTTGAAAACAGCAGAGGTGTATTTAGAGGGCAAGTTGGTTAGGATGATATCTATGAGGGTGCCCGTGTTTACGGCTTTGGGGTGGTACCTGGTAGGTTCCTTGATAATTTGTGTGAGATTGAGGGCCTCACGCTTAGATTGTAGGATGGCTAGGGTGTTAAGCATGTTCCAGTTTAGGTCGCCTAGCAGCACGAGCTCTGAAGATAGATGAGGGGCAATCAGTTCACATATGATGTCCAGAGCACAGCTTGGAGCAGAGGGTGGTCTATAGCAGGCGGCAACGGTGAGAGACTTGTTTTTAGAGAGGAAGATTTTTAAAAGTAGAAGTTCAAATTGTTTGGGTACAGACCTGGATAGTAGGACAGAACTCTGCTATGTAATGTCAACATCCCAAACATTACACCATCCCAAACATTGAAGTCCCTGTGTAAGGTATGACATGTCGCATGCCATTTTATATCCTGTGTTCCCTCCAAGCTGTGTGTCTCAGTGTTCCTCATTTACCTGTCTCTGTGGCCAAGAATGACCCTCTGGATGATGAGGGCTTTCCTGTTGAGCTCTCGCTCTCTTTCCCACTCCAGTAGGGAGTCATGGGCATCCTGAATGGGAAGAGGGTGGAGACAGGTTACAGAGGATTCATCTGGACCTTTTCAAAAACATAGACCAACATCATTGTAACATATTCTAATTGCTTTAAGTGACATTTGGGATTCCATCACTGCTGTTACAACATGACCAATGTTTGTGGTTGTCTAGTGTGGTAGGCTTTAACTTAGCTAAAACTTAGTCAAAACAATTTTAAGCCGTAATGTGGACACCACCCAGCCGGGGAGGGATATGGCTTGAAAACGTACCTCAATCCAGGGGTGGAAGATGACGCTGTACTCCTAGTTATGCCATTATCCGAACAGACAAATGGAGAAGATTGAAATACTGCTAGTCTCTGCTAGCCTTTGGTTTAGTCTCTGCTAGCCTTTGGTTTAGTCTTTGCTAGCCTTTGGTTTAGTCTTTGCTAGCCTTTAGTTTAGTCTTTGCTAGCCTTTAGTTTAGTCTCGCTAGCCTAGCATGAGGATGAAAAAGGGCCATTTAATTCAAAACTAGCAATCTTCTCCATTTGTCAGTTCGGATACTGGCATAACTAGGAGTACAGTGTCATATTCCACCCCTGGTTTGAGGTACGTTTTCAAGCCATATCCCTCCCCGGCTGGGTGGTGTCCACATTACGACTTAGAATCATTTTGACTTGGATGGGAAAATCCAGGTTTAACTGCACCTTTAGGAAGATCTTAGTCGTGCCGATCTTCCAGTCGTTATGTCCTGTGATCACGGCCTTGCAAATGGCAATACAGCAGGCTGATGCTGACTCCTGGGTTAGGAGAGAGAGGAGGATATTGGAACCATAACCATAAAACTAAAAGCAACGACAACTTTGGAGATTTCAATGCTAACAAATGTCATTATCTCTGTCATCTTTATCATCATCATCATCATCATCATATTCTAAATAATAATGTCTTACAGTTTTGGGGTCACAGACGGTTGTCTTTAGGAGCACTCTGTACCGCTGCAGGAACTGCTTGAACGTGTGACGGATTGGATATCCCAGTTTCCGGATTCTGATGGTATCAATCATTCCAGAATACCGCAGCTGACGTATGCACAGGTCTCTGTCAAAACACTGAGGAAGACAGAGACATTCATTCGCTTGTTTTAGTAGAGTGGAGTCCACTGTAGGATGGAAAAAGGGGACTTCAGTGGAATTGTAAAATGTTTATGGTGTGAAACTGCCATTCTGTTTTGTGTGAGTTGGACCTCCTATGATTGTGATATTGCACCATCAATGAATCCTGTCTGGCTGTATCTGGCCCAGTGCTACAAATGGCTGTCTTGTTCACCATGGATTTCTTGTTGTCATTGGGCTTGAAGCAGCGGATAAAGTGTGGCTGGCAGATGGACAAGGCCTTCATGAGGGAGTCCAGGGACTGGCGGAACTGACCGCTCAGCGTGGACACCTGTTTCCTGCCGTCCGTCTGGGCCGCCTTTGGGGAGAAAAATCACAATGTCATCTGTGTGGAATTTTGGACCGTTGTCAGTGACCATATATATAGGAAAACCATGTGGAGAAACTGGAATTCCCCCAGTGCAATACTTTTTAGATGACCCCAAATCTAACCATTGGATATTACCAAAGCACAGATTACTTGATGAATAATGGATAGAAAATGTATGAATAATTAATAATACTGCTAATCTACATGACATACGGCCAAATATATGACAAAGGGCCTCCCGGGTGGTGCAGTGGTTAAGGGTGCTGTACTGCAGCGCTAGCTGTGCCATTAGAAACTCTGGGTTCACGCCCAGGCTCTGTCGTGACCGGGAGGTCCGTGAGGTGCCGTCGTTAGGGAGGGCTTGGCCGGTAGGGAAATCCTGCTAGGATATGCATATACTTGGTAACATTGGATAGAAAACACTCTGGAATATTTCTTTGAGGTCACAGGCTGTGTGCTTGCCTTTGGGAAATAGAAATAGATAGGACCCATATTGCAGTTCCTATGGCTTCCACTAGATATCAACTGTCTTTAGAAAGGGTTTCAGGCTTGTTTTTTGAAAAATGAACAACTAGTTGGAAGAACTACAAGGTGTCTCTCATTAGAAAAGTGGTCTTGTTGGAGCGTGAATGAGGTGTGCACTCTTCGTTATTTATCTTCCCTATTGAACATACTATTCTCCGTCTTAAATATTATAGTTTATTTAGATATTAGAGTACATGAGGATTAATTAGAAACATTGTTTGACTTGTTTGGACGAACTTTACTAGTAACTTTTTGGATTAGTTTTGTATGCATGTTGAAAGAGTGGATTACTGAGATCATTGCCGCCAACTAAACTGACTTTTTTGGATATAAAGAATGACTTAATCGAACAAAATTACCATTCATTTTGTAGCTGGGACCCTTGGGATTGAAAACAGAGGAAGATCTTCAAAGGTAAGGGATTTATTAAATCGCTATTTGTGATTTTGTGAAGCCTGTGCTGGTTGAAACGGTATTTTGATGTGGGGCGCTGTCCTCAGATAATTGCATGGTATGCTTTCACCATAAAGCCTTTTTGAAATCTGACAAAGCGGTTGGATTAACAAGAAGTTAAGCTTTTAAATGATGTATGACGCTTCTATTTTCATGAATGTTTAATATTACGATTTTTGTTTTTGAATTTCATGCTCTGCAATTTCACTGTTGTTTCGTTGCTGTCCCGCTAGCGGTTCATGTGCCAAAAGAGGTTAAACATGTACACCTTGTGCTGGGGACAATTAAAGGCCACTCTAACATTTGCAGTTTTGTCACACAACATAATGCCACAGATGTCTCAAGTTTTGAGGGAGCGTGCAATTGGTATGCAGACTCCAGGAATGTCCACCAGAGCTGATGCCAGAGAATTGAATGTTCATTTGTCTACGATATGCCCCCTCCAACATTGTTTTAGAGAATTTGGCAGTACGTCCAACCGGCCTCACAACTACAGACAACGTGTAACCACCCCAGCCCAGGACCTCCACGTCCAGCTTCTTCACCTGCGGGATCATCTAAGACCAGCCCCCCTGACAGCTGATGAAACTGTGGGTTTGCACAACCAATTAATTTCTGTACAAACTGTCAGAAATTGTCTCAGGGAAGCTCATCTGCGTGCTCGCCGTCCTCACCAGGGTGTTTATCTGACTGCAGCTCGGCGTCGTCACCAACTTCAGTGAGCAAATACACACCTTCGATGGCCACTGGCATGCTGGAGAAGTGTGCTCTTCATGGATGAATCCTGGTTTTAACTGTACCAGGCAGATGGCAGACAGCCTCTATGGCGTTGTGTGGGCGAGCGGTTTGCTGATGTCAATGTTGCGAACAGAGTGCCCCATGGTGGCGGTGGGGTTATGGTATGGGCAGGCATCAGCTACGGACAATGAACACAATTGCATTTTAAAGATGGACATTTGAATGCACAGAGATACCGTGACGAGACACTGAGGCCCATTGTCACGCCATTCAGCCGCCACCATCGCCTCATGTTTCAGCATGGTAATGCATGGCCCCATGTCACAAGGATCTGTACACAATTCCTGGAAGCTGAAAATGTCCCAGCCTGCGTACTCACCAGACATGTCACCCATTGACCATGTTTGGAATGCTCTGTATCGACCTGTACGACAGCATGTTCCAGTTCCTGCCAATATCCAGCAACTTCGCACAACCATTGAAAGGGAGTGGGACAATATTCTACAGGCCACAATCAACAGCCCAATAAACTCTATGTGAAGGAGATGTACCTCTCTGCATGAGGCAAATGGTGGTCACACCAGATACTAACTGGTTTTCTGATCCAAGCCCCTACCTTTTTTTAAGTATCTGTTACCAACAGATGCATATCGGTACTCATATTCATGTGAATTCCATAGATTAGGGCCTAAGTTATTTATTTCAATTGACTGATTTTCTTATATGAATTGTAACTCAGTAAAATCTTTGAAATTGTTGCATGTTGCGTTTTATATTTTTGTTCAGCGTAGCTAACGGGAGTTGGATATTCAGAATCCAAATAATAACAGCTGCTACAAACCCGTAGAGAGCTCTTGGGTGTCATAACGACCCTGTTGTTGCTGGCAGGGTTCTTCACGACATTAGCACTGAGCTGCGTCTCAAAGATCTGCCTCAGCAGCTTGTTGGTTGTCGTGTCAATCAACTTGATAATGTCAGAGCTGAGAGTATCTCTGTTCTTCTCCAGGAATCCTGAATGAAAAACATACAGGATCAAATGGTGAGTAAAAAAACACATATTCCTGTGTCCCAGCAAATCAACTAATATTTTATGTGATCTCTTTTTCTTCTGGTTACCTCTTGAGTCGTAGTAAACAACCCCAGCAAAATGGCGGATCCCAAACTCCATGTCGTGGGTGTTCTTAGACGGAATGTAGATGTTGCACTTGGCATGAACCTGGTTCATCTTGTTCAACATGGTGACATCTGTGCCCTGGAAGAAACATTCAAGGTTGTCACAAACCTCACCAATTCAGATTGCCTCCACAGCAGGGTTTATTAGAGACATTTGAGATAGTTTACCTTGGGAAAGTGGCTCTCCTCATCAATCAGAGCCAACACATTGAGGGGCTTCCCAACCAGGAGATCAAGGGTTTGCGTGTTGTCATTGAAGGTGATGTTTTTCCAGACAATGTCCTCCTTAGTGTACTCCTCCTGCTCCAGCTTGAACACATGACGCACAAAGAACTGCTGCAGCTGCTCATTGGCAAAGTTGATGCACAGCTGTTCAAAGCTGTGAAAAAAGCATGTGGAAAAAGCTTATGTTATTGACCAGTTGGTTACATAGGATCGGGGAGAGAGCATGAAGGACATACAAGCCTGTATTTAACTACCTGTGTGTCGACTGTTGCAAACAACAAGGGAAATTAGTATTTGATATTGACTGGAATACCTGTTTGAGGCAAAGTTCTCAAACCCAAAGATGTCCAGCAAGCCAATGGAGTTCTGGACGTATTTGGGACCGTTGGTGGGAGTCTTATGGATGACACTGTTGATTCTCCCAACAATCCAGATAAATAGTTTACCATATATTGCCTGAAGAAATCATGACACAAACAACACACATACTCTTGAATAGAATATGGACCAAAACCTAGAGCGTTTAACTCAACAATCAAGTAAATCGTGCACTGATGACAATGGAAGACTCCAGTTACGTCCATTCACCCACGGATCTTAAGTAAGGATTAAGGTTTATGTGCCTTTGTGAATATGTATGTTGTCTTCCCTCTTCTTTCAGGTGGTAGCCTACTGTATATCTTTCCTTGGCACCTTCAAACAGGTGTGGCATCATTACCTTAACGAAGGCGTCCCTGCAGTCGGCTGCCTGTTCAGAGCTGAGGGGTTTGGATACTCGCTCTCTGTTGGTCATGAAGGAGCGGTAAGTCAAGCTCACACCCAGAGACGCAGGCTGCACCTGTAAGGAAGATATGAAGATATATGTATATCATGTAAACTGTACTGTATATTCATAATAATAATATATATATATATTAATAATATGTTATTAAATATTTAGTTATTATATATATATATTCATAATATGTTATTAAATATTTAGTTATTATATATATATATTAATAATATGTTATTAAATATTTAGTTATTATATATATATATTAATAATATGTTATTAAATATTTAGTTATTATATATATATATTCATAATATGTTATTAAATATTTAGTTATTATATATATATATATATTAGTAATATGTTATTAAATATTTAGTTATTATATATATATTAGTAATATGTTATTAAATATTTAGTTATTATATATATATATTCATAATATGTTATTAAATATTTAGTTATTATATATATATATTCATAATATGTTATTAAATATTTAGTTATTATATATATATATATATTAGTAATATGTTATTAAATATTTAGTTATTATATATATATATTAATAATATGTTATTAAATATTTAGTTATTATATATATATATTCATAATATGTTATATTTAGTTATTATTAAATATTTTAGTTATTAAATATTTAGTTATTATATATATATATTCATAATATGTTATTAAATATTTAGTTATTATATATATATATTAATAATATGTTATTAAATATTTAGTTATATATATATATATATATATTGGTAATATGTTATTAAATATTTAGTTATTATATATATATATATATTAGTAATATGTTATTAAATATTTAGTTATTATATATATATATTAGTAATATGTTATTAAATATTTAGTTATTATATATATATATTCATAATATATTAAATGTTATTATTAAATATTTTATGTTATTAAATATTTATTATATATATATATTCATAATATGTTATTAATATTTAGTTATTATATTAATATATTATGTAATTAAATATTTAGTTATTATATATATATATTTATAATATGTTATTAAATATTTAGTTATTATATATATATATTAATAATATGTTATTAAATATTTAGTTATTATATATATATATTCATAATATGTTATTAAATATTTAGTTATTATATATATATATTAATAATATGTTATTAAATATTTAGTTATTATATATATATATATTAATAATATGCTATTAAATATTTAGTTATTATATATATATATTCATAATATGTTATTAAATATTTAGTTATTATATATATATATTAATAATATGTTATTAAATATTTAGTTATTATATATATATATTAATAATATGTTATTAAAAAACATCCCAGAAAAAAATGTCATGGAAACAAATATGCCTACCTCCAGCAATTTGGCTGCAATTGTAAAGTGATCCGATGAACTGACATCAGAGCTCTCCATGTTATCCAAGATGGAGGCTGTAAGGCAAATAACAAAAGAAAACTTGGTCAATCAGAGCTTTCAACATAACAAAAAAAGAATAACAACAACAAAAACACATCAACATTCAAGTATTTTAGGATCTGAAGAAATATGGCCATTTGGGTTGGGGGGGATTGGGTAAGGACAAGGCCCAGGTCATATTCCCCAAGAACACACTCAGACATCAGGTCATAGACCCAGAGAGGACTCCACCTTCGAAGCTGACATTGCCCAGGTGGAGTAGTGCAGCAAGCAGCTTGAGGATCTCCCAGCAGTGGGTCTCGGTAAAGGTGAGGATCTTCAGGGCCGTGCGGATACGTGTGTAGTCCTTAGCATCGTCACGTCCATCGCAGACAATACAGTCCCCCTTTAGAACACAGGGTCTAAGGTTATACAGTTTCCTTCAAAAAGTATTCAATCCCCTTGACCTACTTCACATTTTGTTGTGTTATAACCTACATTTAAAATGGATTAAATTGAGATTTTATTTCACTGGCCTAAAAAACAATACACTATTATGTCAAAGTGGAATTATGTTTTTAAAAATGTTTACAAATTAATTTAAAAAGGAAATGCTGACATTTCATGAGTCAATAAGTATTCAATCCCTTTGTTGTGGCAAGCCTAAATAAGTTCAGGAGGAACAAGTGCTTAACAAGTTACACAATAAGTTGCACAGACTCTCTCTGTGGGCAATAATAGTGTTTAACATGATGTTTGAATGACTACCTTATCTCTGTACCCTGCACATATAATTATCTGTAAGGTACCTCAGTCGAGCAGTAAATGTCAAACACAGATTCAACCACAAATACCAGGGAGGTTTTCCAATGCCTTGCAAAGGGAACCTATTGGTAGATGGGTACAATGAATATATTATTATTTGCACTTCGGATGGTGTATCAATACACACAGTCACTACAAAGATACAGTCTTCTATCCTAACTCAGTTGCCGGAGAGCAAGGAAACCGCTCAGGAATTTCACCATGAGGCCAATGGTGACTTTAAAACAGTTACAGAGTTTAATGGCTGTGAACAACATAGTAGTTACTCCACAATACTAACTAAATGACAGAGAGAAAAGAAGGAAGCCGGTACAGAATATAAATATTCCAAAACATGCATCCTGTTTGCAATAAAGCACTGAAGTAAAACTACAAAATTAACTTCATGTCCTGAACACAAAGTGTTGTGTTAGGTGCAAATCCAACAAACCACATCACTACCACTCTTCATATTTTCAAGCATGGTTGTGGCTGTATCATGTTATGGGTATGCTTGTCATCGGCAAGAACTAGGGAGTTTTTGTTGGATAAAAATAAACGGAATAGAGCTAATCCTAGAGGAAATCCTGGTTCAGTCTGCTTTCCAACAGACACCGGAAGACAAATTCACCTTTCAGCAGGACAACAACCTAAAACACAAGGCCAAATATACACTGGAGTTGCTTACCAAGACATCATTAAATATTCCTGAGTGGTCTAGTTACAGTTTTGAATTAAATCGGCTTGAAAATCTATGGCAAGACTTGAAAATGGCTGTCTGCAATGATCAAGAACCAAGATATTTCTGTATTTCATTTTCAATAAATTTGCCCAAAGTTCTAAAAATTTGTTTTCACTTTGTCAATATGGGGTATTGTGTGTATATGGGCGAGGAAAACAACCACAATTTAATCAATTTTGAATTCAAGCTGTAACACAAGAAAATGTGGAATAAGTGAAGGGGTATGAATACTTTCTGAAGGCACTGTCAATCAAAACTAGACGTTGAACTGACATCTGTGCCCAGTGGACAGTTACTTAGTTGTACCCAGTAAAAATGTAATGTATTAATGAGCTAGATGTATACATGTGAGTAGGAAAACCTGTAAGTGGTCGGGTTGTAGCAGTCTAGTGATATTACCCTCTTGAGGTAGTTGAATTCAGAGGCATCTCCCAAACACAGATTTTTTTTCTGTTCTGTTGTCATCCCCGTTAACATGCAGTAGAATATGTGGTAGTTCCGTTCCTCCATGGCCTAGGGTTAGTTAGTCAAAATTATAACAGTAGTGTTGCATATATCAATATATCAAAATCTCATGACATTAAAACTTTTTGCCTTGATACTGGAAAATCCAACAATGAATTTTGTCCTCTTCCAAGTACAGACACAAAAACAATTATCTTAAATTAGACAAACCTGTTGTTTACCAGAGATAGTTTCGATGGTGTTGGAATCAATTCCCTTTATGAAGCAATTAGCTATGATATTACCTCATGTTCTACATATTATTAAACAATACTGCCTTTGCTGCCCTACCTGATGGCAGACACGAGACTTCTCCAGTAAGTACTGTTCCAATCGAGCCCCTTCGATGACGCCATCTTTGTTGAAGAAGATTTCCACGTATTTCCCAAAGCGACTGGAGTTGTCGTTGCGAATTGTTTTGGCATTCCCAAATGCTGGGGGAACGCAGGAATGGGAAGGTTGTCATGAGTAACAACAAGTGTGTGTGTCTGTGTAAAAACACACAGACCCCTCTTAGTCTCATGTGTGTGTATGTATGTGTGTGCATGTGTCCGTGTGTGTGTTCGTGTGTGAGAGGTAGCACGAGAGAGAGACAGAGAGAGACATAGATAGAGAGACAGAGAGGGGCATAGAGAGAGAGAAAGAGAGGGAGAGAGAGAGAGAGTACAGAGCCTACCTTCTAGTATAGGGTTAGCCTCCAGTATCTGCTGCTCTATCCAGGAGTGCTGTCCACTTACTGCAGCCAGGAACTGAAGTACCAGCTTGGTACTCTCAGTCTTCCCTGCACCCGACTCCCCACTGACAGAGAAAAGAGAGAGACAGTCCATCAGTTCTTGGATTTCAGGTGTATATCCAATGTAAATGTCAATGTAAAAAGTAGGACTGAACCCCTCCAAAGAGCATCTTCAAATAAAATACAATTTAAAAAAACATATTCCACAATAATAATAATAAAAAAGTGACACTTCTGCTTTGGTTTCCTATTGCTCAACCGAATGACTTGAGTGTCTGATAAGTGGAATGCTGCCAGTCTAACCTGATGATACAGCACTGGTCTCGGTTGTGGCGGCGCATGTTGAAGTAGCAGGTATCTGCGATGGCAAAGACGTGTGGGGGTAGTTCTCCCAGCCTACGCCCGTGGTACAGCCTCACCTGGTCGGCGGTGTAGAGAGGAAGCTCCTGGTAAGGGTTGACTGCCACCAGCACAGAGCCTGTGTAGGTCTGTGCGCAAGACATTAACAGAGGTTTAGGTTTAGGCTTGCGCAGCCCACTTTTTTGGGGGGCACCACATTAATAATTCTGTGAACGTCTTTCATGAACCTTTCATATTTTTCTGCTTGTTTCCAACATAAACTAAATAGTCCAACATCCATAGCGTAGAAAGGGTCTGAATGTACAGCAAGCATGTGTAGGATGGGTGTATTGGTACGGAGATGGGTTACGCTTCAAAAGATTCAAAACATCAAGACCAAACCTTTTATTGTTACACCAAGCATTATGGGTAGTGTAGTACAATAGGGGACTCACATAGATAATGCCTTGTCTGTGTCGGACCAGCAGGTTCCTGAGGAGCCCGGCCTCGTTGAGGTCCCCCAGGCGGATCATGTCGTCCACCCCCTCCACCGAGGTGGGGTGCATCACCCTTATGGAGTCCTCCTTCTGGGAGAGCTTGTGTTCCTGGGAACAATACAGGGACAATACACAGAACTTTAGGCACAGATTGACATCAATTTTTTATTTATTTTTTATTTTTTACCTTTATTTAACTAGGCAAGTCAGTTAATTAAGAACAAATTCTTATTTTCAATGACGGCCTGGATTCAATACCTGATTTGTTCGATATCTTAAGTTACATAATGTCACATTTTGAGGTCTGAAGGTCTGAAAACTTTAGCTTTGTTTTTAAACTGTCTCTTTAAGTTTTTGGTTTAGGCTTTACATCATTTTATAACAGAGCAGTGCAGAATGCAAAAATAAAAAAACAATAATGCAAAAATAAAAAGACAATAATGCAAAAATAAAAAGACAATAATGCAAAAATAAAAAGACAATAATAAACAAATGTTTTTAATGTTCTAAATTATGTCATTTGTAAATGAGATAGTAGTTCGATAGATTATTCCCTGAAGTGATTGATTTATATCTTGAGCTAATTTGAGACCAGCAGTACATTAAAATACCAGAGTCATACAATTCAATACAATACAAGTATAATGAAGTACCACGGTCACCTTTCCTTCATCGTCCACCAGGAGCTGGTGTCCAGTGTCGGTCACTTTGACCCGGGCTCCGATGGGCACCCCGGTACCAGAGTCCATCCACACCCACTCACCCTGGGAGCAAGAAGCTTAGTGGTTCACAATCATACATTTGAAAGAACGCAGATTTTGCCCTTACATTCAAAGGCTTGTTACTCTATTGATAAAAAAAAGGATAGTGTGCAAAGACCTATTGCAAGAAACTCCATCACACTGGTGACCGTAGGATCATTGTGTAAGATCTAATAAATTGTTTGTGGAGCATCTAAGATTGCCAGTGTGCTAAAGCTTACAATTCAACATAGGTATTTTCTAGCACAGATCTGTTTACACTGTCTTCCCAACTCCATGACAATGACAATAGGAGATTTAAGAAATGACCGTAAGGCGCTACAGAGGGTAGTGTGAACGGCCCAGTACATCACTGGGGCAAAGCTTCCTGCCATCCAGGACCTATATAATAGGCGGTGTCAGAGGAAAGCCCATAAAATTGTCAGAGACTCCAGTCATGCAAGTCATAGACTGTTTTCTCTGCTACCACACACGGCAAGCGGTACCGGAGGGCCAAGTCTAGGACCGACGCCATACACTGCAAACAGATTTGATACCAAAATAGGGATTTTCCCATTTCAAGCCATTTTCTGAATTGAATGGCAATGGCATTGTCCCAGACCCCTAGATAGATCACATTCAGACATAATGCCAGAGCGAATTCCTTGTCCGGTATCACATTTGTTTGCACTGTATAGTCATCTCCAATGGTCATTTTCAGGCCCAAAGGAGTTGGAATGACTAGGCAATGGAAGTGCTGATCACATAACACTATTCTATTTCAAAAACCTTTATAACCAAAGGATGGCATCCGGGTTACATTGATCAAATAGTCAACATAGATCATATCGAGGATTACCTTTCTCAACATCACCATGATAGAACCCTCCTATTTCCTAAATTCAAGAAACAAGAAAGACAGGAGTCATGCATTTTTTTCAAGAAATATATGTGGATTGTATAATGTAAACCGGGAGATACTGTGATCTCGATGTCTGTGATCTCCATTTTGTAAGAAAAGATTCCAATGGTGATTATATGGAGATAATGGTGCTCAATAACTACAATCATCCATTCTAACAACATATTATACAAGACGAACAATACAGAACTCAAGACCTTTTATCGCCTTCTAGAAGGACAGCTGAAATGACAGCAAATCGTTACTCTACACCATTCAGCCTACCCACTGGGCACACACTGGTTGAAGCAATGTTGTTTTTGCGTCAGTTCAATTAAATTACATTGAACCAACGTGGAATAGATATAGAATTGATGTTTGTACCCAGTGGGTAATGGCTATTGCCACATTTCATAACTCCACAAAAAAATACCACAAAAACACACATCTGCCAACTTACTCGTAGCAACTCAGGTGATGGTCCTCATTGAAATCCCAGTTCTTCAGTTAGTCCTGTACAGTAGATGTGGAGCTCATATGTTTGTTAGATGATGTTAACACAACCCTACCAGGATAGCACAAGGAACGAGGAAACGACTGAAACTCCTGGCCCTGACACATCTCCTTTATGGCACTTTGACTTTGACCTGACATGTTGCAGACTCACTGCTCAAGAAGACAGGAGCAAAGTCAGCTCCTACCCACTCACTCTCCTAGTGCGTTTGGACCAATACGCCCTTCAATTCTGGGCCTGCTTCCAGACGTTAACCTGTAACCTAAATAATCCATATCAAAATCTACAAATTGAATCACAGAACATGTTAGAAAGAGTTTATGAGCTGGGAGCTCTTATGAAACTATAGTAGTGCTCTTTGGACCTGTGTTAATGGCAGCAGACACTGGTCTGGTTTCTGTATTGATACAAAATCAAATAACATTTTATTGGTTGCATACAAATATTTAGCAGATGTTATGGCGCCGGTAGACATGGTCGCCCTGTTCATGGAGCTACCGACGCCATCTTACTACAGTAATAGTAGTAAGATGACCGTAAGGCACTACAGAGGGTAGTGTGAACGGCCCAGTACATCACTGGGGCAAAGCTTCCTGCCATCCAGGACCTATATAATAGGCGGTGTCAGAGGAAAGCCCATAAAATTGTCAGAGACTCCAGTCATGCAAGTCATAGACTGTTTTCTCTGCTACCACACACGGCAAGCGGTACCGGAGGGCCAAGTCTAGGATCAAAAGGCTCCTCAAAAGTTTTTACCCCCAAGACTGCTGAACAATTCATAATCGCGACCGGACAATTTACATTGCCCCCCTTCGCCCCCACCTACATGGACAGATTACATCTGAATATATATAACCTCCACACTGACTCGGTACCGGTGCCCCCTGTATATAACCTCCACACTGACTCTGTACCGGTGCCCCCTGTATATAACCTCCACATTGACTCTGTACCGGTGCCCCCTGTATATAACCTCCACACTGACTCGGTACCGGTGCCCCCTGTATATAACCTCCACACTGACTCGGTACCGGTGCCCCCTGTATATAACCTCCACACTGACTCTGTACCGGTGCCCCTGTATATAACCTCCACACTGACTCGGTACCGGTGCCCCCTGTATATAACCTCCACACTGACTCGGTACCGGTGCCCCCTGTATATAACCTCCACACTGACTCGGTACCGGTGCCCCCTGTATATAACCTCCACACTGACTCGGTACCGGTGCCCCCTGTATATAACCTCCACACTGACTCGGTACCGGTGCCCCCTGTATATAACCTCCACACTGACTCGGTACCGGTGCCCCCTGTATTTCGCCTCGTTATTCTTATTGTGTTATTTTTTTATTATTACTTTTTATTTTAGTCTACTTGGTAAATATTTTCTTCTTCTTCAACTGTACTGTTGGTTAAGGGATTGTAAGTAAGCATTTCACGGTAAAGTCTACACTTGTTGTATTCGGTGCATGTGGCAAATAAAGTTTGATTTGATTTAATAAAGTAGTAAATCACTGAGATAGTCATCTTACACAGTACTTGGAGATGGACCCCACACCTGCATCACACTGATGATGGTTAGTCGAGGAATTCCCTCTAGTTAATAGGACGTTGTGCATCACCTCACACACACATATAAGGCATTAGCTGAAAAATAACAATACATTTGTTTTCTCCAATAAGTTCTGTTCAAAAAAGCAGTTTGTATTCTCTCACCGAGCTACAGAAAACTATACCAAACTGACAATTGAACCCTGTGTTGTTCTGGAACAAGTATTGTTTCCCCATGATTGTAAAATTGTAATTGTTTATTTACAAAACAGAAATGATATTGAAAAAAAATGGGGTCCTGACAATTTCCTTGTGGGATTAGAAGAAGAACAGTTCTAAACAGTCAAAGTTTGTGTAACCAATTCAGATAAGGAAGTCATAAAGGCATATCAGTTTCTCGGATGGCTTATTGGAAACCGTGCCAATCCAAAGGGGAAATGAAGCACACAACTCCCCGTGCCTCTTCTCACTGCCATTGCCTTATTTGGTTTGCTGTAACGTGGGTTTATGTGAGTTAAGGGTAAGCTGTAATGTTTACAGGACAATAACAATGATATCAGCTGGGTAAAGAACCTTGTCCTTAACAAGATACAGAGTCAATTAGCCAGCGTCAGTCAGTCAGCCAGTCGCTACAGTCAGTCAGCCAGCCAGTCAGTTGCTACAGTCAGCCAGCCAGTTAGTCAGCCAGTGGCTGCAGTCAGTCAGCCAGTCGGTACAGCCAGCCAACCAGTCAGTCAGCCAGTCAGCCAGTCAGCCAGTCAGTCAGCCAGTCAGTCAGCCAGTCAGCCAGTCAGCCAGTCAGCCAGTCACAGTCAGCAAGCCAGTCAGTCAGCCAGTCGCTAGTCAGTCAGCCAGCCAGTCAGCCAGCTGCTAAAACCAGCCAGTCAGTCAGCCAGTCGCAACAGTCAGCCGGCAAGTTATTACAGTCAGTCAGCCAGCCAGTCCGTTGCTACAGTCAGCCAGCCAGTCAGTCGGTACAGCCAGCCAACCAACCAGTCAGTCAGCCAGTCACAGTCAGTCAGCCAGCCAGTCAGCCAGTTGCTACAGGCAGTCAGCCAGCCAGTCAGTCAGCCAGTCATTACAGTCAGTCAGCCAGCAGTCAGCCAGTCGCTACAGCCAGCCAGTCAGCTAGATAGTCAGTCAGCCAGTCGCTACAGTCAGTCAGCCAGCAGTCAGCCAGTCGCTACAGCCAGCCAGTCAGCTAGATAGTCAGTCAGACAGTCGCTACAGTCAGTCAGCCAGCTAGTCAGTCAGCCAGTCGCTACAGTCAGCCAGTCAGTCAGTCAGCCAGTCACTACAGTGAGCCAGCCAGTCAGTCAGCCAGCCAGCCAGCCAGCTAGTCAGCCAGCCAGTCAGTCAGCTAGTCAGTCAATCAGTCAGTCAGTCAGTAAGTCAGCCAGTTAGTCATTACAGTCTGAATAATCTTACCAGGCTCATCTCCAGAGAAGTTTCACCAATTTATCTGAGTCATCATCTTTGTATGGCAATTTTAGGGGAGCACAGTGGATATGGTCAATAAATGTGTGCACATGAGCAATGGGACATAGTCAAAACAAATCAGACTGATCATCAGTCGGTGTGAAGGACAGTGGAACTTGGAGCTCTTTCATGGGGTAATGCTTAGATGGGCAATTGATTTGAATAATTTTTAATTATTTTTCTAATGATGCACTATGCAGAAATCACCCCAGCATTTCCTGGATGCTAAACTAGTTTGAATAGTTTGCCTAATTTCTGATTATGTGACAAAATAAGCAAGTGCAGTGCAGAGAATCACTGCACCATCTAAACCGCTGTCAAATATATTTTCCAAAACCGAAAATATTGTATTTTCAGCTGTTTGAAGCTGGTGTACAAAACTGAAAGTAAAAGATGCAAAAATGAAACTTAAGAATGGGAAGAGTGCACAGAGAACAGATCTGCCACTTCTTAGATTTGCTTTCAATTATATTTAGTATTGTTTACATGCACACTAATAATTCGATATTAAACGGATTATGGCAGTAGGCAGATTATGCAATAGTCATGTAAACACCTTACTCTGCTTAACTTAATCGGTGTAAGGTCAAAATGGAAGTAAGCATACACTGATTAAAACACCTGGTTTTCTGAACAACCTTTCACATTATTAGTGCATGTAAACACCTTAATCGCCTCTAAAAGTCTAAGCCGTTGAGGAGGGGGTACTCAGCTAATATATTGAATTGTTTTAAGATGGTCATACCATGGATCATTTAGCTATTTGATTTAGAATTTTTGCCAAGATAATCCATCCACCTGACAGGTGTGGCATATCAAGGTGCTGATTTAACAGCATTATCATTACACATATTTAACCCTGTTTTTGGGTAGCCACAAAACTACTAGGGTAGTACGTACGGCCCAGTACATCACTGGGGCAAAGTTTCCTGCCATCCAGGACCTCTATACCAGGCGGTGTCAGAGGAAGGCCCTAAAAATTGTCAAAGACTCAGGCCACCCTAGTCATACACTGTTCTCTCTGCTACCACAGGGTAAGCAGTACCGGAGCGCCAAGTCTAGGTCCAAGAGGCTTCTAAACAGCTTCTACCCCCAAGCCATAAGACTCCTGAACACCTAATCAAATGGCTACCCAGACTATTTGCATTGCCTCCCCCCCCCTGTATATAGTCCCAATTACCCCAATTACCTCAACTAACCGGTGCCCCTGCACATTGACTCTGTACCGGTACCCCCCCCTGTATATAGTCTCGCTATTGTTATTTTACTGCTGCTCTTTAATTACTTGTTATTTTTATTTCTTATTCTTATTTTATTTATTTTTTAAACTCCATTGTTGGTTAGGGGCTTGTAAGTAAGCATTTCAGTGTAAGGTCTACACCTGTTGTGTTCGGCGCATGTGACTAATAACATTTGATTTGGATTTGATTTGACTTCCATACCTTTAAAAAAAACAGTACTGCTTACCTTCAGAGGTGAAGGTAACACTTGTGGAGGTCGTAGAGCAAAACGGAGGACACCATCATGTTCTTGAGTCTTTCCTTAAGTAACATAATAAAACTCCCCATCAAAATCTGTCAGTTTAAGATAGAGATATCAGTTTTTTTTGTTGCATGGGCTGCAGCTCTATCCACCGCATCCACCTATGTCGGCCCATCACATCTGCTGTGGAATGTGGCCGAGCTACAGCTGTGTTTTTGCAGACCATGAGACATTCCGAAAATCTTCTCACAAAAATGTCTGCAGCATTTGAATGGTTTGGCCTACAAAACTATTATGACCACTCTATTATAGAAAGGGGGGACTATTCATTTTGCTCTACGACCCCCCGGGTCACGGGACTTGTCTGAAGGTAACCAGTACAAACCAATGGAAGTATGGAGGTCGTTTTGTGCCAACATAAATAAGGGGTATCCTAAGATTTCTTATAAATCTTGCAAATATATGACAGACACTTCAAAACCTTTATTACTCAAAACCTAGCCTTTTTTGCCATTTATGAATATGTTATTCAATGTGTTTCTATAGGCTATAGTAAAGGCCAAATTAAATATATATATATATATATATATACAGTGGGGCAAAAAAGTATTTAGTCAGCCACCAATTGTGCAAGTTCTCCCACTTAAAAAGATGAGAGAGGCCTGTAACTTTCATCATAGGTACACTTCAACTATGACAGACAAAATGAGAAAAGAAATTCAGAAAATCACATTGTAGGATTTTTAATGAATAAAAAAATAAAAAAATAAAATGTGATTTAGAACTGGGACACCAGGTGGATGAAATTCCTTAGCAGGTAAAACAGAATAAGCAGGCTCCGGACCTTGTAGGGTAAGAGTTGAGTACCCATGCTCTAGTGGGAACATTAAGCAGCGTCTTGTTGGTACCCTGATGTAGAACAGCTCAGAGGTGAGCTCCTGGACTCTCTCGGAGGCAGTCACGTCATCGTTACAGCGGGACGCCTGCTTCTGCACCTCCACTACAGAAGAGGACCACAGCCTACACACCAATGTCACAAAGAGGCAGATAATGTATTGTAAAGACAAGACGCGCGGGCACACACACACGCGTCAACTTGAACTACTTTTTTTCTTACAGAGAGGGCAGCACAACACCATCAAAGTCAATCAATCTCTCAGAGAGAACACCGGGAGAAACAAAGCCTCATCTGAGATTCAGGGTGTTTTGGAATCTAAGGGAAGCTTTGTCTTTCAACACATTACTATTTCACCACAGACCCAATCCTCTTTGGTGTTTCAACACATTACTATTCCACCACAGACCCAATCTTCTCTGGTCTTTTAACACATTACTATTCCACCACAGACCCAATCTTCTCTGGTGTTTCAACACATTACTATTCCACCACAGACCCAATCTTCTCTGTGTGCTACAAAACAGCAGAGACACTGCCTCCTTGCCCTCGTTCTACAACAAAGCCATTGTTCTCTATGGGGTAAACACACACACGGTCCAGTGTCCTCTTCTCTCGTCACCCACCCAGAGAGTCTGCCAGCCTGTGGACGATGACATCAGTGTTGCAACAAGGTGAAGTGTCTGTAGAAGAGCACGTTGGCTAGCAACATGAATTCCTCCACCAACCTGGAAGAGGAATGAAAGAAAGAGGAAAATGTAAAAAGTTGACAAAAATTACTGCCAATACATTCTATACAACCAGCTCTCTAGTTGCCGTTAAGCTCACTTTGAATCCAGTTCGCTTGCTTTCTTGAGGTATACACACACACATACTGCATTGGCCATATACCACAAACCCCCTGAGGTGCCTTATTACTATTATAAACTAGTTACCAATGTAATTAGAGCAGTAAAAAATACATGTTTTGTCATACCCGTGGTATTACGGTCTGATATACCACGGCTGTCAGCCAATCAGCATTCAGGGCTGGAACCGCCCTGCTTATAAAAAAAATTAATACATGTGTACACACACACACAAACAGAGAGATGCATGTTTGTGTAGACACACACAGTCCAAACAAACATGTATCTCTCGGTTTGTGTACACACACACACAGGTGCTGCAATGAAAGCCTCATGATACTTTTTAGGGTTGATTCTCTTGATCCCTGCAAAGAAGATGGAAATGTTTCTATTAGTATGCTACAGCTTTGCTTAACTTGTTAGTAGTCACCTTGACCAATTTCTTAGACTGGAAGGATGGTTAGATGCCTAGTGCGTTAGATCATCTTTGAAAGATTCAGCTTTTGGTCAGCATTGTCTGAAAGCCAGTGTTCTTTGGTAAACAAGTAGCCAAATGATCACCGTGGTTACTTGGTTTGATATAAGTATTCATCATACTAATCTTTATTTTTGGGAATGTCTTCACCTGAATGTGCTCTCCTCTCTTTAGGCCGCCGGAAACGTCTTCCATGTTCATGGACGCCTCAAACACTGTCTTCTTTGGACCTCCTCAGCATCCCGGGTGGGCTCCCAAGTGGCACGGCGGTCTAAAGCACTGCATCTCAGTGCAAGAGACCCTGGTTCAAATCCAGGCTGTATCACATCCGGCTGTGATTGGGAGTCCCCATAGGGCGGCGCACAGTTGTCCGGGTTTGGCAGTCATTATAAATAAGAATTAGTTCTTATAAGACTGGCTCACCATTACGATATTATTTCGGAACCAATATTCTAAAAACAAAGAAGTATTTTTATACAATATATCCCGATCATTCCATATATAATATCTGTGTGGAGAAAAATTGTGTTTATAAATTAAGGACCATGACAAGAAAACCTGCCGATGAAAAGCAGAAAGTTTCACTGGAACTTTGTCAATATTATAATTGCAAAACAACATGAAGTTAAGGCCACCAAAAGTAGAGAAGACATGATGAGGAATAAAATTCCAGATAGAAGTGGGTCTTCTTAGGAATTGTTTTATCCAATTGATCTTAAAAGTATTATTTAAGGTAGTAAAGTCCAGAAAATTCATCCCACCATTCTCATAACAGTTTTCCTAATGTAATGAGTATGGTTTCTCCACAGAAAGTTGAAAAGCATCTGGTCTATCTCCTTGCTTATTTTACTGTCAAGATATAAAGATAGAGCGCCATGTGTTAGTCTAGAGATACCTTCAGCCTTGGTTATTAGGACTCTACCTTTTAAAGATAAGTCCTCTGTAGCCATTGATTTAGCTTCTTCTGGGGGTTTTTAATAAGAGGGTTAAAATTTAGTAAGCCTCTAGACTCCTGATCCTTTGAAATGGTTATGCCTAAATATGTAAGTTCTTCTTTTACTGGAATACCATAATATGAAGGTGTCACACAATCTTTGACAGCCATGAGTTCACATTTATTAATGTTAAGATATAGACCAGATGCTTTGGAAAAGGATTGTATCACCATTGATCGATATGGGAATTTGGTTAGCATCTTTCAGTAGTATTGTCAGCCAGCTGGCTTATAATAATTTCTTTACCAGCTATGGAAATACCTTGTACAGGACTATTATTTAAAGAATTTGCAAGAAGTTGGGTGATTAATAAAAACAGGTACGGAGAGATAGGAACACCTTGCCTAATACCTCTCTTTAACTCAAATGTAGGTGAGGTGCCATATTTCAATTTGATAGAGGTGTTACCATTTGCATAGAGAGTCTTAATAGCCTTACAGAAAAAAATCCCCAAAGCCAAGTCTCTTAAGGGAGTGGAAGAGGAACTGATGCTCTACTGTGTCAAATGCTTTATAAAAATCTACAAATAATATGAAGCTATCCTCGGTTATTAGGTCTGAGTAGTCTAGTATGTCTACTACTAGTCTGACATTGTTAGAAATATGTCTGTTCCTCATGAAGCCAGACTGTGTTTCATCAATGATTGCATCCAGGATGTATTTAATTATTTTTGCAAATAGTAAGGCTAATATCTTATAGTCATTATTAAGAAGACAAATTGGACGCCAGTTATCGATGAGCAGCACTTCTTTTTTAGGCTTAGGTATCAGTGTTATTAACCCCGGACTCATTGTAGGAGGGAGAACATTGTTTTTAATACTCTCTAAATAGGAAGGGAGCTACTTGTTCAGAAAATAATTTGTATTCTGATGTAATTCCATCAACACCTGGGGATTTATTGTTCTTTAGATGTTTGATAGACTCTATAATCTCCTCAACTTTGATGGGTTTATCACACTGTTTAGATTCTATATCACTGATAGAGTGAACATTATCTGAACATATCTGTGGATTCCTGACAGTACGTAGAGCTATACAATTTTCTGTAAAAATTGCAACAGTATTTAGCGATTAATTTTTGGTCATCTGCAATAACACCATCAATGTTTAACTTATGGATAGTGTTATTCTTAGAGTGAAATTTCTCTAAAGAAATAGGATTAATTCTGTTCTCCCACCTCAACCCATTTTTTCTGAGATCTAATAAAGGCTCCTTCTGCTTTTAATCTATATATATTATCCAGTTTATTTTGTAACTCAATTAGTTCCATCTTCTCCTCCCCTGAGAGGCTGGCTGGGGACCTCAGAAAGGGAAATTATCTTAATGATCATCTTTTCCTCCTCAGCTCTTCTGGTCTTAACAAGATGACTACCATATTTTCTAAGGTATTTAGACACCTCAAAATTAAAGAGCTCCCAGTTCTTCCCAGTTCAATAAGATTTTTCTTCACAAGCACTTTCCCAAATGTGTGAGAGCAGATATTTAACCTAAAATGTAACTATATCATTATTTAATAATAAGCTATTTAGCTTCCAGTGGGATGCTCTACCAAGGTTAGGATCAGGGGTAAATATTTTGATATCAATGTAAATTTGTAGTAACACACTCACTATCAATACATTTGGAAATAAGCCAAAAATCTATTCTGGATTGTCTGGGACCTGTTTTGTTACTCCAAGTGAATGATATGTAGGCCGGAAACCTCTCTTTCCATATATCAGTAAGATCAAACTTTTCCATAAAAAGTATTAAACCCAAATTCTGATTGGTTGGCCTACCTGGGGGCCATCTATCAGTTGAACGTTAAAGTCCCCTCCTATCAATAATAACGAATTGGGAAATTTAGATAACCAATGAAGTATATGTTTCTCTGTAGATTCAAAGCAACTCATCATTCTCATGTTTGGTGTTGTGCCCGTAGAAGTTTACAGTAATGAGCGTAATGTCATTATAACTGATCATTCTCATGTTTGGTGTTGTACCCGTAGAAGTTTACAGTAATGAGTGTAATGTCATTGTAATTGATCACAAGACAAATAAAGTGACCAAAGGGGTCACATTCCGAGTGTAGAATATTACCACCAAAGGTATTTTTCATTGTAGTGACACCAGCAGAGCGTTCAGATCCATGGGAAAGCCAAATATCGTTGCCCCACTGTGACCTCCAGAAGTTGGTATCACCCGAAATTGAGTGAGACTCTTGAAAAAAGCATAAATCTGTTTGAAATTGTTTAGCAAATAAAAAGTAGGCCTTGCACTCCACATTGTTTCGTAATCCCCTAGAAGTAAGATAAACTATAGACAAAGACAAAACAACAAATATTATATAAAAGTATAAACTGTAGTGGGATGAGTCAAAGACGTAGGAGCAGTGAACAAACGATAAGGAACCGAGATCTGCACCATTTAAGTCTATTTCAAGTGAAAATAGCTTATTCCAAAAACTTTGAGGTAGATGTTATCTGGCTTTTAAATTCAACTCGACTGAAAATTATGTTCAAGACCAAACCAAGGGTTCTTGTAGTAAGAGAGACTAAAAACCCTCTTTAGTGTAATCAGGAACTATTCTGAGAAATAAAATACGAAATAATAATTTAAATAAAACGGCACCTACTATTTTAAGTGCATATGAAAACTGATCATAAAAAATTTGAATAAAAAATGTTTTACATATACATGTTCCTAAGACCTTTTTCACTTGGAAATAAGTATTAATAACTAAATAGAACAATACCCGTGTAAAGTCAGAGCAGACCTGTATGCCCTTTAAAACCGTATCTTAGTTACTCTATACATTTAAAAAAAAAACAACACAGCTTTCAGTCTTCTTCGTAAGTTTGTAAACAAAACAAGTCTTCTGGTCATATAAGAACAAACTAATAAATTGAAGTACCTGAGTATTCCGAAAAATAGTCACCTGATATGCATAACCTTACATTAAGACCAAAAAGCTTATTTGAGTCAAGCTTTGTGGCTGTGCTATCTAGTGGAGACCTTAAATAACCACTGTGTGTGTAAATGACTGGTAATTGCAATCTGGAATCATTGGGACGTCCATGCCCTAAACCCTTTATTTTATTTAACTAAAAACCCTTAACCCCTACACTTACCCTAACCCAGTGTTTCCCAAACTCGGTCCTGGGGACCCCAAGGGGTGCATGTTTTGTTTTTTGCCCTAGCACTACACTTCTGATTCAAATGCACAACCCTTAATTGCCGTAAGGACGTTCCAAGGATCCCAAATATCCCCGTCAAAATTTCAAACCATATCCGGGCGTTAGGTCAACTTGCATGCCGGGAAAGAAAGTATTTAATCGCTGCTCCCCACATGTGAATAGTCGTGTTCGCTGCACAGCAACGTTAGCAGAAAGAAAAGAATACGCAGAAAACATGGCAAAGTCAGGCAAAGTAAGAATGACATCTAAAATACACTTATTATTAAAGGCGAACTGGCTCACTGCAGTTAGTCTCACACGGCCACACGTGAAATGACATTGTTGAACGCTAGCTAATTAGCTAAGTTAACGTTCGGTAGCTATTGCTGAACTCCAATGTTACTCTGCCTAACTGTGTGTTCATGGAATGTTTAACTAGCAACTTTGTATCACAGTTTACTTGAAACATGTGTTCAACGTAATGAGTTATAATGTATCTATTTCGAATGCTCAGTATCGGCCTGTTCTGTTTGATTGACGATGATTAATCAATCACCAAAGTCCACACCATGACGTGAAATGTACTGAAATGCTCATTCCCCCAAAATGCTTTATAGACAACCCAATTAAAGACCTCTAAAAAGAGAACTGGAAAGATCAGCGAAGACAATAACTCTGGTAAGTGTGCCAGTGTAACTTTGGCAATAAATACAATTATAATGACATTAAATCAGCCTTTGATATAACATGATACCTTGCAGAGGTTCAGACTGATTCTCCAGCATCAACAGAGGAAGCTGCCACTACTCCACAGGTCATCGTTTCCACAGAACCTGAAGAGAACAAGGTCAAAGATGCCCCAGGTAGCAAATGCTTTGAGGGGTGGTAAGACGCGTAGACTGTATATCTGCGTATGACATCAAGTCCCAACATGTAGCCTAATTGGAATGGTGATAATGTTCATATGAAATTTCTTAAATACAAAACACAAAAGAAACAATATGTTTTTAAATTCAGTAGGTATTTCCAATGTCAATTAATATTGTTTGTGTAGCTTCAGAAGCGGAACAGATGGACACAACTGCTGATGCGAAAAAGGTTCAAGTCCAGGGTGAGGTCAAAGAACAGAACGGAATTGTAACCAATATTTGCCAGATGTAACCCATTAGTTGTTTTTCATCAGGGTATCTATGGAATAGTGTTTTAATACATCTCTGCATTTCTCTCTCCAGCTGTTGCAGCAGCCCCAGTAAAGAGAAAAGCGGAAGCAGAGGATGAGACTTCTCCAGCGAAGAAAACAAAGTGCATTAATGATGGTACGATTGTGAACAGCAGTAAATATCACCCCCTCTGTTTGAGCGATTGATGGTTTCAGTGTGCTAACATGCATCTTGTGTTTATTTTATTTTGAAGGTTTTTGTCTTTTTGTTGGAAGCTTGAACACATCTAAGACAGTGGAGGAAATTAATGATGCCTTGGCAAACTTCTTCACATCGCATAGTCTGTTGTTTCAGGATATTCGAGTGGACATTACAAAGTGAGTACTTGGCATTGTTATGCACTGCTTACACTTAACCTCTACAAATGTTTGTAGATTTCTTCATGATACAGATTCTTCCCCATGTTTTTGTGCATTCTGTAGGAAATTTGCATATGTCGACTTTGACACAGAGGAAAACTTGACAAAAGCCCTTGAGCTGAATGGGGAGAAGATCCTGGACCGAAAGATGAGGCTAGGCAAGGCCAAGGTCAAAGACCCCACAGTAGATGACAAAAAAGGTACTAGTCTCATCTTGAGTGAGTTATCCTTGCTACTGTTATATGAGTCATTTCTAGAATTGATTGATTTCCATGTAGTGACAGTCTTTTTCCTCACAGCTAAAGATGCCAGGACCTTGTTTGTCAAGAATATTCCGTTTGCAGCAACAAAGGAGGACTTGAGGAAAGTCTTTGACACCGCTGTCGAAATCAGGTTTCCTGGAGGCATTGGCACCCCAAGCAAAGGGTGAGATGCAGTGTCCATTTGATATTTACGTGAAATGGCTAGTTATGTCTATCCCAGGATTCTGTTCTAAACACGTCTATTGCATCTATTTCGTTGTGACAGAATTGCCTACATGGAGTTCGAAACGGAGGCCACTGCTGAGAAAGTGCTGGAGGAGAAGCAGGGGATTGATGTCCAAGGCCGTGTAATCGTTATTGACTTTTTGGGAGAAAAGAGCCTACAACAGAAAATAATCAAAGCTCCAGGTAAAGATGCAAAGAAATGAGGTCAATGGGAATTAAATTACTGTAGAAGCACAAGGTATTTGATTAGCTAGCTATATGGGTAGTCATGTTGCTCATTAGCATCTTCAAGATTAAAGTATGTTGTAATTCAGTGATTAGTTGAGACATCTTGTTTATCATAGTTCTCTGAAAAGTGAATGAAGTTAATGTGTTCTCAAATGTTCTGTTCCATAGCTGAGGCCACACCAAATAACGAATTACTGGTGACCAACCTGGCTTACGCTGCAAAAGAGGATGCCCTGAAGGAAATCTTTCTCAAAGCAGTCAGTGTCAAGATACCACAGAGCAATGGTAAACCGAGAGGGTGAGTGAAGACGCATGTTGTTGCTGCATCTGCTTTGTTGACCTCTATTGAAAATGTTGAATGCCATCAAATTGCAAAAACATTTTTTTGAATTAAATGATTAAGTATTCATGCGATTAATTTCATGTTCTGACTGGAAATAATTAAATTGTGACAATTAGGCCTTTTTCTTTCAAAAGTCATGCCTTCATTCAGTTTGAAAGTGTGGAAGATGCCAAAGAAGCCCTGGAATCATCGTTAAACAAAGAGATTAGTGGAAGAGCCATCAGAGTAGAGTTCAGCCAGAAGAGGCCAGAAGGTGACAAAGGGAACACTGGTAAATATTACTTAGACTTGCCCAGTGAACGTCTCATAGCAGAGAATTGGTTGGCAACTCATTTGAAGTTGTTTGGCTGTGTGATCATGCATACTTCTGTAATGTGTGTGCTCTCTTGTAGTTCCTTCGAAGACGTTGATGGTCAGGAATCTTGCCAAGGAGACGAGTGAGGAGACTTTGAAAAGTGTCTTTGAAGGTGCCATTGAAGCTCGAGTCACCAAAGACAAGGAGACTGGCATATCTAGAGGGTATGTGGTGAAAAATGTCCCCCTTCAAATCACATTTTTACATTCAGATTTCCTTTGAATACTCACAGTTGGCCACTTCTTAAGGTTTGGCTTTGTGGACTTTGAGAGCCCAGAGGTCTGTAAGGCTGTCAAGGATGCCATGGCAGACCTACAGATTGATGGGAGCAAGGTGACCCTGGTCTATGCCAAACCCCCGGGTGAAAGAGGATCTCGTGGAGAAGGAGCGGGCTCGAACATGCGTTACGGAGAGAAACCCAGGGCTAGAGGTGGCTCTGGAGGCAGGGGCAGAGGTAGAGGCTCCAGAGGTGGACGAGGAGGTGAGATCATCTAGGTCAGGGATGGTTAACTGGCGGCCCACCTTTTGTAGGCCCGTAGATCAATTTCCACCAGGAGGAACTCAGCTGGGGTCTCAACTTACTGTTGAGAGTTAGAGTGATAGAATACACAAGGTCCAATTGGGTTGTGTGTCAGATGTTTTTCTATTATGTCAGCCATTCTTTTTTTAGAATGATAAATTTAGTCTAGCGGCCTGCTATCTAAATTTATGGGGGGGAGGGGGGGACTATTAACATTTCTCTCCGCACCATGGCAAAATGTCAGGAAATTAAAGATTCACTATGCGGAACTAGCAAGTATAGTGTAGAGAATCATTCTACCATCTTAAACCACTGAAATATATTTTCCATTAGCAGAATTTTACTTGGGGCCCACAAAAGGCTAGGGCCAACTCTTACTGCTTGTGTGGGTATGGATGTGGGTAAGCAGATACAAGCGCGCAACTGTGGCCCCTTGTGATAAGTTCAGATTTTTTTTTTGGGGGGGGTTGCTATAGGTTGAATTGAAGTTGCAAAACTGATGAGGACATGTCAATTGATACTTCATACTCAATGTATTCTCTTTACTCCACTTGTATCTACCAACAATTCTACCAGCGTTGTAAGATGCTTTCGTTTGTTATTGTTTTTCAGGCAGAGGTAGTGGCGGCGCAAAGAGGACTTAAAAAAGAAAAGAAGTAAAGGAAGGAGCTTTTTATTTTTTACAATGGAGAGCTGTTGCAGCTCTATTTCAACGTCTTCATTTCCTGACAAGTTTGTGATGGGCACCTAACGATAATCAGAAACAAACCAATTTGTTTAGAGATATATGTGAAAAGTTTCTACCACGTTGTTCATACATAATGGTGAAATGTCTGACACATTGTACTGTACGTGTAACGTTTTTGTCTGTTTTACTTTAGTTTACCTTTTTAATTGTTAATTTCATGTAAAGACTTTATTGAAGGCTGGGCAATTAAAAGGTCCCCAAATTTCAGATTTTCTGTTTTTTTTCTATTTTGTCTTTTTTAGGGGAGCTTTTGTTTTGTTTGAGACAAATTCTTTCTTAAAAAAAATAATGTATACATTGTACAAATAATTTAGGAACACCTGCTCTTTCCATGACAGATTTCACCTGGTCAGTCTATGATCACTTGTTAAATTCTTCAATCAGTGTAAATGAAGAGACCGTTTTAAAGAAGGATTTTTAAACATTGAGACATGGAGTGTGTTTGTGTGCCATTCAGAGGGTGAATGGGCAAGACAAGATTTAAAACGGGGTATGATAGTAGGTGCCAGGCGCACTGTTTTTTGTCGAGATTTGCAACACTGCTGGGTTTTTTCAAGCTCTGCAGTTTCCTGTGTGACTCAAGAATGGTCCACCGCCCAAAGGACATCCAGTCAACTTGACAACTGTGGGAAGCATTGGAGTCAACATTGTAGAGTCCATGCCCTGACAAATTGAGGTGTTTCTGAGGACAAAAAGGGGGTGCTCAATATTCGGGTGTTCTGGGTGTTTTGTACACTTACTGTGTATGAAAAGTTGACTTTACCAGAATGAATGCAGACCAGAATTTAATTTGTATTCAAAACTGACATATGCTAATTATAGACTGCCTATACTGAGTGACAGTCCACTTATCAACTATCAAAAGAACAGTACTGCCATTTATGAGAAACACATTTTAGCATATTTTCCAAGAAGCTTAGCTAGAACACATTTTCAAGATATCAGCAGTTGCTTCAGTGAAAGTCTGAAGACTAGCTCGGAGCAAGCACACAACATTTGGTGAATGCACGAGTGTCTGAAGCTAAGATATGATACAGAAATATCCATTACCGTTAAGGATATCATAATGCTGAAAAAGGATACTGACAATGAAAAGAGAGAAACCAATTGGGCTTTTAAGGACAATTATGAACATGGTTTCATTTGGAAATTACAACTTTTTTTTGTACTGGCTCGGGTTAACTTTGCCACGAAATCACCCATAGATACAGTACCAGTCAAATGTTTGGAGACACCTGCTCATTCAAGGTAAAAAAAAAAAAATACATCTACATTATAGAATAGTAGTGAGTTAACAACTAAATTAACACATATGGAATAAAGTGTTAAATTTAAAATATTTAAGATTATTCAAAGCCTTTGCCTTGACAGCTTTGCACACTCTTGGCATTCTCTCAACCAGCTTCATTAGGTAGTCACCTGGAATGCATTTCCATTAACAGGTGTGCCTTGTTTAAAGTTAATTTGTAGTTTTTCTTTCCTTAATGCGTTTGAGCCAGTCAGTTGTGTTGTGACTAGGTAGGGGTGGTATACAGAAGATGGCCCTATTTGGTAAAAGACCAAGTCCATATAATGGCAAGAACCGATCAAATAAGCAAAGAGAAATGACAGTCCATTATTACTTTAAGACATGAAGGTCAGTCAATCTGGAAAATTTCATGAACTTTAATAGTTTCTTCAAGTGCAGTTGCAAAAACCATCAAGCGCTATGATGAAACTGGCTCTCATGAGGACCGCCACAGGAAAGGAAGACCCAGAGTTACTTCTGCTGCAGAGGATAAGTTCATTAGTTATCAGCCTCAGAAATTGCAGCCCAAATAAATGCTTCACAGAATTCAAGTAACACACACTTCAACATCAACTGTTCAGAGGAGACTGCGTGAATCAGGCCTTCATGTTTGAATTGCTGCAAAGAAACCACTAAAGGACACCAATAATAAGAAGAGACTTGCTTGGGCCAAGAAACACAACCAATGAACATTAGACTGGTGGAAATCTGTCCCTTGGTCTGATGAGTCCAAATTTGAGATTTTTGGTTCCAACATGTCGTGTCTTTGTGAGACGCAGAGTAGGTTAACAGATGATTTCCGCATATGTGGTTCCCACCGTGAAGCATGGAGGAGGAGGTGTGATGGTGTGCATTCTTGGTGACACTGATTTATTTAGAATTCAAGGCACACTTAACCACCATGGTTCACAGCATTCTGCAGTGATACGCCATCCCATCTTGTTTGCGCTTAGTAACACTATAATTTATTTTTCAACAGGACAATGACCCAAAACACACCTCCAGGCTGTGTAAGGGCTATTTGACCAAGAAGGAAAGTGATGGTGCTGCATCCGATGACCTGGCCTCCACAATCACCCGACCTCAACCCAATTGAGATGGTTTGGGATGAGTTGGAACGCAGAGTGAAGGAAAAGCATCCAACAAGTGCTCAGCATATGTGGGAACTCCTTCAATAATGTTGGAAAACCATTCCTCATGAAGCTGGTTGAGATAATGCCAAAAGTGTGCAAAACTGTCATCAAGGCAAAGGGTGGCTACTTTGAAGAATCTCAAATATTAAATATATCGTGATTTATTTAACACTTTTTTGGTTACTACATGATTCCATATCTGTTATTTCATAGTTTTGATTTCTTCACTATTATTTTACAATGTAGAAAATAGATTTAAAAAATACAGAAAAACCATTAAATGAGTAGGTGTGTCCGAACTTTTGACTGGTACTGTACATTTATATACATACTGAACAAAAATATAAATGCAACATGTAAAGTGTCGATCCCATGTTTCATAAGCTGAAATAAAAGATCCCCGAAATTTCCAATAGCACAAAAAGCTTATTTATTTTTACTTCCCTGTTAGTGAGCATTTCTCCTTTTCCAAGTTAATCCAGCCACATGACAGGTGTGGCATATCAATAAACTGATTAAACAGCATGATCATTACACAAGTGCACCTTGTGCTGAGGACAATAAAAGGCAACTCTAATATGTGCCGTTTTGTCACACAACACAATGTGACAGATATCTCAAGTTTTGAGGGAGCATGCAATTGGTATGCTGACTGCAGCAATGTCCAATAGAGCTGTTGCCAGATAATTTAATGTTAATTTCTTGACCATAAGCCGCCTCCAATGTCGTTTTAGATAATTTGGCCGTACATGCAACCTGGCTCACAGTAGCAGACCACATGTAACCATGCCATCCCAGGACCTCCACATCCGGCTTCTTCACCTGTGGGAGCATCTGAGACCAGCCAACCGGACAACTGATGAAACTGAGGAGTATTTCTCAAATCAAAGTTTATTTGTCACGTGCGCTGAATAAAACAGGTGTAGTAGACCTTACAGTGAAATGCTTACTTACAAGCTCTAACCAACAGTGCAATTTTAAGTAAAAAAATGGTATTAGGTAAACAATAGATAAGTAAAGAAATAAAAAAATAAACAGTAAAATGACAGTGAAAATAACAGTATCGAGGCTATATGCAGGTGGTACCGGTACAGAGTCAATGTGCGGGGGCACCGGTTAGTCTGTAATAAAGTCCTTTTGTGGGGAAAAATGTATTCTTATTTGCTGGGCCTGGCTCCCCAGTGGATGGGTCTGGCTCCCCAGTGGATGAGCCTGGCTCCCCAGTGGATGAGCCTGGCTCCCCAGTGGATGGGCCTGGATCCTAAGTGGATGAACCTGGCTCCCCAGTGGATGGGCCTGGCTCCCCAGTGGATGGGCCTGGCTCCCCAGTGGATGGGTCTGGCTCCTAAGTGGATGAGCCTGGCTCCCCAGTGGATGGGCCTGGCTCCCCAGTGGGTGGGCCTGGCTCCCCAGTGGGTGGGCCTGGCTCCCCAGTGGATGAGCCTGGCTCCCCAGTGGATGAGCCTGGCTCCCCAGTGGATGGGCCTGGCTCCTAAGTGGATGGGCCTGGCTCCTAAGTGGATGAGCCTGGCTCCCCAGTGGATGAGCCTGGCTCCCCAGTGGGTGGGCCTGGCTCCCCAGTGGATGGGCCTGACTCCCCAGTGGATGGGCCTGGCTCCCCAGTGGATGGGCCTGGCTCCTAAGTGGATGAGCCTGGCTCCCCAGTGGATGGGCCTGGCTCCTAAGTGGATGAGCCTGGCTCCCCAGTGGATGGGCCTGGCTCCCCAGTGGATGAGCCTGGCTCCCCAGTGGATGGGCCTGGCTCCCCAGTGGATGGGCCTGGCTCCCAAGTAGATGAGCCTGGCTCCCCAGTGGATGGGCCTAGCTCCTAAGTGGGTGGGCCTGACTCCCCAGTGGATGGGCCTGGCTCCTAAGTGGATGAGCCTGGCTCCTAAGTGGATGAGCCTGGCTCCCCAGTGGATGGGCCTGGCTCCCCAGTGGATGGCCTGGCTCCCCAGTGGATGAGCCTGGCTCCCCAGTGGATGGGCCTGGCTCCCCAGTAGATGAGCCTGGCTCCCCAGTGGATGGGCCTAGCTCCTAAGTGGGTGGGCCTGGCTCCCCAGTGGATGGGCCTGGCTCCCCAGTGGGTGGGCCTGGCTCCCCAGTGGATGAGCCTGGCTCCCCAGTGGATGAGCCTGGCTCCCCAGTGGATGAGCCTGGCTCCCCAGTGGATGGGCCTGGCTCCTAAGTGGATGGGCCTGGCTCCTAAGTGGATGAGCCTGGCTCCCCAGTGGATGAGCCTGGCTCCCCAGTGGGTGGGCCTGGCTCCCCAGTGGATGGGCCTGACTCCCCAGTGGATGGGCCTGGCTCCCCAGTGGATGGGCCTGGCTCCTAAGTGGATGGGCCTGGCTCCTAAGTGGATGAGCCTGGCTCCCCAGTGGATGGGCCTGGCTCCCCAGTGGATGAGCCTGGCTCCCCAGTGGATGGGCCTGACTCCCCAGTGGATGGGCCTGGCTAAGTGGATGGGCCCCAGTGGATGGGCCTGGCTCCTAAGTGGATGAGCCTGGCTCCCCAGTGGATGGGCCTGGCTCCCCAGTAGATGAGCCTGGATGAGCCTGGCTCCTAAGTGGATGAGCCTGGCTCCCCAGTGGATGGGCCTGGCTCCCCAGTGGATGAGCCTGGCTCCCCAGTGGATGGGCCTGGCTCCCCAGTGGATGGGCCTGGCTCCCCTGTGGAGCCTGGCTCCCCAGATGAGCCTGGCTCCCCAGTGGATGGGCTCCCCAGTGGATGGGCCTGGCTCCTAAGTGGATGGGCCTGGCTCCCCAGTGGATGGGCCTGGCTCCCCAGTGGATGGGCCTGGCTCCCCTGGGCCTGGATGGGCCTGGCTCCCCAGTGGATGGGCCTGGCCCCAGTGGATGGGCCTGGCTCCCCAGTGGATGGGCCTGGCTCCCCAGTGGATGGGCCTGGCTCCCCTGTGGATGGGCCTGGCTCCCCAGTGGATGGGCCTGGCTCCCCAGTGGATGAGCCTGGCTCCCCAGTGGATGGGCCTGGCTCCCCAGTGGATGGGCCTGGATGGGAGCCTGGATGCCTGGCCCCAGTGGATGGGCCTGGCTCCTAAGTGGATGGGCCTGGCTCCCCAGTGGTTGGGCCTGGCTCCCCAGTGGATGGGCCTGGCTCCCCAGTGGATGGGCCCCAGTGGATGGGCCTGGCTCCTAAGTGGATGAGCCTGGCTCCCCAGTGGATGGGCCTGGCTAAGTGAATGAGCCCCAGTGGATGAGCCTGGCTCCCCAGTGGATGGGCCTGGGGCCTGGCTCCCCAGTGGATGGGCCTGGCTCCCCAGTAGATGAGCCTGGCTCCCAGTGGATGGGCCTAGCTCCTAAGTGGGTGGGCCTGGCTCCCCAGTGGATGGGCCTGGCTAAGTGGATGAGCCTGGCCAGTGGATGGGCCTGGCTCCCCAGTGGATGGGCCTGGCTCCCCAGTGGATGAGCCTGGCTCCCCAGTGGATGGGCCTGGCTCCCAGTGGATGGGCCTGGCTCCCCATGGGCCTGGCAGTGGATGGGCCTAGCTCCTAAGTGGATGGGCCTGGCTCCCCAGTGGATGGGCCTGGCTCCCTAGTGGATGGGCCTGGCTCCCCAGTGGGGCCTGGCTCCCCAGTGGATGGGCCTGACTCCCCTGTGGAGTGGATGGGCCTGGCTGGCCCCAGTGGATGGGCCTGGCCTGGCTCCCCAGTGGATGGGCCTGGCTCCCCAGTGGATGGGCCTGGCTCCTAAGTGGGTGGGCCTGGCTCCCAAGTGGGTGGGCCTGGCTCCCCAGTGGATGGCTGCACATGCCCAGTCATGTGAAATCCATAGTTTAGGGCCTAAAGAATTTATTAAAATGGACTGATTTCCTTATATGAACTGTAACTCAGTAACATTGTTGAAATTGTTGCGAGTAGCATGTATGTTTTATATATATATATATATACTGTAGGTTTCAGTAGGTGCCCATTTTGCTAATGTTTTCTTGGTAAAAATGTCCAACCTGGTGTAAAATGTACGTGATGTGACCGTAATGATTGGAATATTACACACATTGTTATTTGATATCAATCGATTTTAGATCATGGTTAAATGTTGTAGAACACTGCCATCTCTTGGATAAGCATGATAGGGTAGTGTAAACCGATGGAAGAAAGATTTCAGAATGAATTGAAATATTTTCTTATTTCCCCCCAAGAAGACACAAAAGTATTGCATGCAAGTAGATGTAACACATTGAGATGGATGATGCAAGCCCAGTCTTTGAGGTCTGTTTTAACCAAAGATGGTGGATAAATTAAGATGTCTTACTCAGGTTGTTTACCATTGAAAAAAAGTCTACATATATATATAATTCCTTTGCTGGAGTCAATGACCAAAAGCGCCCTCTTTGGCCTTATGGGTGGAATGGTAATAATATTTTTCATAATTTCATAATTAATAACGTTTTTTTTTTAAATTGATGCAAATCTGGTGTTTCTATGTCAAACAGTTTTGTTATATTTCAGTCTTCTGTGATGTATATAAAGTGTAATATTGGGATGCAAACTCAAAATGGAATACATTTAAACTCTAAAATCTGACATGGTTCACGTTTCTTCTTCTTTTTAAGCCCATAACCATGTGTGTGAGGTGTATACTTTTGTTTCAAAGTAGATTTGTTTAAGACCACCAAGAATCACTCTGTGACCCTGATTTAGCCCACTAAAGGTCATTAAGGGGTGACTCTCACATAGACACCAATGCATAGCAGCTGGGTCTGGTCTACCTACTTCATTGACCACGTTAACATGCACACAGTACTCCGGATAATAGCTCATATCCTGGTTAAAGCTGCAATATGTAACTTTTTGGCTGATCTGACCAAATTCACATATGAGAGTTATAGATCTGTCATTCTCATTGAAAGCAAGTCTAAAAAGCGGTAGATTCTTTCTATGTATGCAATTTCTCTGCTTCCCGTTCTTTAGGTTTTGTATACCAGTTTCAAACAGCAGAAAATACAATATTTTGGATTATGGAAATTATATTTCCACAGCAGTTTAGACGCTACAATGATTCTCCACACTATACTTGCTTGTTTGCCACATAAACTGAAATTAGAATTTTAGCAAACAGAAAATGGAGGAGTGATTTCTGCATAGTGCACCTTTAAGGTTGTTTTCAGGATAAGATCTTTACATGCCCCTTTGATATCCTGCTCACCAGTATTCCTGTGGTATCCATGAATAAACAGAATATTCATAATTTGGCAGAATTGGCAGAATGTTTTTTTTTACAGGAGGTGGGGGAAAAAAGGTTTTAAGCTTCAGTCATATAGTTATTTTTCTGCTTATAATTTCTGACATTAGGTAGGCTATTTGTTAGTCAACTTGTCTATAATTAGATGCATGCAGCATATATTCTGTCATAACCTGGTGCTCTAGAATATTAAATAAAGCCTTGCTCACCATAATTATGTCATAAATCCATAGAATGAATGCATAATCAACAATCTAGTTGACATGGGTAAAGTTTACTCTTTCATTTCTGCTTCTCTCGTGGAGTGGAGACGCTGACAGGTTTTAAGGAAATGAAAAGCCTTGAAAATTATAGTATTTCAGTTTGTCTTGGATATACATTTTAGTTTAAAGTTAAATACTCAGCTTTTATGTAGCTGGAAAATAAAATCAGGGTTAGGCTACATAACAAGGTCCCTAAGCACACGTTAACATTTTCAAGAAATAAATACAATTTCTCCACTCCTGTTCCCGAGACAAAGTTGACATTTTACTGCAAGAAACACTTAATTCTACAGGAGTTAATATTATTATAGGCTACGTGTAAGGCCTTAAAGTCAGTGTCCAGACTTCAGTTACTATTCCAATTGTTACCGTTTCCGTCTGAACTTTAAAGGTGATAGCCTGCTATGCGAAACAGCCCGTGCAGACCGCGATAAACAACAGTAAACGGGATAAGACGTTTACATGCCACAGTATCGTATCTAGATAAGCATATCCCAGTCATTTTATTCAGGTTTCTCAAAACCGGGGTATATGAGCTTATTCTGGTTATTGTAAATGGGATGTTCATATGCATCAACTCAAAAACAGAATACTGGTGTGCATGTAAACGTGGTCATATGGTGCTTTCAAGACAACTGGGAACTCGGAAAAAACGAGGTAAAATCATATGATGTCATTGATCTTCAGGTCGGAAAGTATGAGCTCTAGAAACGCTCGAGTTTCGACTTGGAATTCCGAGTTGGATGACCGTTCAAAACGATTTGTGTCAATCGGACCACGTTTTTTTCCCGAGTTCCCAGTTGTCTTGAAGGCGACAACTGACTGTATATGAACCAGAAAAAATGGTAAGTTCTCGCTTCCTCTTCCGTCTGGTTTTACCCAGGGGGGTTTGACGGCGATAGGAAATAATAAGATAATGAGAGAAAATAGGCGTACGCAAAATGTGTCCTCACATCCTGTTTTTCACTTCCTCCTCAATGGTCGTGAATGAACCAGTTTCGGACGGTCTGTATGCGCATGGAATATACCACAGCACATTGTCAATATTGCACACGCGCCCTTTCTGTGGACACTTTACAGGCCACATAAATTGTGGAAGACATTTGTGCGCGGTGAAATTCCGAATCCGTATTTTTCCCGCAATATGAGTGATTTCTGATAGCAAGAGGCCAGAGGGTTCTGGTGAGTATTTTAAATGTTTATAAATAAATAAAAAATATCGAACATATAACAAGACCCAGCGAGATAAAAACATGTTGTCTTACGTCATACAGCCGTGTTACAACGTTACAACTGTAGCATGTACTATGGGGGAATGTTTGAACAGATAACGTTACACTCAAACTGTCGTGCAAGGAATCCAGAAAGCTCTAACTTTTCTTGTGTGGGATATACCAGTAGTGAAGTAACCTAATGGTAAATATTTCTCTAAACGCAGTATTTACCATGTGTGGACTTTCAAATACTTTATTGGATGGGTTTTTAAAATAGATGACAAATTGTCTAGAAATTACGATGATAATGTTTATTATTTTACTTGAAACTATTTTAAATAATAGCCACAAAAATAAAAATGTTTGCCCCTAACAGTGACTGGTGTGTACAATAGCTAGTGAAAGTTACAGCTAGATTTAAAGTGGTTGGTATTATCTCCTACTGTAACGTAGTAGACCACCATCACTGCTGGGTCGTTCCACGAAAAGAGTGCCTTTTGCGTCTCTTTGATATTTTAAGTACAACTTGTGCACCAAGCCTGTTATATTAAATGAAGTGCTCTTTATTATAGACCTCATGGATAATTCAAGAAAAAATATATTTTTATATGAATAAAGGCTTGTTCCCCCAACCGTCTTTCACTTCTAGGAAGATTTGAATCCCCAACTGTCTCCATGTTCACCATCATTGTAAAGCCCATGCTATTTTATTGCTCTGACAAAGTAATTTCTGAAGATGTATTATTCATTTCATGTGATTAGTCATTCATTTACGTCTGTCCCTCATTTTAAGGTCAACCCTGTTAGGTGAACTGAACTGTCATTTTAATATGGTGAAGCTATTCCTTCCTCTTCCCCTGAACAAATCAAATCAAATTTGTCAATTACACATGGTTAGCAGATGTTAATGCGAGTGTAGCGAAATGCTTGTGCTTCTAGTTCCGACAATGCAGTAATAACCAACAAGTAATCTAACTAACAATTCCAAAAAACTACTGTCTTATACACAGTGTAAGGGGATAAAGAATATGTACATAAGGATATATGAATGAGTGATGGTACAGAGCAGCATAGGCAAGATACAGTAGATGATATCGAGTACAGTATATACATATGAGATGAGTATGTAAACCAAGTGGCATAGTGGTGTAGGTGTCCTGGAGGGCAGGTAGTTTGCCCCCGGTGATGCGTTGTGCAGACCTCACTACCCTCTGGAGAGCCTTACGGTTGAGGGCGGTGCAGTTGCCATACCAGGCGGTGATACAGCCCGCCAGGATGCTCTCGATTGTGCATCTGTAGAAGTTTGTGAGTGCTTTTGGTGACAAGCCGAATTTCTTCAGCCTCCTGAGGTTGAAGAGGCGCTGCTGCGCCTTCTTCACGATGCTGTCTGTGTGAGTGGACCAATTCAGTTTGTCTGTGATGTGTATGCCGAGGAACTTAAAACTTGCTACCCTCTCCACTACTGTTCCATCGATGTGGATGGGGGGTGTTCCCTCTGCTGTTTCCTGAAGTCCACAATCATCTCCTTAGTTTTGTTGACGTTGAGTGTGAGGTTATTTTCCTGACACCACACTCCGAGGGCCCTCACCTCCTCCCTGTAGGCCGTCTTGTCGTTGTTGGTAATCAAGCCTACCACTGTTGTGTCGTCCGCAAACTTGATGATTGAGTTGGAGGCGTGCGTGGCCACGCAGTCGTGGGTGAACAGGGAGTACAGGAGAGGGCTCAGAACGCACCCTTGTGGGCGCCCCAGTGTTGAGGATCAGCGGGGAGGAGATGTTGTTGCCTACCCTCACCACCTGGGGCGGCCCGTCAGGAAGTCCAGTACCCAGTTGCACAGGGTGGGGTCGAGACCCAGGGTCTCGAGCTTGATGACGAGCTTGGAGGGTACTATGGTGTTGAATGCCGAGCTGTAGTCGATGAACAGCATTCTCACATAGGTATTCCTCTTGTCCAGATGGGTTAGGGCAGTGTGCAGTGTGGTTGAGATTGCATCGTCTGTGGACCTATTTGGGCGGTAAGCAAATTGGAGTGGGTCTAGGGTGTCAGGTAGGGTGGAGGTGATATGGTCCTTGACTAGTCTCTCAAAGCACTTCATGATGACGGATGTGAGTGCTACAGGGCGGTAGTCGTTTAGCTCAGTTACCTTAGCTTTCTTGGGAACAGGAACAATGGTGGCCCTCTTGAAGCATGTGGGAACAGTAGACTGGTATAGGGATTGATTGAATATGTCCGTAAACACACCGGCCAGCTGGTCTGCGCATGCTCTGAGGGCGCGGCTGGGGATGCCGTCTGGGCCTGCAGCCTTGCGAGGGTTAATACGTTTAAATGTCTTACTCACCTCGGCTGCAGTGAAGGAGAGACCGCATGTTTTCGTTGCAGGCCGTGTCAGTGGCACTGTATTGTCCTCAAAGCGGGCAAAAAGTTATTTAGTCTGCCTGGGAGCAAGACATCCTGGTCCGTGACTGGGCTGGATTTCTTCCTGTAGTCCGTGATTGACTGTAGACCCTGCCACATGCCTCTTGTATCTGAGCCGTTGAATTGAGATTCTACTTTGTCTCTGTACTGACGCTTAGCTTGTTTGATAGCCTTGCGGAGGGAATAGCTGCACTGTTTGTATTCAGTCATGTTACCAGACACCTTGCCCTGATTAAAAGCAGTGGTTCGCGCTTTCAGTTTCACACGAATGCTGCCGTTAACCCAGGAACAGTGGGTTAACAAGGCAGTTAACCCACTCTTCCTAGGCCATCGTTGTAAATAAGAATTTGTTCTTAACCAAGTTAAATAAAGGTTAAATAAATAAAAATAAAAATATACATATTGTTTTCAAATGACTGGTGTTTTGTGGTGGAAAACTGAGTGGGTCGAGCATAAAATATCAACCCTGTAACCCATAGATTCACAGGCTAGAAATGTTTCAACAGTTTCATTTTTTTGTGACGCCTGCATTCAATTGCCACTCCCTGTTGCACACAACAAGTTTTCATTCCCCCTGTCACAAGGGGATTTCTGGCTTCTTTAACAAGAAATCATCATCCCTGTTACTTTATTTGGCACTTACTCTAGTCATTAAATTTTTTTTGACCTTATTATGTAAAGTTGAACATGGGTTCTTTATGACAGAATGTTAACAAATGTTTTTTTTGACCAAGTTACACCAAATTGGTGGAATTACCCATCTATTACTTTAACTGGTGAAATAAAGATGGAAGTCCATCTCTTATGAAATCAGGGTAGTAGACATGGTTTTTATCAGTTATCCATTGCATGTTCACGTAACTTATAATAGGCAAATGAACAAAACCTCACCGGCCAAAGGCCCCCTTCTTTTGTAGGCTATATACTTAGAACCCTCACCCGACCTTAAAGTTAAGGTTTGTGAAAAGTTTGCACCCTCTATAAGCCATTATGGTTATTATCTGTCCCTATTGGTCATCTATGAACGTTTGAACATCTTGAAAAGCAATCTGGCCTTAATGGCCACATGTACTCAGCGGTCTAAGGCACAGCATCTCAGTGCAAGAGGCATCACTACAGTCCCTGGTTCATATCCAGGATGTAACACATCCAGCCGTGATTGGGAGGCCCAGCGTTGTCCGGGTTTGGCCAGGGTAGGCCGTCATTGTAAATAGGATTTTGTTCTTAAGTGACTTGCCTAGTTAAATAAAGGTTAAATAAAATGTTTAACATTTCTTTAAATTAAATCTCTACCCGGAAAAGCCCTTAGAGGGCTGACCACCCCTCGGTGCCTGGTTCCTCTTTAGGTTTCTTCCTACTGTATGTTCCTGCCAACTAGGGAGTTCTTCCTGTCCATGTGCTTCTGTATTGCTTGTTCTATGGGGTTTTAGGCTGGGTATCTGTAAAGCACTTGGACTGACAATGGCGGGTGTAAAAGGGGCTTTATACAGTGTATTTGATAATGTTCTGACTGTGAATCGTAAATTACACAAAAATGTAGTCAGGATTCACACGGATCACCATTTAAGTGACGTTTGGAGTAATTTTCTCCTTAGCTCTGCCATACAGGCTATTACTGTATTGTGATGTGTTACTGTTTGAAATAGACCGACATTGAGCACATCCAGCCTTAAAATATAGTTAAAAATGCTTCTGATACAGAATGGTCCACTATTTAAGTAGAAATGCTTAATTTTGACTAAATTAAATGACCGAACAGAAGAGTTAGATCTTGAACAAGACAAGAGGATATCACTTTTAGGCGAAGGTCACCAGCTTTTAGTAAGGACGAAGGTGAAAATAACTTAAGTAGTGTGTTTACATTCTTTCAAGCTTCTTCCACTGCCAAAAGCCTGCCTTTATTGTTGGTAGTTGGCGTCTGTAAAGAAGAGCTGACTAATCATCAACTAAATGTAAAGAAGCTAGGAAAACACCCTTATCACTGTCAGAATGTTTACACCAAAAGTGCTCTCATTTTACATGTCCTCTTCACACCAACTATATGATTTTGTTGTTGCTATCGTGATTGGTTAAGACTGTGTTACCTCTCTCCAGCCTACTTGAACCATGTTCCCTCTGGTCTAAGGGAGTAGGGCGTCAACTTAAAACCTCTTCTTGATGGAATGCAAAATCTACAAGCTGCAACAACTTTATGAAAATCTAAGTTTATTGGTCGCGTACAGCGTTTTGCAGATGTTATCGCAGGTGCAGTGAAATGCTCATCTTTCTAGCTCCAACAATGCAGCAATATCTAGCAATACAATAACAATATACACATAATCCAAAACAACAAAAAAACTAAAGAAAGAACAAGAAATGAAGACATGTCACAACGAGCAATGTCAGAGTCCGGAATATAAATATATATGTACACTACTGTTCAAAAGTTTGGGTTAACTTAGACATTTCCTTGTTTTTGAAAGAAAAGCACATTTTTGTCCATTTTAAAATAACATCAAATTGATCAGAAATACACTGTAGACATTGTTAATGTTTGAAATTACTATTTTGGGCTGAAAACAGCTGATTTTTAATGTAATATCTTCATAGACGTACAGAGGCCCATTATCAGCAAACATCACTCCTATGTTCCAATGGCACGTTGTTAGCTAATCCAAGTTTATCATTTTAAGGATAATTGATCGTTAGAAAACCCTTTTGTAATTATGTTAGCACAACTGGAAACTTGTCCTGATTAAAGAAGCAATAAAAAACTGGCCTTTAGACTAGTTGAGTATCTGGAGCATCAGCATTTGTGGGTTCGATCACGGGCTCAAAATGGCCAGAAACAAAGATCTTTCTTCTGAAACTCGTCAGTCTATTCTTGTTCTAAGAAATTAAGGCTATTCCACGTGAGAAATTGCCAAGAAACTGAAGATCTGGTACAACACTGTGTACTCCTTCCTTCACAGAACAGCGCAAACTGTTTCTAACCAGAATAGAAGGAGTGGGAGGCCCCGGTGCACAACTGAGCAAGAGGACAAGTACATTAGTGTCTAGTTTGAGAAACAGACGCCTCACAAGTCTTCAACTGGCTGCTTCATTAAATAGTACCCGCAAAACACCAGTCTCAACGTCAACAGTGAAGAGGCGACTCTGGGATGCTGGCTTTCTAGGGTAGAGTTCCTCTGTCTGGTGTCTGTGTTCTTTTGCCCATCTTAATCTTTTCTTTTTATTGGCCAGTCTGAGACATGGCTTTTTCTTTGCAACTCTGCCTAGAAGGCCAGCATCCTGGAGTCGCCTCTTCACTGTTGACGTTGAGCTAGTTTTTTTGTGGGTATTATTTAATGAAGCTGCCAGTTGAGGACTTGTCGTGCCCTCTTCACAAGACAGTTGTGTCAAAAGATCGAGAATACACATAGTCCTCGTGAGCGGCGTGGCCCACGTTGGCGGCTCTGTTTTCCTCTAAACGGGCAAAGAAGGTGTTTAGCTTTCTGAGAGCGAGGCGGGGGTGTCCTGAACCCATTCGTCTTTATTGACACAGACAGGGTTGAAGAGCTGACAGCCTTTCTTAATGGAGGTCTGAGATTAGTTTGTCAGTCAATAATGTTAGTTATTCAAATCAAATTTTATTGGTCACATGCACATGGTTAGCAGATGCTATTGAGAGTGTGGAGAAATGCTTATGCTTCTAGATCCGACAGTATCTCACAGTTAATATCTAACAATTCCACAACAAAACCTAATACACACAATCTAGTGAAGGAATGGGATGAGAACATAGTAGTATAAAATATATGGATGAGCAGTGACCGAGCGGCTAAGATACAATAGACAGTGAAGGATACAGTACAGATGAGATGAGTAACCCGAGATATGTAAACATTCTTAAAGTGGCATTAAAGTGACTAGTGTTCCATTTATTAAAGAGGCCAATGATATCAAGTCTGTAGATAGGCAGCCGCCTCTCTGTGCTAGTGGTGGCTGTTTACCAATCAGATGGCCTTGTCAATCTCTCTGTCCCAGTTTTGATGCACCTGTACTGACCTCGCCTTCTGGATGGAAGCGGGGTGAACAGGTAGTGCCGTGGGTGTTTATTGTCCTTGATGATCTTTTTTCCTTCCTGTGACATCGGGTGTTGTAGGTGTCATGGAGGGCAGGTAGTTTGCCCCCGGTGATGCGTTGTGCAGGTCGCACCACCCTCTGGAGAGCCCTGCGGTTGTGGGCGGGGCAGTTGTCATACAGCCTGACAGGATGCTCTCAATTGTGCACCTGTAACAGTTAGTGAGGGTTTTTGGTGGCAAGCCCAATTTTTTTCAGCCTCATGAGGTTGAAGAGGCGCTCTTGCGCCTTCTTCACCACACTGTCTGTGTGCGTGGACCATTTCAGTTTGTCAGTGATACACCAAGGAACTTAAAACTTTCAACCTGCTCCATTGCTGTCGCGTCGATATGGATAGGGGGGTGCTCTCTTTGCTGTTTCCTGAAGTCCACGATCATCTCGTTTGTTTTGCCTACATTGAGTGAGAGGTTATTTTCCTGAAACCACACTCCGAGGGCCCTCACCTCCTCCCTGTAGGCTGTCTTGTCGTTGTTGGTAATCATGTCTACCAGTGTAGTGTCGTCTGCAAACTTGATGATTGAGTTGGAGGCGTGCATGGCCACGCATACATGGGTGAACAGGGAGTACAGGAGAGGGCTGAGAACGCACCCTTCTGAGGCCCCAGTGTTGAGGATCAGTGGAATGAAGATGTTGTTTCCTACCTTCACCGTTGCACGGGCGGTGTCGAGACCCAGGGTCTCGAGCTTAATGATGAGCTTGGAGGGTACTATGGTGTTGAATGCTGAGCTGTACCTATTCTTACATGGGTATTCCTGTTGTCAAGATGGGTTAGGGCAGTAGGCAGTGTGATGGCGATTGCAACGTCTGTGGACCAATTTGGGCGTTAAGCAAATTGGAGTGGGTCTAGGGTGACAGGTAGGGTGGAGGTGATATGATCCTTGACTCGTCTCTCAAAGCACTTCATGATGACGGATGTGAGTGCTACGGGCGGTAGTCGTTTAGCTCAGTTACCTTAGCTTTCTTGGGAACAGGAACAATGGTGGCCCTCTTGAAGCATGTGGGAACAGTAGACTGGTATAGGGATTGATTGAATATGTCCGTAAACACACCGGCCAGCTGGTCTGCGCATGCTCTGAGGGCGCGGCTGGGGATGCCGTCTGGGCCTGCAGCCTTGCGAGGGTTAACACGTTTAAATGTCTTACTCACCTCGGCTGCAGTGAAGGAGAGACCGCATGTTTTCGTTGCAGGCCGTGTCAGTGGCACTGTATTGTCCTCAAAGCGGGCAAAAAAGTTATTTAGTCTGCCTGGGAGCAAGACATCCTGGTCCGTGACTGGGCTGGATTTCTTCCTGTAGTCCGTGATTGACTGTAGACCCTGCCACATGCCTCTTGTGTCTGAGCCGTTTAAGTGAGATTCTACTTTGTCTCTGTACTGACGCTTAGCTTGTTTGATAGCCTTGCGGAGGGAATAGCTGCACTGTTTGTATTCAGTCATGTTACCAGACACCTTGCCCTGATTAAAAGCAGTGGTTCGCGCTTTCAGTTTCACACGAATGCTGCCGTTAACCCAGGAACAGTGGGTTAACAAGGCAGTTAACCCACTCTTCCTAGGCCATCGTTGTAAATAAGAATTTGTTCTTAACCAAGTTAAATAAAGGTTAAATAAATAAAAATAAAAATATACATATTGTTTTCAAATGACTGGTGTTTTGTGGTGGAAAACTGAGTGGGTCGAGCATAAAATATCAACCCTGTAACCCATAGATTCACAGGCTAGAAATGTTTCAACAGTTTCATTTTTTGTGACGCCTGCATTCAATTGCCACTCCCTGTTGCACACAACAAGTTTTCATTCCCCCTGTCACAAGGGGATTTCTGGCTTCTTTAACAAGAAATCATCATCCCTGTTACTTTATTTGGCACTTACTCTAGTCATTTAATTTTTTTGACCTTATTATGTAAAGTTGAACATGGGTTCTTTATGACAGAATGTTAACAAATGTTTTTTTGACCAAGTTACACCAAATTGGTGGAATTACCCATCTATTACTTTAACTGGTGAAATAAAGATGGAAGTCCATCTCTTATGAAATCAGGGTAGTAGACATGGTTTTTATCAGTTATCCATTGCATGTTCACGTAACTTATAATAGGCAAATGAACAAAACCTCACCGGCCAAAGGCCCCCTTCTTTTGTAGGCTATATACTTAGAACCTCACCCGACCTTAAAGTTAAGGTTTGTGAAAAGTTTGCACCCTCTATAAGCCATTATGGTTATTATCTGTCCCTGTTGGTCATCTATGAACGTTTGAACATCTTGAAAAGCAATCTGGCCTTAATGGCCACATGTACTCAGCGGTCTAAGGCACAGCATCTCAGTGCAAGAGGCATCACTACAGTCCCTGGTTCATATCCAGGATGTAACACATCCAGCCGTGATTGGGAGGCCCAGCGTTGTCCGGGTTTGGCCAGGGTAGGCCGTCATTGTAAATAGGATTTTGTTCTTAAGTGACTTGCCTAGTTAAATAAAGGTTAAATAAAATGTTTAACATTTCTTTAAATTAAATCTCTACCCGGAAAAGCCCTTAGAGGGCTGACCACCCCTCGGTGCCTGGTTCCTCTTTAGGTTTCTTCCTACTGTATGTTCCTGCCAACTAGGGAGTTCTTCCTGTCCATGTGCTTCTGTATTGCTTGTTCTATGGGGTTTTAGGCTGGGTATCTGTAAAGCACTTGGACTGACAATGGCGGGTGTAAAAGGGGCTTTATACAGTGTATTTGATAATGTTCTGACTGTGAATCGTAAATTACACAAAAATGTAGTCAGGATTCACACGGATCACCATTTAAGTGACGTTTGGAGTAATTTTCTCCTTAGCTCTGCCATACAGGCTATTACTGTATTGTGATGTGTTACTGTTTGAAATAGACCGACATTGAGCACATCCAGCCTTAAAATATAGTTAAAAATGCTTCTGATACAGAATGGTCCACTATTTAAGTAGAAATGCTTAATTTTGACTAAATTAAATGACCGAACAGAAGAGTTAGATCTTGAACAAGACAAGAGGATATCACTTTTAGGCGAAGGTCACCAGCTTTTAGTAAGGACGAAGGTGAAAATAACTTAAGTAGTGTGTTTACATTCTTTCAAGCTTCTTCCACTGCCAAAAGCCTGCCTTTATTGTTGGTAGTTGGCGTCTGTAAAGAAGAGCTGACTAATCATCAACTAAATGTAAAGAAGCTAGGGAAAACACCCTTATCACTGTCAGAATGTTTACACCAAAAGTGCTCTCATTTTACATGTCCTCTTCACACCAACTATATGATTTTGTTGTTGCTATCGTGATTGGTTAAGACTGTGTTACCTCTCTCCAGCCTACTTGAACCATGTTCCCTCTGGTCTAAGGGAGTAGGGCGTCAACTTAAAACCTCTTCTTGATGGAATGCAAAATCTACAAGCTGCAACAACTTTATGAAAATCTAAGTTTATTGGTCGCGTACAGCGTTTGCAGATGTTATCGCAGGTGCAGTGAAATGCTCATCTTTCTAGCTCCAACAATGCAGCAATATCTAGCAATACAATAACAATATACACATAATCCAAAACAACAAAAAAACTAAAGAAAGAACAAGAAATGAAGACATGTCACAACGAGCAATGTCAGAGTCCGGAATATAAATATATATGTACACTACTGTTCAAAAGTTTGGGTTAACTTAGACATTTCCTTGTTTTTGAAAGAAAAGCACATTTTTTGTCCATTTTAAAATAACATCAAATTGATCAGAAATACACTGTAGACATTGTTAATGTTTGAAATTACTATTTTGGGCTGAAAACAGCTGATTTTTAATGTAATATCTTCATAGACGTACAGAGGCCCATTATCAGCAAACATCACTCCTATGTTCCAATGGCACGTTGTTAGCTAATCCAAGTTTATCATTTTAAGGATAATTGATCGTTAGAAAACCCTTTTGTAATTATGTTAGCACAACTGGAAACTTGTCCTGATTAAAGAAGCAATAAAAAACTGGCCTTTAGACTAGTTGAGTATCTGGAGCATCAGCATTTGTGGGTTCGATCACGGGCTCAAAATGGCCAGAAACAAAGATCTTTCTTCTGAAACTCGTCAGTCTATTCTTGTTCTAAGAAATTAAGGCTATTCCACGTGAGAAATTGCCAAGAAACTGAAGATCTGGTACAACACTGTGTACTCCTTCCTTCACAGAACAGCGCAAACTGTTTCTAACCAGAATAGAAGGAGTGGGAGGCCCCGGTGCACAACTGAGCAAGAGGACAAGTACATTAGTGTCTAGTTTGAGAAACAGACGCCTCACAAGTCTTCAACTGGCTGCTTCATTAAATAGTACCCGCAAAACACCAGTCTCAACGTCAACAGTGAAGAGGCGACTCTGGGATGCTGGCTTTCTAGGGTAGAGTTCCTCTGTCTGGTGTCTGTGTTCTTTTGCCCATCTTAATCTTTTCTTTTTATTGGCCAGTCTGAGACATGGCTTTTTCTTTGCAACTCTGCCTAGAAGGCCAGCATCCTGGAGTCGCCTCTTCACTGTTGACGTTGAGCTAGTTTTTTTGTGGGTATTATTTAATGAAGCTGCCAGTTGAGGACTTGTCGTGCCCTCTTCACAAGACAGTTGTGTCAAAAGATCGAGAATACACATAGTCCTCGTGAGCGGCGTGGCCCACGTTGGCGGCTCTGTTTTCCTCTAAACGGGCAAAGAAGGTGTTTAGCTTTCTGAGAGCGAGGCGGGGGTGTCCTGAACCCATTCGTCTTTATTGACACAGACAGGGTTGAAGAGCTGACAGCCTTTCTTAATGGAGGTCTGAGATTAGTTTGTCAGTCAATAATGTTAGTTATTCAAATCAAATTTTATTGGTCACATGCACATGGTTAGCAGATGCTATTGAGAGTGTGGAGAAATGCTTATGCTTCTAGATCCGACAGTATCTCACAGTTAATATCTAACAATTCCACAACAAAACCTAATACACACAATCTAGTGAAGGAATGGGATGAGAACATAGTAGTATAAAATATATGGATGAGCAGTGACCGAGCGGCTAAGATACAATAGACAGTGAAGGATACAGTACAGATGAGATGAGTAACCCGAGATATGTAAACATTCTTAAAGTGGCATTAAAGTGACTAGTGTTCCATTTATTAAAGAGGCCAATGATATCAAGTCTGTAGATAGGCAGCCGCCTCTCTGTGCTAGTGGTGGCTGTTTACCAATCAGATGGCCTTGTCAATCTCTCTGTCCCAGTTTTGATGCACCTGTACTGACCTCGCCTTCTGGATGGAAGCGGGGTGAACAGGTAGTGCCGTGGGTGTTTATTGTCCTTGATGATCTTTTTTTTTCCTTCCTGTGACATCGGGTGTTGTAGGTGTCATGGAGGGCAGGTAGTTTGCCCCCGGTGATGCGTTGTGCAGATCGCACCACCCTCTGGAGAGCCCTGCGGTTGTGGGCGGGGCAGTTGTCATACAGCCTGACAGGATGCTCTCAATTGTGCACCTGTAACAGTTAGTGAGGGTTTTTGGTGGCAAGCCCAATTTTTTCAGCCTCATGAGGTTGAAGAGGCGCTCTTGCGCCTTCTTCACCACACTGTCTGTGTGCGTGGACCATTTCAGTTTGTCAGTGATACACCAAGGAACTTAAAACTTTCAACCTGCTCCATTGCTGTCGCGTCGATATGGATAGGGGGGTGCTCTCTTTGCTGTTTCCTGAAGTCCACGATCATCTCGTTTGTTTTGCCTACATTGAGTGAGAGGTTATTTTCCTGAAACCACACTCCGAGGGCCCTCACCTCCTCCCTGTAGGCTGTCTTGTCGTTGTTGGTAATCATGTCTACCAGTGTAGTGTCGTCTGCAAACTTGATGATTGAGTTGGAGGCGTGCATGGCCACGCATACATGGGTGAACAGGGAGTACAGGAGAGGGCTGAGAACGCACCCTTCTGAGGCCCCAGTGTTGAGGATCAGCGGAATGAAGATGTTGTTTCCTACCTTCACCACCTGCGGGGCAGCCCGTCAGGAAGTCCAGGACCCAGTTGCACGGGCGGTGTCGAGACCCAGGGTCTCGAGCTTAATGATGAGCTTGGAGGGTACTATGGTGTTGAATGCTGAGCTGTACCTATTCTTACATGGGTATTCCTGTTGTCAAGATGGGTTAGGGCAGTAGGCAGTGTGATGGCGATTGCAACGTCTGTGGACCAATTTGGGCGTTAAGCAAATTGGAGTGGGTCTAGGGTGACAGGTAGGGTGGAGGTGATATGATCCTTGACTCGTCTCTCAAAGCACTTCATGATGACAGAAGTGATTGCTACGGGGCGATAGTCATTTATAGGATTGCAGATTTGGGGTATCTTCAGAGGTGGAAACTTTCTGTGGGAATTAACGGGAATGTATGGGAATATATGGGAATTAATATTAATACCATTTACATGTAGATGTTTTTTGCATTGGATATATTTTCCATATAAATATGGGAACAGAAACATAAACCTTTTACTTTTTATCATAAGTAGACAATTGCAAATGATTCAATGGAAATAAAAGGAAAAAATTGTTACGAATTGAAGTTCAATTAAATGAGTTGACTCTTCACATGGGATGATTTCACTGACCACTGAAAGGGAATATTGAATGATCCATCGCATCTCCCAAAAACGTTTTCATCATGCATCTGTAAAATGATAGTCTAGAAACTAAAGTTTTGGTTGTCTTTCTCTCAGGCTTCCATGTCTTCTCCCTGGACCTCCTCAATGTCCACCTCTTAAACATCAGACTCTGAGGCCTCATCTTCCCTGTCACTTTCCAACCTCGTTGAGGATGGCTCGTTGTCAGGCTCAAAAAGCCTCAAATTTGCCCAGATGGCGACCACTTTTTCAAGTCAGCCTGTTGGTATTGGTCAGCCTGTTGCATGCTCATGGTGTGTGTGTTCCCAAACAAGGACTCTGACGCACTCTGACGTTGGTGGGATTTGGAGGATGATAGAGGCAACAAGGGAAAGAGCCTCAGATCCACAAAGTCCCTTCCACCAGGTGGCTGATGAGATATGTTGGCCGACTGCCATATTACATCTCCATCACAAAGCCCTTGCTTGGAAGCGTACTTCACCAGACTGCCAAGAACCTTGCCCTCATCCAGGCCAAGGTGGCGAGACACGGTAGTGATGACACCACAGGACTTGTTGATCTCGGATGCTCTTGCCAGCATACTTTTAAAAAAATTTTTTTTTTTTACCTTTATTTTACTAGGCAAGTCAGTTAAGAACAAATTCTTATTTTCAATGACGGCCTAGGAACAGTGGGTTAACTGCCTGTTCAGGGGCAGAACGACAGATTTGTACCTTGTCAGCTCGGGGATTTGACCTTGCAACCTTTCGGTTACTAGTCCAACGCTCTAACCACTAGGCTACGCTGCCGCCCCGGCATACTTGGGGTCCAATATGTACGCTGCGGCATGTATGAGCTTCAGGCAGTAGTAGTCTTCACACTTTTTGATGTATTTCAGAACTGCAGTTTCCTCTGCATGGAGCAACAGTGGAATGGGCAGGGCAGTACGGATTTATTCTCTTACATCTGCAAGCAGAATCTGAACATCAGACAGGATGGCATTGTCTCCCTCAATCCATGCAATGGCTACTGCTATAGGTTTCAGGCTGCTTACCACTCTCTCCCAAAATACATTATCCAGGAGGATCCTCTTGATGGGGCTGTCCATATCGGCAGACTGTGATATGGCCAGTTCTTGAAGAGACTCCTTCCCCTCCAGGAGACTGTCAAATATGATGACAACACCAACCCAATGGGTGTTGCTGGGCAGCTTCAATGTGGTGCTCTTATTCTTCTCACTTTGCTTGGTGAGGTAGATTGCTGCTATAACTTGATGACCCTTCACATACCTAACCATTTCCTTGGCTCTCTTGTAGAGTGTATACATTGTTTTCAGTGCCATGATGTCCTTGAGGTGCAGATTCAATTCATGAGCAGCGCAGACAATGGGTGTGATGTGAGCACTTTATGCACTTGACTGGATGATTCTGCATCTTTGTTGCATTATTCACATATGATTTGGAACAGTATTTGCAAATGTACACAGCTTTTCCTTCTACATTAGCTGCAGTGAAACGTCTCCACACATCAGATAGTGCCCGTGGCATTTTCCTGTGAAGATTAGAAGATTTTTTTTTTTTTTAAACAAATACAATTCCATGTACAGATGAATAGTTAAGCAGTTAGATTAAAACAACTCCTTTGTAAGATAAATGTTTTAAAATGAAACACATATGGAAACATGTGAATTAACACTCCTCAGTTAGCAGGCTCAAGCAAGCTAAAACCCACAAGTTAGAAATGATTTAAACACACTTTGCTGTAGGCTACTATTTACTCGTTAACAAAAAAAGAATGTATGTCATAAAATATATTCACTCCACCCAGTATTGTAATCAAAACTTACCAGAAAGCTTGTAGTCCTTGGCTCAGACAGTGTAGTAGTGTGGGCTTAATAGCATCTCATTAGTGTGCAAGATCTTTAGAATCAGCTGTACATGTGATGGAAAAGTACACTACACATGTGATGGAATAATGCACTGTGCATGCAGAGGGTTGTGATCCCATTGCATTGGGAATAGTTTAACCAAGATATGCCACAAGACCTAGAATTGCCTTGTGTATCCCACTAAAAAGGTTCACTGTTATAAGCAAACTTATTTGATTCATTTAAGCAAATTTCCACAAATTCCAGGGCTTAACTTCCCATAGAAGATTTCCAGAAAAATTGGGGTGGGGTTGGTTTTATTTTTGTAATCCGTGATTGTCTGTAGGCCCTGCCACATACGTCTCATATTTGAGCTGTTGAATTGCGACTCTACATTGGCTCTATACTGATGCTTTGCTTGTTTGATTGCCTTAAGGAGGGAATAACTACACTGTATGTATTCGTTCATGTTTCCAGTCGCCTTGCCATGATTAAATGTGGTGATACGTGATTTCAGTTTTGTGCGAATGTTGCCGTCAATCCACGGTTTCTGGTTAGGGAAGGTTTTAACAGTCACAGTGGGTACAACATCTCCTATACAATTCCTTATAAACTCACTCACCGAGTCAGTGTATACGTCAATGTTATTGTCTGAGGCTACCCGGAACAGATTCCAGTCCACGTGATCGAAGCAATCTTGAAGGAGTGGGATCCTATTGGTCAGACCAGCGTTGGATAGACCTAAGCACGGGTGCTTCCTGTTTTAGTTTCTGCCTAGGGGAGGGGATTTGCCAAAAGTAGGGCGGGGGAGGGCCTTGTATGCATCGCAGAAGTTAGAGTAGCAGTGGTCGAGTGTGTTACTCACTCGTGTACTGCAATTGATATGCTGATAGAATTTAGGTAGCCTTTTTCTCAGATTAGCTTTGTTAAAATCCCCAGCTACAATAAATGCAGCCTCAGAATATATGGTTTCCAGTTTGTATAAAGTCCAGTGAAGTTCCTTGATGGCTGTCTTGGTATCCGCTTGCGAGGGGATATACACGGCTGTGACGATAACCGAGGAGAGTTCTCTTGGGAGATAATACGGTCGGCATTTGATTGTGAGGAATTCTAGGTCAGGTGAACAAAAGGACTTGAGTTCTTGTATGTTGTTACAATTACACCATGAGTCGTTAATTATAAAACATACACCCCCGCCCTTCTTCTTACCAGAGAGATGTTTGTTCCTGTCGGCGCAATGCATGGAAAATCCTGTTGGCTATACGGACTCCGACAGTGTGTCCCCAGCTAGCCATGTCACCCGTGAAACAGAGTATGTTACAATCCCAGATATCTCTTTGGAAAGCAACTCTTGCCATAATTTCATCTACCTTGTTAACCAGGGACTGGACATTAGCTAGTAAAATACTCGGAAGCGGTGGGTGGTGTGCGCGCATCCAAGGCCTCACTAGAAGACCGCTCCGGCACGCTCTCCTCTGACGGCGTGGTTTTGGGTCGGCCTCTGGAATCAGTTCAAATACTGTGTGATCCGCTTTGGGAAAGTCGTATTCCTGGTCGTAGTGCTGGTTATGCTGGTAAGTTGACGTCTCTGATATCCAATAGTTCTTCCCGGCTGTATGTAATAACACTTAAGGTTTTCAGGGCCAACAAAATAATAATACATTGAAATAATGTATTGTGAAATAATACATTGAAAAAATAGTGCACAGTTTCCTAAGGACTTGAAGGGAAGCTGTCATCTCTCTCGGCGCCATCTTGCAGTGTATAGCACATTAAATCCACGCATTTGTCAAAAAGGGCTTGACAGCATTCCGGGCCTAAACTGCCACAGGCAAAGGTGATAGGGCCATGGTAGAACAGGCTTTTGGATCCTTTCGTTTCAAGTCAAATACCGCAGCTTAAATTCAAACATAACGAGACAAAATCCAACATGCTACCCAAACAGGAATATTTACAATGGCAAACAGTTCCAAGACGCTGAGTAAGATGTTCCCTGTTGTTTCAGTGGGACCTTTAAACACTTCTGACGGGATGGAGAAGAAAGACGTGAAGATCATCAACCAGGGCCTGGAGGACGAGATGGTGAGTGACTGAACAAACACCATATCATGCATGCCTGTCCAAAAACCATAACTACATCAAGACCCAAGATCCTACCCCTGGCCCAGCTAGGGTCTTTATGTAGATCAGAGATGACTGGATACTACGTGTAAGCATATATAGTGAAAGGCCATCTAGGCATAGCCTTATATATACCATACTGATTACCGCTGCGCTAGCATAGCATAGCAGGTGGCGTGATATAGCTAGCTAATATTGATCTAATACTTCCTTAGATTTGGGTACGTCATTTTAGGTGAACATTGGGGAAAAAGGGGCGGATCCTTTAAGAAGTGCCTGGGATAGGGGCTAGAGTAGCTGAGCTTCCATCCAAGAGGTGTTACAGCCAAATTTTGCTCTCTGACCCAACATGTGCCACAATCTCATTGTGTGTCTATAGGAGGTGTGGGGTTACCGGCCGTGCCCCTGGAAGATGGTTCTGGTGGCCGTTGGGGCGGTGTGCACCGGGGGGCTGCTGTTTCTGGTGCTCTACTGGCTGCCTGAGTGGGGAGTGAGAGGGACCTGCACACGGACCCCCTTCATCAGGGAGTCCCAGACACTGCTGCTAAGATCCACGGTACACTAATCTTACTCACCAAAGATAACCTTTCATTGGGTGATTTGAAAAGTCCTAGTCAATCGATCCATAATATAATAAAACTTTTAGCAAAATTTCTTATCTTTAATTTACAATCTGTAGAAACTATGAGAATAGAAAGGTTCATAACTTTTGTGAAACATCACAGCTGAAAAATATATAGCAAATAGAAATCCAATGTGGATGGTGTTAAGAGATAGATGGGAGGGGTTGAATGGAGCTGAAGAGTGGGACTAATAACAACAAGATAACCAATGTAAAATATACTGTGTCTGTAAAAATGTGAAATATAGCACAGTTAAAAAGATATAGCAAATACAACTGGATGAACATCAGAAATAGAGGAAGGCCAGAACTAAAAACAAACAACATATAACTATTGTCAAATAGATTGCGTCTGTAAAAACTATATAGTACGTATAAAGCTGGAAGCAGAAGCTTAAGTGTTATTGTTCACTAGTTTACTCCAATTAGGGGAGGGGTGGTAGGGTTTGTGGGAAATTATAAAAGAAAATATATTTTAAAAATATATGTCTGTATATGTATGTATGTACACTACCGTTCAAAAGTTTGGGGTCACTTAGAAATATCCTTGTTTTTGAAAGAAAAGCACATTTTTTTTGCCCATTAAAATAACATCAAATTGATCAGAAATACAGTGTAGACATTGTAAATGACTATTGTAGCTGGAAACAGCTGATGTTTTATGGAATATCTACATAGGCGTACAGTGGCCCATGATCAGCAACCATCACTCCTGTGTTCCAATGGCACGTTGTGTTAGCTAATCCAAGTTTATAATTTTAAAAGGCTAATTCATCATTAGAAAACCCTTTTGCAATTATTATAGCACAGCTGAAAACTGTTGTTGTCCCCCCTCCCCCCCCCAAAAAATAAAACCTACTACGCCCTAAGTAACAGTAAAGATAACATTGGCTTGTGACTACATTACAAATTGTAATTTACAATAACCAATTCTCTACTGAAGAGTCAGTCTGCTTAATCACTAATATCACTGTCTTACAGCATCAAATGGATGGTATTCACATCCTCCCCAAGCTCGAGGTCCATGTGCTGTGCGCAATTTATCCTGGGGACAATGTTAACTGGATGACTTGACATTGGTTAAATTCTAACAGGACGAGTTTAGGAGATGGTTCCGGGCCAAGGTACATGTGATGCTAGCCCCTGGAAAGAGACCCTTTGACGGTGTCGATCTCCTAAGCCCTCTGCACATACCTAATGGGGACAGTATACACTCCTTCAGTGCCCTCCAAGATGAACTTCAGGGAAAATACATCCATATCCAGCCAGTTCAGGTAAGGCAATGGCCTCTGATATTCATTAACAAACAGTGTCCCAGTTGTCTTGAATGGCTCTCTCCCTTCATGTCCTTTCCTTCAAGACAAGTGATGGGTGAAATGTACAGATCTGTGGTCCTGGAGGAAAGGACACGAGGGAAGGAAGGTATCCAAGATTATTGAGACGCATGAAGTGATGGATACAGATCCAAAGCCCTCTCAGTTGATTTCTGAACATTGCTTGGTGTTCTGACTACATCTCTCTTTCTATCAGGTTTGCTACTTCACCCACCACAGCACAAAATACTACTGGAATGATCTGCTTCAGAATTTTGAAGTGTTTAAGTAAGAGCCCTATTGCAAAATCACATTACATAAGACTTCAGTAACCCCCATACATGTGTAATTGTCCAGCTACTTTTAAAACATGGACATTCTCTATCATCCTTATATGAAAGGTGGTAAGTATACAGTATTACCATGGAGGTGACTGTGTGTGCTGCTCTTCTAGAGGTTTGGAGGATGTCAGGGTGACTTGTTCCAGCATCCACACTGACCACAGCTCTGGTCTCAGCAAACTACTTCAGGACTACAGGTAGCCTACATTACCCACAACCCTCTACTCCCATACACAGTACATAAGAAGAGGCCAGTGGGAGGAGCTATAGGAGGACATGCTCATTGTAATGGCCAAAATGGCATGAAAGGAACGGAGTCAAACGTGGTTTCCATATGTTTGATACCTTTCCATTTATTCCATTCCAGCCATTACAATGAGCCCGTCCTCGAATAGCTCCTCCTACCAGCCTCCTCTTCTGCACCTCTACCTTACACATAGGCATAATCATCCCTGTTCCTACAGGCACTATTGCACACACCACCGGTTCTTGAATCTCATTTGGCCCAACGGCTCTTTTGAATGTTGGAATTTATCTCTGAATGTACAGCTAAGACTGGCTAGTCCGCACAAGCATACAGTGCATACCGGTGTTTGAACACTTTGGCCCTTTGGCGTGTGAGAAAGCTGGCAAAAATGCTAATGGTTTTCAATCCGGTTTCAACAGGAGACTGTTCTTTGAAGTGAATGAGATAGCAGTTAAGGTGCCATCTGTGTTCAAGCTCCTCATAAAAGAGGTAGGTTACTGGATACATCTTCTCTCACACAACAACAAGTATGACCTGGAGTTTGTCTTGATCAGCTGACCTGGAAAAACCCTGGAGCCTGTTTATAGTCTTCAACTAGTCCCCAGAGTTTTTACGGGTCAGGTCACATGGCTAGGAATAACTACTGTACCTTAGAGCAGTGGTTCCCAACTCAAGTCCTTGAGTACACCCAACAGCACACATAGTTGTGTTGTAGCCCCCAGACAAACGTACCTGAGTCAACTCATTGAGGGCCTGATGATTAGTTGACAAGTTGAATCAGGTGTGCTTGTCCGGGGCTACAATAAAAATATGTACTGTTGTTGATACCCAAGGACCGGAGTTGGGAACCACTGCCTTAGAGCAAACGCTGCTAATTTTCCAATGACTCATCTGATAATAACAATCCATTATCTAAAATGATAATGGGATAAATTGACAATAAAACAATCATAAATTTGACAATAAAGCTGCATAGGATGAAACTAGCTCAATAATTTCCCACTTTTTTTCCCATATTAATTCTTTCATCCTCAGGTCCTGAATCCGTTCTACATATTCCAGCTCTTCAGCGTGATTCTGTGGAGCATTGAACAGTATTACTACTACGCCGCTGCCATAGTCTTCATGTCTGTCATATCCATAGCTACCTCGCTGTACACCGTCAAGAAGGTGGGTGGTCGTCCTAGACTAAGAACTTCCTCATGTAGCGGAAGTGGCAGCCATGTTGCCTCTCAATCTGAGTTATCGAAGTTAAATGTTACTCGTTCCTTGGCAATGACAGAATAGTTATTATTGTGTGGGGGGGCGCTAGCGTTAACTTCAAATCTCCCTACCATCATATAGGAGAAGGGTTGAATCCTAAGCAACCTGCCTACACATAGTTTGAAGTATAATAGCAACATAGCTACTGTAGTAGGTCAAAGCTGTGTGCTGGAAAACCTTGGTAGAGAATGGGTCGAAAAGGCATTGTGGTGCTCGTGAATTTCCTTTTTTCGGGTACAAACCAATTCTCACTTAAAACATATTTTTGTTGTTGTTTTTAATAGATTACTTCTGTGTTGTTTAGCTTATGTTTCTTTTAATGGATTCCCTTTTTCTCTGCTTACAGCAATACATCATGCTGCATGACATGGTGGCGACACACAGTATTGTACGTGTCTCAGTGTGCAGAGGGACTCTAGGTTTGTAGCAGCCCTGCTAAGACTGGCTCTATAGAGATTAATGTAGTGTATTCATTGTTATTCATCTATTATTGCATTTTATTAGTGACTTCCTCCTTTCCATTGTTTCGGTTACACTTTTAAAGTATTACATTGACAATGTGTACTTGATGATGATTTGATAATGGATATAATTTCATCCTACATCTTTTATTACATCTTTTTATTTTTTTATTTACATTTTTTGTTGATTGTGAAGGAAAAACAAGTCCTCCTTATGGACTATGCTGCTTGTTATGGGTTCGCCATCTGACCAGAGGGGTATACTACAAACCGGAACAAGGAGTTAGCCAACTAACTTGCCTAAATATTATTATATAACTTTTTTATTTATTTAGTTTAGCTTTCTTAATGAAACAGAAAATCCATAGTTATTTCTGGTTGTTAATCACAGTTAGCTGGCTCCTGCTTTGTAGTATACCCCTGTGGTGTTGTGTTGAACACAGATGTCGAGGAGGCCATGTCCACAGAGCTGGTCCCCGGTGATGTCATCGTCATCCCGTCCAATGGAATGATCATGCCCTGTGACGCCGTGCTGGTTCATGGAAACTGCATCGTCAACGAGAGCATGCTGACAGGTGACTATAAAATGTTCATCCTTTAATTTGAACACTGTGGGCCAGTTTCCCAGACTCAGATTAAGCCTTGTCCTGGACTAAAAAAAACATGCTCAATGGGAAAACTAATTTGAAAGTGCTTTTCGGTTCAGGACTAGCTTTAATCTGGGTCCGGAAAACAGGCCCCAGACCCCATGCCATAATAAAAGCTGCTATGGTTCCATTGTAGTGTAACAGGTTATGTGTACCTATAATATCTTTCTATTGGTACTCTGCAGGTGAGAGTGTGCCTGTCACCAAGACCAGCCTACCCAGCTCAGGAGAAGATGGGGCTGGCGTCTATAGCATAGAGGAACACAAGAGACACACACTGTTCTGTGGCACTCACATCATTCAGACCCGCTTCTACACCGGGGAACTGGTCAAGGCCGTGGTGGTCAGGACTGGTGAGACCACTTATTGTTTCCAGTCTTCTGTTATAGAGCTGTTTTTCATTGACCTTAATACACCTAATACGCATTTATTACCTATTATAAACTGAGTGGTTCGAGCCCTGAATACTGATTGGCTGACAGCCGTGGTATATCAGACCGTATACCACAGGTATGACAACAACAAAAAATTACTGCTCCAATTACGTTGGTAACCAGTTTATAATAGCAATAAGGCACCTCTGGGGTTTGTGGTATATGGCCAATACACCATGGCTAAGGGCTGTATCCAGGCACTCCACGTTGCGTCATGCTTAAGAACACCCCTTAGTTGTGGTATATTGGCCATATACCACACCCCCCATACCGTATTGCTTAAATATAGCATATGTGTATTAGTGCATGGGCCTCAGACTCTAGGTTAACTGACCTATACAGGGCTGTAAAGTTGTTATAGGTCTAGCTCAAAGTGTTTGTGTGCATTCAGTTTTAAACCAACCTTCCCTGAATACAACAGTGGAGAGAGACATGGTGAGGATGGGCTCCCAGCTTCCACTGGGATGTGAGATAAATGTACTCAATTAAAGGGTTAATATGGCACTCTGCAGCTCATCAATTCAAATGCTATTTAGGTTATTTCCAATATTTGTTGTCTGTCAGGTTTCAGCACAGAGAAGGGCCAGCTGGTGCGCTCCATCCTGTACCCCAAGCCCACTGACTTCAAGCTGTACAGAGATGCCTATCTCTTCCTGCTCTGTCTGGTGGGAGTGGCCGGCATTGGCTTCATCTATACCATCGTCCTCAGCATCATAAACCAGGTACTGCACTTTGCAGTTTGTCTGTTCAGGCATTGAAAACAGATTGCATTTCTGTTGTGCTTTTTTCGCTAGTGCTCAAAGAGCATTACACCTACCCACTCCACAATCAATGTGTAGTATCCATCCTGTGTTTTTGGCTTTGCATTAAATGAGTGAAAATAGTCCTCTGACAATGTAGGAATTGACCATTATTTAAACATGCATGGCCCATTCCCAACCAATTCTCTTTTTTGGAAGAATATGACCGTCTCATAGTAAAATAGAAAAATATCAGTATGGAGACCGTTAAGTCCAGGAATAGTGTTGTTTCCCTGTCTGCAGTTTGTCCATTTCATTGAGTATTTTCCATGTCCAGGTTCCAGCCAAACTTATTAGAAGGTTCCTCTCTTCTCTTTGAACAGGTTCCAGCCAAAACCATAGTGGTTGAATCTCTGGACATTATCACCATCACGGTGCCCCCGGCGCTGCCTGCAGCCATGACAGCTGGCATCGTCTATGCCCAGCGCCGGCTGAAACGTGTGGGTATCTTCTGCATCAGTCCCCAGAGGATCAACATCTGTGGCCAACTCAACCTCGTCTGCTTCGACAAGGTACCCACTATGCCTTGTCTGCTTCGACAAGGTACCCACTATGCCTTGTCTGCTTCGACAAGGTACCCACTATGCCTTGTCTGCTTCGACAAGGTACCCACTATGCCTTGTCTGCTTCGACAAGGTACCCACTATGCCTTGTCTGCTTCGACAAGGTACCCACCATGCCACCGAAACACAAACTATCAAACTTCATGCCAAGTATCAGGCTGTTATAATCACTAGTGAAACATATTGCTCTATCTAGTAGTATGTTTTTGTAAAACTATGATTCTGTGATTTTAAAATAAAGTATTCAGAAATCTTTAGCTAGCACACAGGTAGGAAATGCAGACAGTTGTAGAATGAAGCTACAGTATATTTCTGTGTAACTGTCCTGCTCCTCACACAGACTGGTACTCTCACTGAAGATGGTTTGGACCTTTGGGGGATCCAGAGAGTTGAAAATGGCAGGTGAGAATGAGAGGGATATGAGGTGTCCATGTTTCTCACCATGGCCACCATGGCTACCATGGCTAAGGAGCGATGTTCTCTTCTACCATGTATCAGTTATCTACTGTCTCTGACCCCTCCATTGTTATGGGGAAGTCAGTGGATGAATACCACAGCTCCTTTGTTTCCCCCAGTCCTTTCTCTGTGACCCCACTAGTCCCCTCGTGAAACCCCCACTACGTTAAAGGGGAAATCAGCAGTTGAAACAATAACAAAGCCTACCACTGTTTTGGTAAAAAGCTGACGGATGGGGCTGGAGAAATGTAACCAATTTCAAATTCATAGACAGAGATATGGATGCAAGGGATGACCATCCATGATATCAAAAATGATAGTTCTAACCATGTTTTGAGGCTATACAGTTTTATTTACATTTACTTTGTTTTATAAACATTGGAGTTAAACAAGCTTATATTTTGGGTTTTGATGGGGTACAGCAGTTGAACTAAGCTCATGAGGTATTTTTAATTTAAATTCCTCAACAATCAATGGGTACATATTAATTTGTAGGGTCAAAAATTGATGTAGCAAACTGCAGATTGTCCTTTTAAAGGGATAGGCAACATTTACATAATGTTGTAGATACCTTTTTAAAGCTATTCAATCAGAAACCCACAATTTACACGCGTTTACTGCAATCCCCTATGGGTGGAAAACACAAAATTGGTCTTAGATCAGCTTTCAATCTACTTCTTTCTCTCAGTTTCTCTCCCCCAGAGGATGACCCAGCCAATGAGACACTAGTCAGGTCCTCGTTTGTGTCTTGCATGGCCACCTGCCACTCTCTGACCAAGCTAGAGGGAGAACTCTCCGGAGATCCAATGGACCTCAAGATGTTCAACGCTACAGGCTGGGTCAGTCGGTCGCAATGTTTTTTTTCCAACGCTGTCTCTGTTCCTGTGTGGATATTGTAACCTACAGTAGTTTCTGTTATATACTGAAGAAAATTATAAACACAACATGTAAAGTGTTGGTCCCATGTTTCATGAGCTGAAATAAAAGATCCCAGAAATGTTCCATACGCACAAAAAAGCTTATTTCAGTCAAAGGTTGTGCACAAATTAGTTTACATCCCTGTTCGTGAGCATTTCTCCTTTGCCAAGATAATCCATCCACCTGACAGATGTGGTGTAATGCAGACACTGGGAGTCAGGAAGCAAGTACAGGGGGTGAATTTAATAATACAAAAAACATGGAACAATATAAAACAAGAGTAGCGTCTGAACATGAGAAACAAAACTAATACTGCCTGGGGAATGAACCAAAGGGAGTGACGGATATAGGGGAGGTTATCATAGAAGTGATGGAGTCCAGGTGAGTCCAGAGGCACAGGGGTGCGTAACTATGGTTGCAGGTGTACGTGATAATAAGTCAACTGGTGACAACGAGCACCAGAGAGGGGGAGCGGAAGTATACGTACAATTTCAAGAAGCTCATTAAACAGCATGATCATTACACAGGTGCACCTCGTGTTGGAGGCAATAAAAGGCCATTCTAAAATGTGCAGTTTTGTCCCACACAACGCCACTAATGTCTCAAGTTTTTAGGGAGCGTGCAATTGGCATGCTGACTGCAGGAATATCCACCAGACCTCTTGCCAGATAATTGAATGTTAATTTCTCTACCATAAGCCGCCTCCAATGTCGTTTTAGAGAATTTGGCAGTATGTCCAACCGCCCTCTCAACCCCAGACCACGTTTAACCACGCCAGCCCAGGACCTCCACACCAGGCTTCTTTACCTGTAACATAGTCTGAGACCAGCCACCCGGACAGGTGATGAAACTGTGGGTTTGGACAATCGAAGGATTTCTGCACAAACTGTCAGAAACTGTCTCAGGGAAGCTTATCTGTGTGCTCGTCGTCCTCAACAGGGTCTTGATCTGACTGCATCGTAACCAACTTCAGTGGGCAAATGCTCACCTTCTCGATGGCCACTGACACTCTGGAGAAGTGTGCATTTCATGGATGAATCCTGGTTTTAACTGTACTGGGTAGATGGCAGACAGCGTGTATGGCATCGTGTGGGCGAGCAGTTTTCTGATGTCAACGTTGTGAACAGAGCGCCCCATGGTGGCGGTGGGGTTATGGTATTTTATTGATGGCAATTTGAATGCACAGAGATACTGTGACGAGATCCCGAGGCCCATTGTCACGCCATTCATCCGCCACCATCACCTCATGTTTCAGCATGATAATGCACAGCCCCATGTCGCAAGGATCTGTACACAATTCCTGGAAGTGAAAATATCCCAGTTCTCCCATGGTGTGCATACTCACCAGACATGTCACCCATTGAGCGTGTTTGGGATGCTCTGGATCGACGTGTACGACAGCGTGTTCCAGTTCCCACCAATATCCAGCAACTTTGCACAGCCATTGAAGAGGAGTGGGACAACATTCCACAGGCCACAATCAACAGCCTGATCAGCTCTATGTGAAGGAGATGTGTCACGCTGCATTAGGCAAATGGTGGTCACACCAGATACTGACTGGTTTTCTGATCCACGCCCCTACCTTTTTTTTTAAAAGTATCTGTGACCCACAGATGCATATCTGAATTCCCAGTCATGTGAAATCCATAGATTAAGCCCTAATGAATTTATTTCAATTAACCGATTTCTTTATATGAACTGTAACTCAGTAAAATTGTTGAAATTGTTGCATGTTGTGTTTTATATTGTTATTCAGTGTAGTTTGCAGATAGCCAAGTCAATGGGGATTCCAATGAAGAGTTGTGGAGAAAGAGGCTCCAAGACAACATTGGAATGATAATCTCTCGTACACTTGTTCAGTGTAGTTATGCTAACAATGCTACACGCTAACTGCATTTCTGTAATAATACTGTAGTAATGTGTTACACATACTGGTATTACACAGGAAATGTTCCAACTTGTATATGTACTGTTGCTGACTGAAACATGCTCTGACACATTCTTCATATCTTTGTATGTCATGACAACAACACAAAACATTTTGACAGATAGTGGCAGCAGTGGGATTCTTTCTGTTAGAGCTATGGTAACAGAGCTATGGTAACAGAGCTATGGTAACAGAGCTATGGTAACAGAATAGCTGGAAGATGCTACATTTTAAAAAAAACATATATATTTGACCTTTATTTAAGTCAGTTAAGAACAAATTCTTACTTTCATTGACAGCCTAGGAACAGTGGGTTAACTGCCTTGTTCAGGGGCAGAACGACAGATTTTGACCTTGTCAGCTCAGGGATTCGATCTTGCAACCTTCCGGTTACTAATCCAACGGTCTAACCACTCAGCTATCTGCCACCCCGACATGCTAACATAAGCACAAAATCCCTACCACTGGTGCCAGACTGTTTCTACATTCAGCAATATTACATCGTTGCCTTGGCAAGATGGCAGACTGGACCCCGGGTTACCTGTCTAAATCATGTTTAGCCTGTCAGAAGGGGCTGCCAGGTTTCAAATGGGTCACTAATGTTGTTTAACACCAATGTTTGTCATGTTCAGATTCTAGAGGAGCCAACAGAGGAAGAAACAGCCCTCCACAATCCCATAATGCCCACCGTGGTGCGGCCACCCAAACAGGTGCTCCCAGAGGTCAACCAGGAAGTCAATCTAGCACAGAACATGGTACAGTATCCATAGTATGCTCTCTCCTACCTTGCTACATCTCAATATCTGGTAGATATACCTTAACTATGTTCTTTAAACCTTCTTTTCTCCTTTGTGTTTTTAGGAGCTGTCTGAGCTGACGGTAAGCACTGAGGGCTTTTTCAAATGCATCTTTCTTTTCTTTCCTGAATATTGATTTGTATGTGAATGGATTTGTTTATGAATGGGAAAAGTTGAATGGTTGAAGGGATTTTGTTTGATCTTGTGCTGTCGGTCTCTCAGTTGTCCTATGAGATTGGGATCGTCCGCCAGTTTCCTTTCTCTTCGGCTCTACAGAGGATGAGTGTGGTGGTCCGGAAGCTGGGGGAGAAGCGCATGGACGCCTACCTCAAGGGGGCGCCAGAGGTTGTGGCCAGCCTCTGCGCAGAGGACACAAGTTAGTTAGACCTTTATTCAGTCTTTCCAGGCAGCAGTTTGCCAGAACATGTACTTCTATTCCAGTACCCCGCCTGTATGTACACTGTCAAGACAGGCTTACGCATTTACATGAACATGCTTGCAGGTTAATAGACTATAACCCAATTAATTATTATTTTCTCTTACTCTAGTACCAGAGAGCTTCACAGAGACCTTGGAGTTTTACACCAGGCAGGGGTTCAGAGTCATAGCTTTGGCCCATCGCCAGCTGGAGGCCAAACTCTCCTGGCACAAGGTCCAGAACCTCAACAGGTAGTACAATGTGCTTAATGCAATGTGTTGAATAGAATCACAGGAGTGAGAACTGACTTATTTCTTGTTAGAAGATTCAAGACATTTGAATGTGTGAATTTGTGAACTTCCCCCTTTCACAAATAGTGTAACTTTTTTTAAATATTTGCTGGATTATGTGGGATAAATTCTTATTCTTTAATTGATTGATCTGTTTTCTATACCTGTCAGAGATCTCATAGAGACCAATATGGAGTTCCTTGGGCTCATAGTCATGCAAAACAAGCTAAAGGAAGAGACTTCTGGGGTTTTAAAAGACCTGCGACGTGCAAACATCCGCACTGTGATGGTTACAGGTGAATAAGCCAATCATATACAGTCTTCATCTACAATACAAAATGTTGTCAGTATTCTGGGAGATTGTTTAGGTTTGCTTGTGCTGTTTTGTACTGTAGCATGTACCAATCTTACCAATATTCAATACCATAGTCCCACCAGCACTTTACACTGAAGCAACCATCAGTACTGCAAAGCCATATAAACTGCTGTTATGTCATTTGGAATGACTAAGCTAACTACGACTAGCTGCCACCCCTACACTGATAACAATGAAAATGTTGAGCGTCTTACATGTTAGTCATTTAACTTGTTTTGCATCTTGTTGTCATCTCTCTCTGTCTGACTGTAGGCGATAATATGCTAACCGCTATATCAGTAGCCAGAGACTGTGGGATGATAACCCCTCATGAGAGGGTCATCGTAGCAGACGCCACACCTCCCAAAGACATCCAGCCTGCTACGATCAATTGGCACTACACAGAGAACCACGCCACCAGCAAAGACAACCGTGTTGAGGTGAGGGGAAAAATGTAATTAAAAGACGTGGATTGATATTAAACTATTCTATAAAGACAGGATATGAGTCTATTAAACAAGTCTCACTTGGAAACAAAGTGAGACTTGCTTAAAAAGTACTCCCTGGATGAATAATGTAGTATGTGTATATTCAGTATATTACATGTCCTGTAGCCTAAGGACACAGTTTCTTTCCTCATTGATGTTGTTGCAACTGATGATCCATCATGGCCGTTCATGTCGCCCTTTTCTCTATTGTTCCCCAGTCAGTGGAAATCAGCCTTGAGGATTTGGGCCATGTGGCTTATGGTGAGCAGCACAAGCAGCAGGAGCAGGGATACCACTTTGCCATGAGTGGCAGGTCCTTTGCTGTCATCACCGAACACTTCCCTGACCTAGTCCAAAAGGTCAGTGCCAAACTCCATCACTCTGTTTGGACAATAGAAATGAAATGACTGTACGATGACAGACGTACTAAATTGCTACATTCTAGTGTTCAGTGCCTCCCTTAACTGAGCTGGGTTTGTAATACCTAGATGGTAAACCCTTATTAAAACCCAAATGCATGCTATTCAATCGTTCCCTGCCCGCACCTGCTCGCCCGTCCATCACTACTCTGGACGGCTCTGACTTAGAATACGTGGACAACTACAAATACCTGGGTGTCTGGTTAGACTGTAAACTCTCCTTCCAGACTCACATTAAGCATCTCCAATCCAAAATTAAATCTAGAATCGGCTTCCTATATCGCAACAAAGCATCCTTCACTCATGCTGCCAAACATACCCTCGTAAAACTGACCATCCTACCGATCCTCGACTTCAGTGATGTCATTTACAAAATAGTCTCCAACACTCTACTCCACAAACTTTGTCACCAAAGCCCCATACACTACCCACCATTGCGACCTGTACGCTCTCGTTGATTGGCCCTCGTTTCATACTCGTCGCCTAACCCACTGGCTACAGGTTATCTACAAGTCTCTGCTGGGTAAAGCCCCGCCTTATCTCAGCTCACTGGTCACCATAGCAGCACCCACTCGTAGCAAGCGCTCCATCAGGTATATCTAACTGGTCACCCACAAAGCCAATTCCTCCTTTGGCCGCCTTTCCTTCCAGTTCTCTGCTGCCAATGACTGGACCAAACTGCAAAAATGGAGACTCACATTTCCCTCACTAGCTTTAAGCACCAGCTGTCAGAGCAGCTCACAGATTACTGCACCTGTACATAACCCATCTGTAAACAGCCTATCGATCTACCTACCTCATCCCCATACTGTATTTATTTATTTATTTATCTTGCTCCTTTTGCACCCCAGTATCTCTACTTGCACATTCATCTTCTGCACATCTACCATTCCAGTGTTTAATTGCTATATTGTAATTACTTTGCCACCATTGCCTATTTATTGCCTTAAAACCTCTTGGAACTACCCATCCGGGTCCGGGAGAATTGTCAGCAACTACACTAATTAGCATAGCACAACGGTCAAATAATCTTACTAGAAAATATTCATATTCATGAAATCACAAGTGAAATATAGCCAAACACAGCTTAGACTTTTGTTAATCACCCTGTCGTCTCAGATTTTGAAATGATGCTTTACAGCGATAGCAAGACAAGCGTTTGTAGGTTTATCAATAGCCTAGCATAGCATTATGTCCAGCTAGCAGCAGGAAGCTTGGTCACAAAAATCTGAAAAGCAATCAAATTAACCGTTTACCTTTGATGATCTTCAGATGTTTTCACTGACGAGACTCCCAGTTAGACAGCAAATGTTCCTTTTGTTCCATAAAGATTATTTTTATACCCAAAATACCGCCGTTTGTTTGTCACGTTATGTTCAGAAATCCACCGGAAATAGTGGTCACGACAACGGCGGAAAAAAATCCAAATTATAACCTTAATATCGACAGAAACATGGCAAACATTTTTTATAATCAATCCTCAAGGTGTTTTTCAAATATCTATTCGATAATATATCAGCCGGGACAGTTGGCTTTTCAGTAGGACCGGGAGGAAAAATGGCTACCTCTCTCTTTTACGTAAGAATCACTCAGAGCCATCAGCTGGCCATTTACGCAATGTGTTCGTTTACGCTCATTCTTCAACATAAAGGCGTGAAACTACGTCTAAAGGCTGTAGACACCTTAGGGAAGACGTAGAAAAAGGAATCTGGTTGATATCCCTTTCAATGTGCAATAGGGATGCATAGAAAGACAGGGGTTTCAAAATAAGGGTCACTTCCTGATTGGATTTTTCTCAGGATTTCGCCTGCAATATCAGTTCTGTTATATTCACAGACAATATTTTTACCGTTTTGGAAACTTTAGAGTGTTCTATCCTAAGCTGTCAATTATATGCATATTCTATCATCTGGTCCTGAGAAATAGGCAGTTTACTTTGGGAACGTTATTTTTCCAAAAATAAAAATAGTGCCCCCTAGTTTCAACAGGTTTTAACTTACCTCATTTGCACTCACTGTAAATAGACTTTTTGTTTTGTTTGTTCTACTGTATTATTGACTGTATGTTTTGTTTATTCCATCTGTAACTCTGTGTTGTTGTATGTGTCGAATTGCTATGCTTTATCTTGGCCAGGTCGCAGTTGCAAATGAGAACTTGTTCTCAACTAGCCTACCTGGTTAAATAAAAAAAATGATGGACATCATGGCTCTGTTTACACAGGCAGCCGAATTCAGATATTTTTCCACTCATTGGTCTTTTGACCAATCATATCAACTCTTTTGTCATTAATTGGGCAAAAGATCAGAATTGGGCTGCATGTGTAAACGCAGCTTTAGTCACACTAATACCATGTTATTTGATGCTAGTGTTATGCTCTGTCTGTCCACTGGGTGGTGCTGTAGCTGGCACTGCATGCCACAATATTCGCCCGCATGGCTCCTGACCAGAAGACTCAGCTGGTAGAGGTCCTACAGAGTGTGGAGTGAGTCTCCTCTTCAGCACTCACTATCCCCTACAAGCACAAGGCGTTCAAAATAGTTATTTTTGGATGAAAATACGTCCTTTTGGAATCACGTCTTGTGCTTACTGGGAAACTACATTATGCTACATTTCTGTCATCCAGCGAAATAATATGTTGACCACTTGGCTTTAATTGCCTCTTATTTTTTTGCCCTTTGCAGCTATACTGTAGGGATGTGTGGTGATGGTGCCAATGACTGTGGCGTAAGTATGGGGTTGTCATTTTTATGTGTACTACAGTTCTGAAGAGATGTACTCAGTGTTTTTCATCTCATAATTTAAAAGCATGTTTTACTACAATCAATGTGGTCCTTTGTAGCTCAGTTGATAGAGCATGGCGCTTGCAACACCAGGATAGTGGGTTTGATTCCCGGGACCATCCTTATGTAAAATGCATGCACACATGATTGTAAGTTGTTTTGCATAGGAGCAGCTGCTAAATGGCATATATTGATTTGATTTGCTGTATAAAAAAAAAATGCTTGAATGGGGCAGATTAGTGTTGCTATGATCAGGGCCACTGTTCAGACCATAGGATCAGCTGTTTTCAAACTGTACACAGTTCAAGCAGTAGATTCCATAAGTGGGCAGTATTCTCCTGACGCCACTATTAGGAACAGACGTCTCTTTCCTGTAATGCCGCCCTCTTTTAACTCTGCTATAAAATGTATTTTAGCAGACAGGCTATTACCTTTCACCTGGCCTCCATGGGAATTAAACCCACAACCAATGTTCCAAGCAATTATTTAGAGCACATCGAGTGACCTCCCCTCCTCCCTCTGCTATCTCCAGGCCCTAAAGAGAGCTCACAGTGGGATCTCTCTGTCAGAGCTGGAGGCCTCGGTCGCCTCCCCCTTCACCTCCTCCACCGCCAACATCTCCTGTGTGCCCAACCTCATTAGGTACTGTAGCATCAATCAGATGTTTTTTATAAAGCCCTTTTTACATCATCAGTTGTCACATTGCTTTACAGTAACCCAAGCCTAAAACCCCAAAGAGCAAGCAACGCAAAGGCAGAAGCACAGTGGCCAGAGACAACTTCCTGGAAGGCAGGAATCTTGGAATAAACCTATAGAGGAAATAGCATCCCTTTTCATCAACGATGTCAAATGTCTCTTTATTTGACAGTCCTTATACAGTTGTTATAAATTACTTGGCACAAGTACCTGTCAAATATCTGTCTGTGGAATAAAATGTATCTGTTGAAGTATTTGAAGTGCTATATCAAAGTAGTCTCAGAGTTGCCAGTCTGAATGATGGCCTGTTGTTTCTCCACAGAGAGGGGAGAGCTGCTCTCATCACCTCCTTCTGTGTGTTCAAGTTCATGGCCCTGTACAGCATCATCCAGTACCTCAGTGTCACGCTCCTCTACTCTGTGAGTACTGGTCCCAGATCAGTTTAGCTACTAAGCTCAACTGACAAACATGATAACGGCTAGTTTGATATAAGTGTAGCTGCTATGATCAACTGATGAATACGGTAATGACTGGTTTGAGATCAGTTTTAAGGGGTTGTGTCTCCATGTTCTAGATCCTCAGCAACCTGGGAGACTTCCAGTTCCTCTTCATTGACGTTGCTATCATTCTGATCATTGCCTTCACAAGTGAGTAATAGAAACGTGTCTCCAGAATGTTTTAACCAGCATTACTTGAGTTGAGTATCCAAGCAGACATTGATAGTTTCTTTATGGGGACTCAAATATTCACATCCTAATTGCTGTATCACTGAAATTAATGACTAAAATTGATTAAAAATGTACTGCCATTTATTGATTTCCTATTGTTCATTATTTATTGTAAGTGAGTCTGAACCCGGCGTGGAAGGTTCTGGTGGCGCAGCGCCCCCCGTCCAGTCTAATCTCAGGCCCTCTGCTGTTCTCCGTGCTGACCCAGATCCTCACCTGTCTGGCCTTCCAGATCCTGGCCTTCCTCTGGGTCCGGGGCCAGAACTGGTACGAGAAATGGACGCCCCTCTCAGAGTGAGTACTGCACTACCTGTGCTGTGGGGGAAGGAATCTGGGACACCTATTTGGCTATTTATGACCCCAAAAGTTATCTGATGGTCCAAAAGGTCATCTGGACCATATATATGATCCAAAATATTATCTGATGGTCCAACAAAATGATCTGAGACACTTACTTTATATGGAAGGTCCAAAAAAGAATTGTAAGACACAACCTCAGATGGGGACTTCTGGATTGGGTTGTTGGACCAAGAAAGTTATGTGGGGGTCTAAGGGATTGATAAGGGGTACTCCACCAGTCCATCTAGGAAGTCCATCTAAAGGTCAATAGACCCTTAGACTTTTGCTCTGGATGACAGTTGCGGTCTTAGCATATCCTGGAAACAATCTGAGGTACAATAGCTGGCCCATGTAATTATGTCCAAGAAAGTTATCTTCATGCTAACCCAAGTTTCTCTTCAACAGTGCTTGTAATGTTTCCAGTGCCAATCTCACCCATGGTCCCAACATAACGTCACATGTCGACCACAAGAACATCAGGAACTATGAGAACACTACACTCTTCTACGTCTCCTCCTTCCAGTACCTGGCAGTGGCCATCATCTTCTCCAAGGGAAAACCTTTCAGACAGCCAAGCTATAAAAACTGTAAGCTCCACTTGTGTATTGTGAACTGTGTTTGAATCCACAGTAACAGCAGATTTCAGATGCTAATGTTATTGTTTGACATAGAGCTAACATTTACTATAAAGCTATGGTTTAGTGTATTGATTTGTCAATCTGGGCTTTAATTTCAGTCAATTCAGAAAGTTAACCAAATTCAATTTTAATTTCCAAATGTTCCTCATTGAAAAGCATTGAAGAGAATTGGAATTTCAGTGTACTTCCAGAATTGACTGGAATTTAAATGTAATTGACCCCGACACTAATTATATTAGTCCATATGAGCAGCAATATGTCCATATGAGCAGCAAAATGGCCTAGTTACTGGTGACCTCATTTTGTTTGAACCAATGTCAATAGGGCCGTTCATGCTATCCTGTATGGCTCTGTACATATTCCTCTTCATGATCATGCTGTATCCTGTTCCTGCCATCGACAATTTCCTGGAGGTGAGTGAGACAAAATGGCCGACCCAAAATGGCTGCCGTTGCCTGGCATGATGTGGTGTAGTGTATGCTTTGCCTTGTGACGCTTTTGTCTTGAGACTAGCTAACCCCATCCCATTGCGCTCTTTCCCCGTAGATTGTGTGTGTTCCCCATGAATGGCGCATAACAGTGGTCATCATTGTCCTAGTGAACGCTGCTGTGTCTTTCCTATTGGAGGTACAGTATGCTATAGGGAACTTCATGTGTATTCACCCTACAATCTGTCTCTACAGGATTCAGCTTGTTGAGAATCTTGCATGTAGACATTTGTGATTATTAAATTACACCAATCCAATCAATTGATACAATCCCTCAATAATCAAATATAACAACCACATTGAATCAATATTTCTTAATTAATGTGTGCTTTTATTTTTGACTGTTGTTCTGAGTGACATCCTTGTCTTTGCTCATAACCTGATCATCACCCCCTAATTATGGACGATCAGCAGCCATTTTGTTTTCACTCCTGCCCAATGAAATCTTCCTTAGACTTTGGTCCTTGACATCATCTTATGGAAGCTGGTGTTCAGTCGAGACAAGCAGGGGGGCAGCGATGGCATGGCCGTCACCTCCACTACTCTCACACCTCAGGTTGGGAATGTTTAGGCTTTGCCCCTTTATCTTGTTCTCTTTCACTTTGTAGATCGAGTAGTTGTCCGTCCCCCCACTATGACCCATAGTAGTTGTCCCCCCACTATGACCCATAGTAGTTGTCCCTCCCTTTTCCACATTTTGTTACGTTACAGCATTATTCTAAAATGGATTAAATAAAACATTTTCCTCATCAATTTACACATAATAGCCCCATAAAATGACAAAGTGAAAACAGGCTTGCGAAAACAGGCTTTTAAAAATGTTTGCTACTTTATAAAAAAAAAACTAAACAGAAATACCTTATTTACATAATTATTCAGACCCTTTGCTGTGAGACTTGAAATTGAGCTCCGGTGCATCCTGTTTCCATTGATCACCCTTGATGTTTACCTGTGGTAAATTCATTTGATTGGACATGATTTGGAAAGGCACACACCTGTCTATATAAGGTCCAACAGTTGACAGTGCCTGTCAGAGCAAAAACCAAGCAGTGAGGTTGAAGGAATTGTCTGTATAGCTCCGAGACAGGATTGTGTCGAGGCACAGATCTGGAGATGGGTAGCAAAACATTTCTGCAGCATTTAAGGTCTCCAAGAACACATTGGCCTCCAGCATTCTTCAATGGAAGAAGTTTGGAACCACCAAGACTCTTCCTAGAGCTGGCTGCTTGGCCAAACTGAGCAATCGGGGGAAAAGGGCCTTGGTCAGGGAGATAACCAAGAACCCGATGGTCACTCTGACTGAGCTCTATAGTTTCTCCGTGGAGATGGGAGAACCTTCCAGAAAGTCAACCATCTCTGCCGCACTCCACCAATTAGGCCTTTATGGTAGAGTGGCCAGATGGAAGCCACTCCTCAGTAAAAGTCACATGACAGCCCACTTAGGAGTTTGCCAAAAGGCACCTAAAAACTCTCAGACCATGAGAAACAAGATTCTCTGGTCTGATGAAACCAAGATTGAACTCTTTGGTCTGGAGACTGGGTCAACAGGACAATAATCCTAAACACACAGCCAAGGCAATGCAGGAGTGGCTTCGGGACAAGTCTCTGAATGTCCTTGAGTGGCCCAACTAGAGCCTGGACTTGAACCCGATTGAACATCTCTGAAGAGACCTGAAAATAGCTGTGCAGCAACACTCCCCATCCAACCTGACAGAGCTTTTGATTTATTTAACTAGGCAAGTCAGTTAAGAACAAAATCTTATTTCTTATTCTTATTTACAATGAAGGCCTATGAACAGTGGGTTGACTTCCTTGTTCAGGGGCAGCTTGGGAATTCGATCTAGCAACCTTTCAGTTACTGGCCCAACGCTCTAACCACTAGGCTACCTACCGCCCCAGCTTGAGAGGATCTGCAGAGAATGGGAGAAACTCCCCAAATACAAGTGTGACAAGCTTATAGCGTCATACACAAGAACACTCAAGGCTGTAATTGCTGCCAAAGGTGCTTCAACAAAGTACTGAGTAAAGGGTCTGAATACTTATGTAAATGTGATATTTCAGTTAAAAAATTTTTTTTTAATAAATCTTCTAAAAATCTGTTTTTGCTTTGTCATTATGGGGTATTGTGTTTAGATTGATGAGGGGAAAAAACTATTTAATCCATTTTAAAATAAGGCTGTATCGTAACAAAATGTGGAAAAAGTCAGGGTCTGAACTTACCGAATGCTCTGTATCATGCATTATTACTAGGAATAAAAATACTTTCTGTAGCATTTGAAAAGCAACCACTGGCATACCACACACCACTGCCAGGTTGCCCCCCCAGAACCCTGGAGGTCTCCAATCCCCCCCGCAGAACCCTGGAGGTCTCCAATCCCCCCCCGCAGAACCCTGGAGGTCTCCAATCCCCCCCCGCAGGACCCTGGAGATCTCCAATCCCCACCCCAGAACCCTGGAGGTCTCCAATCCCCACCCCAGAACTCTGGAGGTCTCCAATCCACCCCCCCTCCCCAGAACCCTGGAGGTCTCCAATTCCCCTCCCCAGAAAGCATATGAACAGGTCATAAGCCATAGCAAAAATGTTGAGAATTACAGGACATTTGCTTTAAAAAAAATCTAAATTCTCTCAGCCTCATTGCAAAATGTGTAGAATAGCATGCTATTAACTATAAAACGGCACATTTTTGTCTCTGCCCCATGTCAATATGTGTAGAATTGCTGGAAATTAGCTTTGAAGCAACAAAATGTTCTCTTAGCCTCATTGCAAAATGTGTCAAATAACATGAGATTAGCAACATGTGTAGAATTGTACTCCACTAAAGGCAACTGTGGTCTATGCTGATACTGGGTGATTGCTCACAAAACTAGGGGGGAAAAGACCATGATTTGGTGGATTTTTACTAAATATAATCCATAGAAGGTTCCTTTCGGAGGAAGGATTGTTGACATATATTTGACCTTTTGTATCTGAAAGCGTAATTGAGTAATAATGTGGTGCTACAAAGCCAAAAAGTGTTGTATGAAGCTTTACCTCTGGATTTGTGATATGAGTAGTATTTTCATTTCCATAACAATTTTACATTGGTCAGCCTATAAAAAAAATATAAACATCAATATTGAAAATATTTGACTAATTGTTCAATATATTGTTGAACATAATATACTCTTAAGTCAGTGTTAATCAATATGTTTTGTAAGTGGGCCACTTTGGGTTGAGACAATCATTCAGAGGGCCGCACAGATCTTTAAATGGTTGTACTTTTTCTTCCAATAATATCAATTGAGAGCAAATTCTGAGCAATAGAGCACATGCAATTGATTTGATGTACAGCACATCACAAATATATACGTACCCATGGGGTGGCAGGTAGCCTGGATGAGCGAAAATATCTGATGCCAGATTTGAGCAGTATACTGATGCCAGATTTGAGCAGATACCGCTAGTATCCAAGCCATCTCATGTTGCCTCTGTCGTTTTCGCTGCAACATATCTGTCCATCATTTGTTGTTGTCCTTTGAGCTGTGCTATTTTGTTGTTTCTTAGGTTGCTTTGTGGCTGATATGTTTTGTCAAAGTGGGCATGATGTGACTGGAAATGTAGCTCTAAATTTGCTCGTTTAAAACAATTGACTGCCGTCTGACAAATAAGACAAAGTGAGCTAGTCCCATTATACAGTACAAAAAAAGGTCAATTTCTCTTGGAACTTTCTGTTTTCTTCTTGAATCAACCGTATCCTTCTCTCTGCCCCCGGACCCACGTTACTAGCCATGTTAGCTAGCTGCATTTCCCTGCCGCCATCTTCCTGATTTTCCTGGCTCTCCGGTGGTTGTTCATGCATAGCTGTCACGTTGTTCTCCAGCTCTTTCATCTCATGTTCATTGTCAATAGATTTACGTTTCTTCTTTATATTTTTTTTATTTTTTACAATAAATCGATCCATGTCTACTAGAGTGCAAAATTAGCTAGTAGCAAACTGATGTGTTGGTCGCTGTAGCTGAGCAGTTACGATCTATTTCGGCCTTTCTGTTCAACAGCTGCGGCATACTGCCATCTATCTGCTGTCCAGGGAACAATATATATTCAATAAAGTGATTCAGGCTTGCATTAATCACATTGAATTGAAATTGTATCATTGTTACGTAATTATGACTGGAAAATAGGAAAATCACCGCTAGCCACAAAATAAGGAATACCACTCCTCTAAATTATGGCCCATTTTATACAGAGAAATTGGCATAGTAGGCAATCTAACCAATTACAGCCCTCCTTTTACTTGCATCATTGCACATCCTGCAAATCACCAGCAGAGGGCGACCATTTAGAATCCATTTTCACATTCACTCTGTAGGTAACGCTAACACGGAACCCGAACCGGCTGCGCGCATCGTGCGCACATTTATTTTGCCCCCCCACACCAAACGCGATCACGACAAGCAGGTTAAAATTTCAAAACAAACTCTGAACCAATGACATTAATTTGGGGACAGGTCGAAAATCATTAAACATGTATGGCAATTTAGCTAGTTAGCTTGCACATGCTAGCTAACGTTAATTCGTCCTATTTAGCTAGCTTGCTGTTAGCTAGTTTGTCCTGGGATATAAACATTGAGTTGTTATTTTACCTGAAATGCACAAGGACCTCTACTCCGACAAAAAAAACGGCCAACCGAATCGTTTCTAGTCATCTTTCCTCCTTCCAGGCTTTTTCATCGTTTAACTTATATGGTGATCGCATCTAAACTTTCATAGTATTACCACAACTACCGGCAAAACAGTTCGTCTTTCAGTCACCGACGTGGGTATAACCAATGAGGAGATGGCATGTGGGTACCTGCTTCTATAAACCAATGAGGAGATGGGAAAGGCAGGACTTTCAGCGCGATCTGCGTCAGAAATAGGAATGAGTTCTATTTTAGCCCTTGGTGTCGCAGACGCTCGTTGGCGCGCGCGAGCAGTGTGGGTGCAATAATTTAATAACATGGATTTCTAAATTTAATTTGCGACACACGCGACGTGTCCGGTCTGGTCAGCATGTAACAAATTGGATCATAACTCTAAATGTAGCTCGAACCACCCAGTTTATATTAATTAAATATTAAAGTTGATATTTTTTAATATTCATGAATGTATGTCATTAATTGTTATTAAAAACAAAATACTACTCATATTACATAGCAAGTGGTAAAGCTTCAAATGACACCCATTTTTTGCTTTGTAGCTCATACAGATGAAACATTATGGAGTCTTAAAGGAGGCCTGGGTAATGCCATAATTATTACAACTTCAATTAATTATTTCGGAATCATGCTTTAAGATACAAATGTCAAATAGACAGTGGGGTTTGAAAATATTGACACCCTTGATAAAGATGAACAATAATGACTATAAAATAATTAATTCAAATCTCTCACAATTACCAATAACTGGAGGTTAGCATGTCTTGCGGGTATGATCTTTGACCCTCGAGCTTTCTCACTGATCATTATTCACAATTCACAACTTTGATTCAGATGTAATCATGGTAGCATCCACATTAATGTAGAAGTGTTTAGAAACAATATTCTTGTATTGTCATTTTGACTCCAAAATGACACAATACATTATTTTCTATTCATTTCTATTGGGCACAAAATAATCTGCAACACAATCAAAACGAACTGCAAATGCATCCTACACAAGTGTAGAGTCACAAGCTTGATGTTGTCATTGCATGCTAGGAATATGGGACCAAATACTAAACTTTTGACTACTTTATTTATTAGAATCTTTAGGGGTGTTAATCATTTTGACCTTTTGAAAATATTACTTCTTAAAAAAAATATATTTCTCTGAGATATTGTATAATTTCCCCATTTTTTTGGAACATACAATATAGCTCAGTATTTGAATGATTTATTTCATACAGTCATTATTGCTCATCTTTATCAAGGGTGTCAGTAATTTCACACCCCACTGTGTCAAATCCTTCCTCCAAAAGACCTTTCTATGTCGCCAAATTTCGTGAAAATCCCCCAAACCAAGTCTTTTTGTTTTGTTTTTGTTTTGTCCTAGTTTGGTGAGGAATCACCCTACTGTGGTCTGCTGTTTTCTTGTTTGATTTGTGTATGTACTATTTCTAGTCTGCTAATGAGCTTTGGTGCACGGCGTTCCTCTCCTGGCTGTTCTGTTGGAAGGGGAAGACCCCCAGAGTGCGCTACATGCAAGTCGCCCAGGAGCTGCAGGAGGACCCCGACTGGCCCCCCAAACCTGCTACCGTCACCTACACCACCAGCACCCCCCATCACACTGTCAGCATGTGACACATGGCCACACCCACATATAGCTGCAAAAAAATATATTTAACCAGGCATGTCAGTTAATAACAAATTCTTATTTACAATGACGGCCTACCCCGGCCAAACCCTCCCCTAACCCAGACGACGCTGGGCCAATTGTGCGCCGCCCTATGGTACTCATGATCATGGCCAGTTGTGATACAGTCTGGGATCGAACCAGGGTCTCTAGTGATGCCACTAGCACTGAGACGCAGTGTCTTAGACCACTGTGCAACTGGGGAGGCATACAGTACCTAGTCTAGAACCTTCCATTCCCCGGACCAGGTTTATAACCAGTATCAAGTATAGTACCTTCCTTTGCCTGGACAAGTAGGGCTGTGATGATACCAGTATAGCAATATTTTTTCCATGGCAAAAATGAAAACATGAAGCAGACCAAACTCTTAGGTATTTTAAAAACCTGCTGTAAGTAAAATATTGTTTGCAATAGGCAGGTTGGTTGTTGAGTAACAAAACGGACGCGTGCGTAACTATGAGGAAAAACAGATGGGTTGGCTTAGATTGTTGACAACATGTCAACTATATTTATTCTCCAATGTTTATTGAAAACCAAAATCCATTTGCACAATGAGCACTTGTCTCTCAAATACATTGTAACAGTTGTTAGCTAGCTAGCGAATTTGAGCCATATTAGCATTGACATGAAATCAGTCAAAACACCTCAAAACAAGACATGGTATCAAGAAGATGAAACTAGCTGAAATGAGTCACTTGCGATTCCCCACATGGCAGTTTCTTGTAATTGTTGGTATCTATCTAGCCATCCAGAATCACAACAACGCAGACTTCTGCCCCATTTGATGTGTGTGCATCGTTTTCGTGACATTTTCAGCTAACCCATCTATAGCTAGGAAAATAAATAAATGTGACTCCAACATAAGGGCTGTTTTCCAAAAGAAGTTAAATCTGCTTCGTTTTTCCTATCCAAGATAATAACAAGTATTGCAATACTGATATCATCCCATCCCTAGTTTATAACCAATATCGAGTCTAGAAACGTCCATTGCATAGACAACTGACCTGGTTTATAACCAATATCGAGTCTAGAGCCTTCCATTGCCTGGACAACTGACCTGGTTTATAACCAATATCGAGTCTAGAACCTTCCATTGCCTGGACAACTGACCTGGTTTATAACCAATATCGAGTCTAGAACCTTCCATTGCCTGGACAACTAGCCCCATATCCAGGACTAAACAAAAAGAATCATGTGAAATCACATCATGAGCTTGCAATCAGACTGTGATCCTGTCAACTTCTTGACCATAACTAGACCTTAACTGCTCCGTCCTTACCCATAACCCCCAAACCACACATAAAACCCCAGCAATGTGACTACTGACAGGTTGCCCCATACTGGGCACTTATCACCCTCTTTTTGCTATTAGTTTAGCCTTGGTGTTGAGGCCCAGAGATTATGTCTTTCCAATACAGGGCTTGCCTTGCACTCACCACTGGTTGATTTTTCAGCTTCACAAAGACTAAGAACTATGGAATCGTCCACTAACACTTTCTCACCTGCCTTGATTGCTGCTCCAACGAAATGTCAAGAGTTAAAGAGAACATGTGTGAACAGGACCGTACTGAGGGAAATGGAGGGATTTTTTAATTTTTTTTAATCAACACACCCAGTTCATGCATTTTGAAAGCACTGTGTGTGTGCTGTAAGCGTGAGTGGTACTACTGTATTTGCCAAGATTGAATAACATTCCAATGCACCAATAATATATTGCTGTGTTTCTCTGAGAATTTGCTACGCTTTATGAATGTAATTCTTCCTGTGGAAGTATGTGAGTGTCCGTGACTCTTGTGAAAACCTGAACACTTGAGTTGATCTGATGCCTGTGTGTGTGTGCAGGGTTTTTTCTGCATAGAAAAGTCTTGGGCAAGACTTAATAAAAATTATTGGGATGGGGAAACATTTTCAGTGTAAACTTAAATGACTTAAACCATATATATATATATATATATATATATATAAATATGATGATCTTTGAGAACTAACAATCACCCCAAATAAAATCTAGCCCGTTAGGGAGAATCAAAAATACGAAAAATTATGCATTCAGTATTTTTGTCATGGCATGGGGCCCCCATTGATTTTGTTATGTTTGAGTCACTCCGATAGCATAACAACGCATAAGCCATGGCAAAAATGTGTAGATTTGCTGAAAATTTATATTGAAAATTATTCTTCTCTCACATCATGACAAATGTGTAGAATTGCAGGACATGTTTTTCTGCGGCCAAGAGGGCCTCTAAAATGTTCAGTCGGCAACCGCACTATTCACCACGCCCCCGTCACAGCCACGATCCTAACCCTAATTTTGATCCAGAAAAAAACCTGGTGGGTGTGTGCATGTACACTCCTGTACGTATTTATTTGGACGCTGAAGCTAAAACGTTTTAATTCAGCTCTATACTTTAGCATTTTGGATTTAAGATCAAATGTTTCATATGAGGCGACAGTACAGCATGGCACCTTTTATTGTCAGGTATTTTCAAATATATCTTTTACCATTTAGAAATGAAAGCACTTTATGTATCTAGTCCTCCCATTTTAAAGGTGTCAAATACTTGAAACGTTCAAATAGGTGAACTAAATACATGAAGGGCTTTCATCTCTAAACGATAAAACGGATATGTATGAGAATACCCTCAAACAAAAGGTGACATTCTGTACCTTCTCTTCATATGAAACAATTGATCTCTGTAGAATAGCGGACCTAGAGTATCCAAGTGAGGTGACGGGTGGGAATGAGGTGATGTAACATTTTGTAACATTTATAAACCATTGCACCTGACCTAAATGCTGCTTTTATTAAAGGGAATTATTTTGAAAAGATATCACATTTTGATTGTATTTTATATTCTCTGAGATTAACAGCTAATTTTAATATCTGTTTTTTCAATTTGTACAGTACATGGTTTACAACTGATGTATCGCCTGGATTGTCTAGTATAAACTACCGTTTAAAGGTTTGGGGTCACTTAGAAATGTCCTTGTTTTTGAAAGAAAACCACACAAAAAAAGTCCATTAAAATAACATCAAATTGATCAGAATTACAGTGTAGACATTGTAAATGTTGTAAATTACTATTGTAGCTGGAAAAAGCTTTTATTTTTTATAGAATATCTACATAAGCTTACAGAAGCCCATTATCAGCAACCATCACTCCTGTGTTCCAATGGCACGTTCTGTTAGCTAATCCAAGTTTATAATTTTAAAGGCTAATTGATCATTAGAAAATAATTTTGCAATTATGTTAACACAGCTGAAAACAGCTGTGCAGGTTAAAGAAGCAATAAAACTGGCCTTCTTTAGACTAGTTGAGTATCTGGAGCATCAGCATTTGTGGGTTCAATTACAGGCTCAAAATGTCCAGAAACAAAGAACTTTCTTCTGAAACTCGTTAGTCTTCTTGTTCTGATAACTGAAGGCTATTCCATGCGAGAAATTGCCAATAAACTGAAGATTTTGTACAACGCTGTGTACTACTCCCTTCACAGAACAGCGCGAACTGTCTCTAACCAGAATAGAAAGAGGAGTGGGAGGCCCCGGTGCACAACTGCAAAAGAGGACAAGTACATTAGATAGACTAGTTTGAGAAACAGACGCCTCACAAGTCCTCAACTGTCAGCTTCATTAAATACCCGCAAAACACCAGTCTCAACGTCAACAGTGAAGAGGCGACTCTGGGATGCTGGCCTTCAAGGCAGAGTTCCTCTGTCCGGTGTCTGTGTTGTTTTGCCCATCTTAATCTTTTATTTTTATTGGCCAGTCTGGGATATGTATTTTTCTTTGCAATTCTGCCTAGAAGGCCAGCATCCCGGGGTCGCCTCTTCACTGTTGATGTTGAAACTGGTGTTTTGCTGGTACTATTTAATGAAGCTGCCAGCATTTTAACAATGTCTACACTGTATTTCATATCAATTTCATGTTATTTTTATGGACAAAAATGTGATTTTATTTAAAAAACAAGGACATTTCTAAGTGACCCTAAACTTCTGAACGGTAGTGAACATCCAAGCTTGTTGATATTGACCTAAACATTTGTCAACAATTACTTTGAATATATCTCTGTAAAGGTCTCACCAGAAGTATTAAAGGGATAGTTCAGTGAAATTAAATAGTTCGATATTTGTTTCCTTACCTTTTTAAATGTCATGCTCAAATCATCTGTTAAATAGAATTTATTGTTCAATGACTTGGTTTGAAATTATTTTAAGATGATTTGGGCATCAATAAACGGGGGAGATTGACGTTCATTGATTTTTAGTCTGAATATGCTAATATTAGCCTTTGTTTGCAGTGGCTAGTTTAAGAAAACCACAATGTGAATTGCAGTCTCTCCTTGTCCATATACAACTTTCAAGGTAAGAAAACAAATCTAAGTATGTAATTTCACTAAACTATCCTTTAAATGCCTTACTGATAGTCAGAACCACAAAAAAAAGAAAATGAATTGTAACGATTGTTTACTTTTAATTCCTTCCTTTCCTTTGTGATACAACTCACAAAGAACGTGTGATTTGCTGAAAATGTCTACAATAATATTGATATTTTCTCTTGTGTTTGCTCTGTAGAGAGGATTGCATAAATGCCTTCTTCCATTCTGACAACTTAACTCAACCATTCCATTTGCCAATAAATCTGTATATTAAAACACTCCTGTGGGCTTCATGGGGGGCTGACCACGGTCACAAGTTACTGATCACACTTACTGATCAATTATGAGCTTTCCCAGCCGCCTCGCTGCCTGGCTCTTTAAAGCCCAGAGAGTGTAAGAGGGTATCATTTCATGTGGAGATCAGGGCCCATAACAGTGAATGGGTGGATTTAGAGTTTAGAGGGGGACCCTGAAAGAGAAGAGAGGGGTGCCTGGCTGCTCAGTGCCAGTGAAAGGAATGGAATCTCCCAGAGATCAGGGCAAGAAGAGGCCATTGAGGGATATTCATGGTGATGGGGATGAGGAGGTGGAGGAGTCATGAATTGATGTGTCCACTTGTAGATCATCTTTTTGGTCAACAGTGTCGTTTTGGAATGAGGATCTCTTGCTTTAGAGCAGTGTGGTTTCTGGCTGGTGTTGCCTCACATGTGGAATTAGATGTTTGGTGTAAGTCTTTTCTGTATTATTTTGTTTCCAGACAGTAACAGATGAAGATGGATAGATAGACCTAAATAACACACACAAACACAGGCTTTATTTCTCACTGTTCTCACAAAGTTGGGGGCTTGGGACGCCTTGTGGAATGTCCTGCCTATAGTTACATGACTGACCGATGCCAGAATTCATGGTTCCTTCTATTTAGAAATGTCGTCCAGATCCTGAGGCAGCAAAGCATCCCAAACCGTCACACTACCACCACCATGCTTGACCGTTGGTGTGAATTTCTTACTGTGGAATGCAGTGTTTGGTTTTCACCCGGCGTAATAGGACACATGTTGTTCAAAAAGTTATACTTTTGAATCATCTGTCCATAGAACATTCTTCCAAGAGTCTTGATGATCATCCAGGTTCTTCAAGGTGCTTTTGGGCAAACTTGAGACAACGTATTGGACGACATTGGTCCCATTATTCCAAAGATAGAGTATCAAAAGTCACAGTAAGATACCCTCACTTGGAACTATGGGCCCGCTCATAAGGCCATCACAGTGATTGATAGTCGGGCCACAAGGCTAGCCCGCTGCTCACTTATGGTTAGCCCCATTGTACCAATGACACAAAGACGCCCATGTCTGGTAGCGGGCCTGCAACGATCTGTAGGCCAGCAGACGGACACAAAGCCTCTTCTCCTCCCTCTTGTCCCCTTAGCAAGGCTCCTGCCACCATCCTTTATGGCCATCTCTGTCCCCTTCTGTTATCAGTGGGATATGGGCCTGAATGGGTTCTGCGGTTGGTTAATGAATTCAGTGATTCAGGGGGTGGACAGTTGCAGCCGTGTTAGCGTTTGTTCACCGCCTTGTTGGAGGGACGGGCCCCGCCCCGGGCCCTTTTGTCTCCTCAGGTCCCTCGACAGGTTAGAAGTCAATGGAGGGCCTTGTGTTCAGGCGGCAGGGCAGGGATGGGGCCGCCTCTCACATGGCATTCACATAGGGGGAGGACAGGCTGGTATCACTGACACTTGTTAGTGTGGGGCCAAACAGAGCTGTAGGTTACCCTGCTCAAGGGCTGATGGTTTTTAGTCCACCCCCTCCTAATAGTTAAGGCTAGCCGTTGGGTAAACTGATCTGCACTTAGGGGCCACAATGAATGATTGCAGTATGTTTTATGCTCTCATTTTACACCTCCGACTCAAAATTTTAAAAAATGGACCGATTTTCATTTGACGACCAGTTGCATTAAAGTAAACCAGTAGTTGATGTTGTACTGTGGCCAACATTGTCCTCATGCTAAAAAAAAGTTCAGTGTGGGCAAAAAAAAAACGGTTACATTTTAAATGGATGGGATGGCACATTTTTATTTGATTTATTTAACTAGGCAAGACAGTTAAAAACAAATTCTTATTTACAATGACGGCCTACCCCAGCCAAACCTGGACAACGCTGAGCCAATTGTGCGCCGCACTATGGGACTCCCAATCACGGCATGGATTACCAAATGCACGTTCCAAATGCTACAACTAGCATTGCATCACGACATATACACACACGGCATGGACTCATCTCAACATTAGACCTATTTTGAGGGATGTAAACCACTGACAAACTGACATTTTGGAGTGAACTATCACTTATAACTTCACTAACGCTGACCATTCTCGCAGGCTTTGAGCATAGCATGCGAACAGGAGAACACTGCGGGGGTGAATAGTTAAATAAAGAGTCAGAGATACAAATGGACATAGATGGGGGGGTTGGGGGGTTGACAGAAAGAGACAGAAAGCTGACCGAAAACAACGCTCAGGGACCAGAGAGAATTTAGACCTATGACTGAGGCCCAAGTGTCATGAGAAGATGAGAGTTGCCATGGCCACCATGGAGCCACCCAGCAAGCATGTGAGAACGGGAGGCCGGGAGCCAGAGCCCAGGCCTAGTGGCTCACATGCACTAACCAGGGATTATGTGCATAGCTAAGTGATGAGACACTAAGCCGGCAGGTGAAGAAGGGAGGGAGGCCCGGGGACAAGGGCATCCTTCAGGACAGCTCCCCCAAAAGAGCAGAGACTTTTCCCCAGTGAGGCTGATCTACCTTGTGAAGGGGGGGCTCAGCTAGAGGTCCTTGAGTGCTGAAAGGGCAGTCCCAGAAGTCTCTTTCATAGCGTAAGTGGCCAAAATAGGGGTCTTGTGAGTCATCTTCACTGGTAAGAATGGCCTTCTTCACAATCATAAATCCCTCAGCAGACACACTCATGGATATGGACTTGGAGAAGCTGGGTACTGACTAGGTACTGACTGGGTACTGGCTAGGTACTTCCTGGGTACTGACTGGGTACTGGCTAGGTACTTCCTGGGTACTGACTGGGTACTGGCTGGGTACTGACTGGGTACTGGCTGGGTACTGGCTGGGTACTGGCTGGGTACTGGCTGGGTACTGACTGGGTACTGACTGGGTACTGACTGGGTACTGGCTAGGTACTGGCTGAGTACTGACTGGGTACTGGCTAGGTACTGACTGGGTACTGACTGGGTACTGGCTGGGTACTGACTGGGTACTGGCTGGGTACTGACTGGGTACTGGCTGGGTACTGACTGGGTACTGACAACCAACATAAGCTGCCATTCTGTGTATTTGTATTTATTATGGATTCCCATTAGTTCCTGCCAAGGCAGCGGCTACTCTTCCTGGGGTCCGGAAAAATTAAGTCAGTTAAACAATTTTTAAAACATAATATATTCATTACAGAATTCACAACACAAAGTGTGTGCCCTCAGGCCCATACTCCACTACCACATATCTACAACCCAAAATCCATGTGTACGTGCGTGTATAGTGCGTATGTTATCATGTGTGTCTGTGTATGCATGTGTCTGTGCCTATGTTTGTGTTGCTTCACAGTCCACCCTGTTCCATATGGTGTATTTTTATCTGTTTTTTAAATCTGATTTTACTGCTGGCATCAGTTACCTGATGTGGAATAGAGTTCCATATAGTCATAGCTCTATGTAGTACTGTGTGCCTCCCATCGTCTGTTCTGGACTTGGTGACTGTGAAGAGACCTCTAGTGGCATGTCTGGTGGGGTATGCATGGGTGTCTGAGCTGTGTGCTAGTCGTTTAAACAGACAACTCTGTGTTTTCAACAGGTCAATACCTCTCATAAATTGAATTGATTTTAATTTATTTTGGGTAACAGGCATACAGTTGAAGTCGGAGATTTACGTACACCTTAGCCAAATACATTTAAACTCAGTTTTCACAATTCCTGACATTTAATCATAGTAAAAAATCCCTGTCTTAGGTCCGTTAGGATCACCACTTTATTTGAAGAATGTGAAAGGTCAGAATAATAGTAGAGAGAATTATTTATTTCAGCTTTTATTTCTTTCATCACATTCCCAGTGGGTCAGAAGTTTACATACACTCAATTAGTATTTGGTAGCATTGCCTTTAAATTGTTTAACTTGGGTCAAACGTTTCAGGTAACCTTCCACAAGCTTCCCACAATAAGTTGGGTGAATTTTGGCCCATTCCTCCTGACAGAGCTGGTGTAACCAAGTCAGGTTTGTAGGCCTCCTTTCTCGCACACTCTTTTTCAGTTCTGCCCACAAATTCTCTATGGGATTGAGGTCAGGGCTTTGTGATGGCCACTCCAATACCTTAACATTGTTGTCCTTAAGCCATTTTGCCACAACTTTGGAAGTATGCTTGGGGTCATTGTCCATTTGGAAGACCCATTTGCAACCAAGCTTTAACTTCCTGACTGATGTCTTGAGACGTTGCTTCAATATATCCACATAATTATCCTCCCTCATGATGCCATCTCTTTTGTGAAGTGCACCAGTCTCTCCTGCAGCAAAGCACCCCCACAACATGATGCTGCCACCCCCATGCTTCACGGTTGGGATGGTGTTCTTCGGCTTGCAAGCTTCCCCCTTTTTCCTCTAAACATAACGATGGTCATTATGGCCAAACAGATCTATTTTTGTTTCATCAGACCAGAGGACATTTCTCCAAAAAGTAACATTTTTGTCCCCATCTGCAGTTGCAAACCGTAGTCTGGCTTTTTATGGCGGTTTTCGAGCAGTGGCTTCTTCCTTGCTGAGCGGCCTTTCAGGTTATGTCAATATAGGACTCGTTTTACTGTGGATATAGAAACTTTTGTACGTGTTTCCTCCAGCGTCTTCACAAGGTCCTTTGCTGTTGTTCTGGGATAGATTTTCACTTTTCGCACCAAATACTTTCATCTCATTGAGACAGAACACATCTCCTTCCTGAACGGTATGATGGCTGCGTGGTCCCATGGTGTTTAAACTTGCATACCATTGTTTGTTCAGATGAACGTGGTACCTTCAGGCGTTTGGAAATTGCTCCCAAGGATGAACCAGACTTATGGAAGTGTACAATTGTTTTTCTTGGGTCTTGGCTGATTTCTTTTGATTTTCCCATGATGTCAAGCAAAGAGGCACTGAGTTTGAAGGTAGGCCTTTAAATACATCCACAGATACACCTCCAATTGACTCAGGCTAATTGACATCATTTATCAGAAGCTTATAAAGCCATGATATAATTTTCTGGAATTTTCCAAACTATTTAAAGGCACAGTCAACTTAGTGTATGTAAACTTCTGACCCACTGCAATTGTGATACATTGAATTGTAAGTTAAAGAATCTGTCTGTAAACAATTGTTGGAAAAATTACTTGTGTCATGCACAAAGTAGATGTCCTAACTGACTTGCCAAAACTATAGATTGTTAACAAGAAATTTGTGGAGAGGTTGAAAAAATAGTTTTAATGACTCCAACCTAAGTCTATGTAAACTTCCGACTTCAACTGTTTTCAACAAAATGTACAATGTGGACCCAGAGGATATCACCTGAAAGTATTAATTAAAATGCTTGTTTCCAAAGTAGCCCTCCATGATAAAAACAGTAACACACAATGATGATGATGGTGATGCTGTCAATCTCTCCTCTACTTTGATCCAAGAGAGATTTACATGCATATTATTAATGTTTGTTCCCCGTGTACATTCAAGGGCCAACCGTGGTGCCCTGTTCTGAGCCGATTCCAATTTTCCTGAGTCCCTCTTTGTGGCACCTGACCACACGACTGTAGGACCTGCCTTGTTGATAGTGCTATTAAGAAGTTAGAGCAGCGCTTTATTATGGGCAGACTTCTCCCCATCTTAGCTACTGTTGTATCATATGTTTTGACCATTGACAGTTTACAATCCAGGGTTACTCCAAGCAGTTTAGTCTCCTCGACTTGCTCAACTTGCTCTTTGTTAACTCAACTTGCTCGACGAGCTCAACTTGCTAGACTTGCTCTTTGTTAACTGTTACAGTCAATTCAGTCACTGTAGTAGCTGACGTGTACAGTGTTGAGCCATCCTCATACAAAGTAAGGGGCCTAGATAGCTGCCCTGGGGATTTCCTGATTTTACCTGGATTGTGTTGGAGAGGCTTCCATTAAAGAGCACCCTCTGTCTTCTGTTAGACAGGTAACTCTTTATCCACAGTATAGCGGAGGGTGTAAAGCTATAACACATATGTTTTTCCAGCAGCAGACTATGATCGATAATGTCAAAAGCCACAATGAAGTCTAACAAAACAGCTCCCACAATCTTTTATCAGCAATTTCTCTGACAATCATCAGTCATTTGTGTAAGTGCTGTGCTTGTTGAATGTCCTTCCCTATTAGTGTGCTGAACGTCTGTCAATTTGTTTACTGTAAAATAGCTTTGTATCTGGTCAAACACCTTTTTTTCCAAAACTTTACTAAGGGTTGGTAACAGGCTGATTGGTCAGCTATTTGAGCCAGTAAAGGGGTTTTTACTATTCTTAGGACAGCCATATAGTCGAAAACCAAATAACCTGTTTTAAACAGTCAAAAGTTAGTGGAACGGTTTACATGATAACTATGGCGTTGCAGGAATGTGTTTGAACGACGATGGCACAAATAAATAAAATTCCTATGTTCCATAGAGAGAAAGACATCATAGTTAACCAGAACCTACCCCTACCTTTTCAATTTGATGAGGAAGAAGGAGGACCTCAATTCCTTTTGAAAGGAAGGACCTAGAGTTCAATAAGACGTCAGTCTCATTTCCTTTGCTCCAAGTTGAAGCTCTCTAAATGCTGGCTTTTTAAGACTTAAAGCTTAAGGAAGATGACAGATGGCGGCTTGTTGTGGTCTGACCAATTGCAAAATGCTTGTTGCTATGGTCCCCTTTTTCTTCTTCAACTCATTTTCCAGAGCTAAGCATCCTTCCTGTTTATTGACCTGGGATGAGCAGACTTGAAAATGCTCCGGTTGTTGACGAACAGGAGATTGGATCTCCGGTCTTTTTATTTGGTTGTTGTGACCCACTGGGTTTGAACTCAGTTCTTCTGCATCATGCCACAGGATGGTTAGCCCTTTGAGCTAAAGCCTATGCATAGCTCTAAGATCTAACACAAGTCTTCAGGTCTCAGGCAAGGTTACTCAACATTTGAGCGTGTCTGGCTAAATAAAACCACCCCTGTGCATTAGGGTTGCTTTCTTTGTATCTGATTATCATAGAGGGCGGGAAAGAGAGCTTTAATCTTTAATCTTATGGCCTCTCCTTTTCATCTCCAATAAATTCTACCATATTTTTGGGACGGATGGTGACCATGGAGATCAGTGATTTCCCATCACAGAGCCTCTCCCTCCTACTTTCCCACTATCGAAACCTCCCCCTTGTTTTGTCCAAGTAAAACAAAGCGTGGTGTTGAATAGTCTCTGAGGTAGGTAAATGTATTCAGTGACATCAGCCAAGATGATTCTATTCTGCCGGATTCCTGTACCATTTGTTTCCAGCCTTGTCTGAGGGCCGAACACTCTGTTGGGCTCATTGTCCCGTGTGTATTCCACACAGACTCACAATTAATGGGGGCCTTGTCTAAGGCTTCTGGAGCAGAAACTTCTGTTGGGGAGGGGGACAAAGGCAGGCGGGCCACTGCCAGGAGTTGCTATGAGAGGCCCTCCTCTTTAAGAAGGTCTCAAAGGGAGGAGGTGGGGAGAACAAGTGGAGGCCTAGCTGAGATGTTTAAGTGATCCCTCTATACCCATCTGGCTGTCCCTGCTCTTGGTGTCACACAGCCCAGTACATTTTTTTTTAATGTAACCTTTATTTAACTCAGTTAAGAACAAAATTTTATTTACAATGGCGGTCAAACCTGGACGACACTGGGCCAATGGGACTCCCAATCACCAGGGACTGTAGTGACGCCTCTTGCACTGAGATGCTGTGCCTTTTACCGCTGCGCCACTCAGTTAAAACGGTCAATTCCTGGGATTTGGTGATTGAGATGGCCATTCCACTGCCCATTACGTCTTGGAAATATGTGCAGCGGTCCATCTCAAAGCAGGTAAATCTGAAGATAGGTTAGTGTAAAAAAAAAATTGGCCAAGAGCAAACAGCCCCAGGGTGCTGTCTTTGTTTAAATGTAATGTTGTGGACACAACATGTCAATCATCATCAACAGTCATTGACGTGAACAAAGTGCGATAATGTTTAGAACATGCGTAAGTTAAAGTAGCAATATATTTTCTTTAAATATATCCAGAAGGTTATTCTAATCTAATCAGTCTAACTCAACCGCCCTTCTGTTGTGGGTTGTTATCAGACACTGTTGGCCCTCGATAGCTTTCTAACCCCCTCCCATGGCGGCCTGGGCCTCTGTGCCTCTCTCTCCTCTGTGTTTCCCACACTGATACTGATCTGGAGTGTGCCATAAAGCACCGGTATAGATCACAGTGCACAATAAAGGCACGTCTCCAGCCAGACAAGCAGGCTTACTGAGCATGGAGCTGATAAGGGGAAACACGTTGCCGCCTCCCCTCCCTCTCTCTGTTGTCTTGTCCCAGAACCCATAGCCCTTGTTTGTGAAAGAAAAAAGAATTGTGTACATTGAAAGAATAGCATCACCTCTGGACACCTAAATATTCTCTGCACACCATGTAGTCTTTAGAAGATACTCACAGAGAAAGGCACCTGTGAGAATCCTCATATCAGCTGTGAATCATGTTTGGTTTTTGGGGGGGGGACTGGTAATTTTACACATTGGGTGTAAAACAGTGTCCACAAACAGAAAAAACATGATTACATGGTGGATGCCCCTGGCTTTTGGCTCCTTATGTGTCCAAAAATGAAGATAATGAAGTGTTTTTGAGGTCAGTATTGGGGCTTTATTTATATTCACATTATTAACAAAGTATTTGAAGTTACAGATGACTAGTTTCTTTGAAAAATAGAGAAGGCGCTCAGACCTGTATTGTTGTTTCCCTCTTCTGTGATGTGGGCCCTGACCTTTTGGGGTCATTTGACCTGAGAGCTTTTAGGAGCTTTAAAATGAGACGTTAGGGCACCTGAAGTCTGTCAAGAAGGTGATAATAAGAGCAACCTGATAACCTTGTACTCTGGGGTGATAGTTAATTTCTTCTGCATGTTAAAACTGAGACGTGAAGGTCATTGAGTGCAACTTGGTATCTATTAGTCACATAAATGTGATGGTAGTTTGCAGAGAGATTGTCTATGAAGGCACGATGACCTGAAAAAGGCTTTCTTTCTTAAAAACACTGAGGATGTTAATCAAGAACATTGACTAGTTTTTTTTTATTAGTTTTTTTATTTCACCTTTATTTAACCAGGTAGGCTAGTTGAGAACAAGTTCTCATTTGCAACTGCGACCTGGCCAAGATAAAGCATAGCAGTGTGAACAGACAACACAGAGTTACACATGGAGTAAACAATTAACAAGTCAATAACACAGTAGAAAAAGAAAAGAAAAAAAGAGTCTATATACATTGTGTGCAAAAGGCATGAGGAGGTAGGCGAATGATTACAATTTTGCAGATTAACACTGGAGTGATAAATGATCAGATGGTCATGTACAGGTAGAGATATTGGTGTGCAAAAGAGCAGAAAAGTAAATAAAGAAAAACAGTATGGGGATGAAGTGGGTAAAAATGGGTGGGCTATTTAAGACTATGTACAGCTGCAGCGATCGGTTAGCTGCTCAGATAGCAGATGTTTGAAGTTGGTGAGGGAGATAAAAGTCTCCAACTTCAGCGATTTTTGCAATTCGTTCCAGTCACAGGCAGCAGAGAACTGGAACGAAAGGCGGCCAAATGAGGTGTTGGCTTTAGGGATGATCAGTGAGATACACCTGCTGGATCGCGTGCTACGGATGGGTGTTGCCATCGTGACCAGTGAAATGAGATAAGGCAGAGCTTTACCTAGCATGGACTTGTAGATGACCTGGAGCCAGTGGGTCTGGCGACGAATATGTAGCGAGGGCCAGCCGACTAGAGCATACAAGTCGCAGTGGTGGGTGGTATAAGATGCTTTAGTGACAAAACGGATGGCACTGTGATAAACTGCATCCAGTTTGCTGAGTAGAGTGTTGGAAGCAATTTTGTAGATGACATCGCCGAAGTCGAGGATCGGTAGGATAGTCAGTTTTACTAGGGTAAGTTTGGCGGCGTGAGTGAAGGAGGCTTTGTTGCGGAATAGAAAGCCGACTCTTGATTTGATTTTCGATTGGAGATGTTTGATATGAGTCTGGAAGGAGAGTTTACAGTCTAGCCAGACACCTAGGTACTTATAGATGTCCACATATTCAAGGTCGGAACCATCCAGGGTGGTGATGCTGGTCAGGCGTGCGGGTGCAGGCAGCGAACGGTTGAAAAGCATGCATTTGGTTTTAATAGCGTTTAAGGGCAGTTGGATGCCACGGAAGGAGTGTTGTATGGCATTGAAGCTCGTTTGGAGGTTAGATAGCACAGTGTCCAAGGACGGGCCGGAAGTATATAGAATGGTGTCGTCTGCGTAGAGGTGGATCAGGGAATCGCCCGCAGCAAGAACAACATCATTGATATATACAGAGAAAAGAGTCGGCCCGAGGATTGAACCCTGTGGCACCCCCATAGAGACTGCCAGAGGACCGGACAGCATGCCCTCCGATTTGACACACTGAACTCTGTCTGCAAAGTAATTGGTGAACCAGGCAAGGCAGTCATCCGAAAAACCGAGTTACTCTTCATTTAGAGAAAATGTAAATGCATTTCTGTGAATTTATTTTATTTCGAACCAAGGGTAAAAAAAAAATCAGGGTTGAATTCAACCCAGTTTTCAATTCAGTCGAGAAATGAATTGAAATGTAATAGAATTGAAAAATCAATCCCTGACCTCAGTAAGTGATATAGTAAATACAGTGGCAAGAAAAAGTATGTGAACCTTTTGGAATTACCTGGATTTCTCCATCTTATCTTCATCTAAGTCACAGCAATAGACAAACACGGTGTGCTTGAACTAATAACACACACAAATTATTGTATATTTCTTTTTTCTTCTATATTGCATACAGCATTTAAACATTCACAGTGTAGGTTGGAAAAGTCTGTGAACCCCTAGGCTAATCACTAATCAGCTAACCTGGAGTCCAATCAATGAGACGAGATTGGAGATGTTGGTTAGAGCTGCCCTGCCCTATTAAAAACGAACACAATGAGTTTTCATTTCACAAGAAGCATTGCCTGATGTGAATCCTGCCTTGAACAAAAGAGATCTCAGAAGACCTAAGATTAAGAATTGTTGAATTGCATAAAGCTGGAAAGGGTTACAAAAATATCTCTTAAAGCCTTGATGTTCATCAGTCCACGGTAAGACAAATTGTCTATAAATGGAGAAAGTTCAGCACTGTTGCTACTCTCCCTAGGAGTGGCCATCCTGCAAAGACGACTGCAAGAGCACAGCGCAGAATGCTCAATAAAGTTAAGAAGAATCCTAGTATCAGCTAAAGACACAGAAATCTCTGGAACTTACTAACATCTCTGTTGACGGGTCTATGATGTGTAAAACACTAAACAAGAATGGTGTTCATGGGAGGACACCACGGAAGAAGCCACTGCTGTCCAAAAAAACAAACATTGTGTAACGGCTGTTTGAAGAGGACCAAGGTGCAGCGTGGTACGTGTTCATGATTTAATAATAGAACTGAACACTGATTAACAAAACAACAAAGAGAACGAACGAAACCGAAACAGTTCTGTCTGGTGCAGACACAAAAACAGAAAACAACTACCCACAAAACCCATGTAGGAAAAAGCTACCTAAGTATGGTTCTCAATCAGTGACAACGATAGACAGCTGTCTCTGATTGAGAACCACACCCAGCCAAACAAAGAAATACAAAACATGGAAAATGAACATAGAATGCCCACCCTAGTCACACCCTGGCCTAACCAAAATAGAGAATAAAAGCCTCTCTATGGCCAGGGCGTGACCGTACCCCCCCCCAAAAAAAGTGCAGACTCCGGCCGCAAAACCGGACTCTAAAGGGGAGGGTCCGGGTGGGCCTTCTTACGGCGGCGGTTCTGGTGCGGAACGTGGACCCCGCTCCACCTCTGGTCCGGCCCACTTAGGTAACGCCCCTAGAGCGGAGACCCTCACCGCCGACCCCGGACTGAAGGCCCTCGTAGAGAGCCCCGGACTGGAGGGCACCACTGGAACGAAGGGCGGCACTGCCGGCTCAGGACTGGAGGGCGAGTCTGGAATGGAGGGCGACTCTGGCAGCTCCGGACTGGCGGGAGACTCTGGCAGCTCCGGACTGGCGGGAGACTCTGGCAGCTCCGGACAGGCGGGAGACTCTGGCAGCTCCGGACAGGCGGGAGACTCTGGCAGCTCCGGACAGGCGGGAGACTCTGGCAGCTCCGGACAGTACACAGGCACAGGACTCACCAGGCTGGGGAGACCTACTGGAGGCCTGGTCCGTGGAGGAGGCACAGGATAGACTGGGCTGTGAGGAAAATATGCCTTCTGGAGTGGCCCAGTCAGAGTCCTGACCTCAATCCGATTGAGAGGCTGTGGCATGACCTCGAGAGCAGTTCACACCAGACATCCCAAGAATATTGCTGAACTGAAACAGTTTGTAAAGAGGAATGGTCCAAAATTCCTCTTAACTGTTTGCAGGTCTGATCCGCAACTACAAAAAAACGTTTGGTTGAGGTTATTGCTGTCAAAGGAGGGTCAACCAGTTATTAAATTCAAGGGTTCACATACTTTTCCCAAGCTGCACTGTGAATGTTTACACGGTGTGTTCAATAAAGACATGAAAACGCATAATTGTTTGTGTTATTAGCTTAAGCAGACTGTGTCTACTTAGATGAAGATCAGATCCAATTTTATGATCAATTGATGCATAAATACAGGTAATTCCAAAGGGTTCATACTTTTTCTTGTCACTGTATGTAGGGGAGTGTGTTTGTGTGTGCGGGAGAAAGGCTGTGTTTACACAGGCAGCCCAATTCTGATCTAATTGGGAAAAAGATCTGATCTGTTTGGTCAAAAGACCAATTAGTGGCATAAATATCAGAATTGGGCTGTCTGTGTAAACACATCCAAAGAGTGTGTGTGTGTGTCAACCCTCTGAGGGGAGGGTTGCCAATAGTGTACAACAAAAATGTATTGTTATTTAGAGTTTTTGTTCTAGGATCAATTAAACTGGGGAAAGGGCCAATACATTTATTTTATTCACCTTAATTGACTATTACTAATAGATAGGGCAACTGAGACCTTCATATTTAATCAATTTGTTTCATCAAACACCTATCTGTATTGTGTGCTGTGGACCACCTTCTCACACACAAGACACCAGATAGCCAATGGAAGGCCTCCTTGCACGAGCCAACCGACTCCCTGGCAACGTGTCCCGCGCGCTCATTGGTAGAAGGTTGGAGAATTCAACTTTGGGACGATTCACACGAGCCATTCGCGTGCAGCTTCCTCTATAAATATGACCGTAGGTGAAAGTGACAGCGTTGACTTGTTATCAACACCGTACTGGAAGGTCGTTAACTGCAGGATGTAGCCTCAGCAATAGCTACGTTGTAATAAACACCTGTAACGAACAGCGTTGGTCAGAAAAAAAGTACATGGCCGGTGTTAGAATATTTCTCAATAGGCTGGACTTTATTGAACAATTGTGGGACAAATGATTTGCTGAAGTTGACTGGACGATTGTGGGATATTAAAAATTGAAGATGCCGGCTGAAATTTTGGAGAAAACTTCCCCCTCTTCTGTTGCAGCCACCCTGTCGAGCGTAAATGGAAATCCGGATAAACCAAGGACTGCCTCGGGGGACAGAAAGGTAGGCCTACAGAAAAGCACGGAAATAAAAACGATTCCTTTTTTATTTGTCAATTGTTGTTAATAAGTTACGTTACATGTGTAATAATCATGGCGTTTGTTTGTTTTATTTAAAGTCTTCTAAACCAATTATGGAGAAGAGAAGACGCGCGCGAATCAACGAAAGCCTTGGACAGCTCAAGACCCTCATACTGGACGCTCTAAAGAAAGATGTACGTTTAAAAAAAAGCTTTTATAATCATAGAAATTTATGTCTACGACATATGCTTCTATAATTATGTTAATTTGATGGATTGGAACGAAGCTCAAATAGATTATTAATCATGTGTAATATTCTTCTTGATGTCTATTTAGAACTCCAGGCATTCGAAGCTGGAGAAGGCAGACATCCTTGAGATGACTGTGAAGCACCTAAGGAATATGCAGCGTCTTCAAATGACTGGTAGGTTTCATTCTAGACGTGCATGTTTAAATTGCATCTGTGACTGTTCCCAAGGTACTATATGCATAAGTCCATCAAACCTATTGATAGACCTACTGAGTATTATATAATTACATTTAAAGGATTTTCTGAACAATATATCCTCAAATACATCATATTATTTCACTTTACAGGTGCTATGAGCACGGATTCATCAGTCCTTGGCAAGTACAGAGCGGGATTCAGCGAGTGCATGAGTGAAGTCACCCGTTTTCTGTCCACACGTGAAGGGATGAACATGGAGGTCATGTCCCAACTTCTCAGCCACCTAGCCGGTTGTGTGTCACAGATCAACACTGTAAACTACTCAACTCATCGCCAGAGCCTCACCTACCCTGCGCATCCAGCGCATCCAACGCTTGGCCAAGCCATTGTGCAAATCCCAAGTGCGTCGCCTCAGTTGAATGTAATCATGCCTTGCAAAAGTGGCTCGCCAATCAACTTCACGTCCGAAGTGGCTAAATTCTACAGCGGACTTCAGATTGTTTCAGCGACAGATGGACAATTCGCCTTTCTGATTCCAAGCGTGGCCCTTGCGCAAATGAGCGTGCCAAACGCCCTACATGGCAATCCAACAGTTGCGCTGGCGGTGTCACCTGTTGCACCTCCCATCACTGCAGACTCCGTGTGGAGACCATGGTAGGGTCATTAGACTGAAGGACTTTTATGCACCATAACACATTTGTTTCTGATATATGAGTTTTTGTATATTTTTGTATAGGCTGTTCAAAGCAATAGTCAAGAGTGATGCTTACTCACATGTTGTTGTTCTTTGATGGAGAATACACTTTTCCATGAGATATATTTTCAGTGATGTCATGATCATGTTTTATTGTTGTGATACAACAATTATTCAAATGCCCTCAAATGCCTTCCTTCAGGAAATCAATAAATTCTTTAAATGAAATTGCAATGTTTAACACCTGAAAATTGTGACTTCTTAACTACATTTAAAATAATTGTCTATCCTTGACCTAATGATACCCACATGAAAATCTACTACAATTTACTATAGAATACTACAGTACTTAGAATTATGTTGTAAACTGTAGTATATTGTAGAGTACTATAATACACAGTAATATATCATGATCATGTGTTGTACTTACTATAGAATATATATACACTAGCGTTCAAAGAAAAATCCATGTCTCAGACTGGCCAATAAAAATAAAAGATTAAGATGGGCAAAAGAACACAGACACTGGACAGAGGAACTCTGCCTAGAAGGCCAGCATCCTGGAGTCGCCTCTTCACTGTTGATGTTGAGACTGGTGTTTTGCGGGTACTATTTAATGAAGCTGCCAGTTGAGGACTTGTGAGGCGTCTGTTTCTCAAACTAGACACATTAATGTACTTGTCCTCTTGCTCAGTTGTGCACCGGGGCCTCCCACTCCTCCTTCTATTCTGGTTAGACCAGTTTGCGGCGTTCTGTGAAGGGAGTAGTACACAGTGTTGTACGGGATCTTTATTTTCTTGGCAATTTCTAGCATGGAATAGCAAAAGGGTTTTCTAATGATAAATTAGCCTTTTAAAATGATACATTTGGATTAGCTAACACAACGTACCATTGGAACACAGGAGTGATGGTTGCTGATCATGGGCCTCTGTACGCCTATGTAGATATTCCATTAAAAAATCTCCAGTTTCCAGCTACAATAGTCATTTACAATATTAACAATGCCTACACTGTATTTCTGCTCAATTTGACATTATTTTTACAGACAAAAATGTATTTTTCTTTCAAAAACAAGACATTTCTAAGTGACCTCAAACTTTTGAACGGTAGTGTATATATAGTATACAGTATACTGTAGAATACTAAAGTAAATACAACAATATACTCCAGACCGCAACAACACTACAGTAAATACTACAGTAATATCTGCAAAAAAACACTACAGTCCATTAAAAACACTACAGTAATTTCTATAATATATACTACAGTAATTAATTTGCATATACCCTGCCCATTCCCCTCCCCTATATCCCAATTTGTTCAGCTCATAAGTGAGAAACCTACATGACAGGTATAGATCACATATTGTGTTCCATATAGGTTATAAAAAAAGAGCAGAAGCTCTGAACTATCCATTCAGACCTCCTACCTACCTAGCTGCCTGCCTGCCTGCCTGCCTGCCTACCTACTTACTTACAGGTTATGGAAAATGTGCTATTTGAGTATTTTGTTGAGGACAAAGCCCCCACTACTATGTCAACGATAATTGTAAAAAATTGACTATAGTAAATACAACACTAATGTCTGCAAAAAAACAACAGTAAATACTACAGTATACGATAGTGATGTCTGCAACACTACAGTAAATACTACAGTATACTATGGTGATGTCCGCAACACTACAGTAAATACTACAGTATACTATAGTCACGTCTGCAACACTACAGTAAATACTACAGTATACTATAGTCATGTCAGCAACACTACAGTAAATACTACAGTATACTATAGTCATGTCAGCAACACTACAGTAAATACTACAGTATACTATAGTCATGTCTGCAAAGTATTCACTGTAGTGTTTTGGGAGGATTTTAGTCTGCAAAAACACTATAGTGAATACCACAGTAAAGTCCACAAAAAACAACACAATCAATACAATAGTATTTAACCATAGTATACTAGTATTTTGTCATGTGGGTGTACTGTGATTGAATATCCTATTAAGGCTGATCTAACCACAGAAATAAATGAAACACAGAATTATCGGATCTTGGGCTATGGCACCGAACACAGAACGGCTCTTTCTGCCGAGCGAACTCAAATACTTCCATGTGTTGACATCTTCCTTCTCATCCAACCTCACCTCTGAGCTAACATTGATCGGTGAAGGGGCATGCAGGAGTTCTATGAATTAAGATTCAAGCTGGTACTGTAGACGTACACCAACCCATGGTCATGTTCTAGTGCTCTGACTCTAGTGTTATCTTCCCATCTCATCCCTGTTAGCCTCATCTGTCTTCTACTTCTTTTTTTCTCTCCCCCGGCTGGAAATAAATAACTCCTAGATGAGGTGAGGAACCTGAGAGGTCGTGAGAATGACTCTCAGCCCAGCAGGCAACAGCCAGGTTAGGGGTGGGGGAGGTGGAGAGTCTGTCGAACATGAGCAGGGCTGCCTGCCACAGAGGAAGTCTTGACATACAGGACAGGAGCTGAACATGGGGAGGGAAGGTTCCAGAGGAAGGGAGGGTGGAGAGAGAAGAGAGAACAGAGAGAGGTTCTGGAGGGAGGGGAGAGAGGGTTCTGGAGGGAAGGTAGGGAGAGAGTTGGGAGGGCCAGACAAAATGTTCCTAGCTTATTACCAATAGCCAATGACTATATACATGTGACCACGCAATGACTTTATGGTGATCCCCTCCATGCACGCTGTTGCTCCGGGTAGAGGTTACCAGAGGGGACAGATCTAGGGTGTGAGTGATGGGCTAAACGACAACAAAAGTAACGTCAAGCTACATTTTAAACTGGTTGGTTCGAGCACTGAATGCGGATTGGCTAAAAGCTGTGGTATATCAGACCGTATACCACGGGTATGACAAAATATTTATTTTAACTGCTCTAATTACATTGGTAACCAGTTTATAATAGCAATAAGGCACCACAGGGATTTGTGGTATATGGCCAATATACCACGGCTATGGTACTCTGCGTTGCTTTGTGCATAAGAACAGCCCCTCCTCAGGCCTCATTGCTTAAGTATTCTACATTAAATTTATGAGGTTCGGGAGTGTTATTATGTGCTTTTCAAACTAGATATGCTTTTACATAGGTATAGGTAAGAAATGATACAGAAACAAGGTAACTTGCATTTTGCTCCCCAAGGTGTGACAATGCTCCGCCCAAATTATGACTGACACTCGTGACTGTGAGTCAAGCTTGTCATTAAGATTAAAGGGATACACCCAAAAATCACAATGCATTTTGAATGTAACTGGATGGAGGCAATTCAGACTAATAGCAAAATTATTCAAAGTGACCTGAATCCCTATTTGATTTACACACAGGAAGTGCATGTTTGCACATGGGATCTTGGCGGCTTATCTTAGCGACAGGCGGGTAATAGCGCTGCTGTCTATTTAACGGTCTGGCACCCAGCTAATGGAGTGACAAGCACAGTGTGTGTCCAGTGTGTGTCCAGGGTTGAATGCTCCCACAGAGGGCCATAAGGAGAGCTTGACCAGGGGTCACAGGTGCCTGTCACTCTGCCTCACAGGACTGGACTAGTCTAGAACCAGATCTGTTTGTGTTGCCTAGAACCAGATCTGTTAGTGTTGCCTTGCAACTCTGTTTGGCATGACAATGACCATATGAGTTGGCAAGAAAAGCACAAACAGATCTGGGACCAGGCTTGGACTGGACAGCTCCAATACAACATGCAGTCTGAAATATTCTAGTCCCTCTGTCACTATAGGACACCATTTTGACAACATGAAGAAGGTAGAGATGGTGGAAAATGAGAGAGCAATAATCTGAGTGTTTGTGATTGAATTGATCTATAAAAAAAACTAAAAAATCTGCAATTTACCTCCATGGTCTTATTGTAAGAGTGCAGACATTAGTCTGCAATATAAACTTGTCTGAAAATATTTTCCAATGTGTAGTATTTGAAGTGATACAGGGCAATTGGGCATTTTTGTCACACTTTTAAGATATCACCCCTAAAAAATGGCTGAACACCTTTGGGTTAAATAGATTTGCTTTTTTCAACTTTGGTGGCTCAGTAACATAATTATGTTCCATCATAAAAGGTATTTTCATTATCAAACAACTTTCTAAATCAACATATTTTCAACTTGAAAGCACAGCAAAATCCCTCTCCCCAAATAATGTCAGTCAAACCCGCTCCTGCTCATAATGCAGTTAATGAAGTTTACAGTACATCTCTGTTTGACCAAAACATACCATCCTGGCAATGTGTAAGAGCCCTAAAAGCCAAATAGAGCCTCCCTGATCAGAACTGGCCTTTGAGAAAGGGCCCCACAACACAAAAACAAAGGCAGGCCCATCAATGGCTCAATGACTCCTCTCTGTGTGGCCCTCTCACTCTTCATAAAGGACCCTGCTCTTGTTCATCCAGGAAGAGGCTTAATGGTCCACAGGGGGGAGGACCATGCTGTCACTTTCACCAAGCTGGGACTAGAGGCTCATTGTTGAGTAGGTCCCAAGACTCCTCTAAGGCCAGGCTACTCTCTTCAGAGACAAGAGGGCTACTACTGAGTCTCTGCTCAGGTTTGAGTTTCTTCTAGCCAATCGTCAGCTCCTCTCTCAACTCCTTCCTGTGGACCACCTGAAGCATAATGGATGCATTTGGACTGGTGTTGGGTGGAGGCCGGCCCGAGATTTAACAACAGCTGAGGGTCACTCTACTCAGAGAAATATCAACACTGTTTACCAGTGCTAGCTAAGACATGGGCCCAGCCAGTCTCATTCTTCTCCTTTCCCCTCCTTCCTGCCTCTTTTCTTCTATTCCAGGCCTTCCATCTCGCCCCCTGGGTTTGATGCTCGTTTTTCCCATACCTTCTAAAAGGGAGTATGACAAGCTTTAAGTTAGCTTGGCCTGGCCCCTCAGTGTAATCTGTGATGGATGAGTTGTTGGTCACAAAGACAGTGACATGGTGACAGGAACCCTGCTATGGGAAACTGATCTTCCTGACATGTATCGGAAACCTCCGCTGTGACTGCCTCTATGGTGAATTGGCCTGTATTTTTCTTGGGGGCTGTAACAATGTTTCCAAGGGTGAACTCTACGGGCAAATAGTTCACATGCAATGGTGACGCTAAACAAATGCATAGATTATGCACTTGACATCAGTGGTGAATGAATTCAGATACTTGTGAACTAGAGAATGGCCCCTCGTCAACACATCCTATTCTCTTGTCTTTGAGTTATGAGCTTGTTATTGAAAACAAGATCATTATTCTCAAGGACTTACATACTTGGACATGAAGGTTGTGCAGATACATGAATGTGTACCATCACAGGCCAGCAAACCCTTTCATGCTTGGGTATGAATGCCTAGATTTCTCTAGCTGTACATGCATAATGCGTCGGTGACTATTAGTGTCCATATAATGTTGTTCATTATTATCCAAAAGGCAAACACAGATCCTAGATCAGCACTCCTACTCTGAGACACTTTTTGAAGGTCCTATGCTGTGTTTACTTAGCTTTTAAACAATGTTGTCAAGTGGCAACATGACAATCTGACATCTCAATGGTTGAGTTTTTCGCTGTAGAGACAACCATTGCTGTGGAATGATGTCACATGTCTCAAATCAAGAATATGACTACTGCACTTCATCACTAGCTACCAGATCTTCAAAGATGTTGGCTTTGGTGTCTGCTGGTCTCGTTTGAGGGCTCCTTTCTACTCCTGTTCTTATTACATTTGGCTCTCTGCCCATTTGGGGTTACGGCCAGTGCCATAAAGATACACTTTCACGGCAGGTGTCCCTTCAAAGTAAGACAGCCCCATAACTCAGGATGGTTCAGTTACAACCGTGGCCTTTTAGGCTGTCGGTCTTTCTGACGGGGCAGGCAGACAGGAGACTGAAGGACCACGTGCGAGGCATCTGAGGGTGACCATTGAGAAGGCTTGCAAAAAGTTGTATGAGGATTTTAGCAGTGTGTATGTATTCCTGACCCAAGGTGTGGTTTAGAGGGGGTTTTAGGGGTGTTTATGTGGACTTCTGAATGCCTGGCCCAAAATATTGCAGGCCTGTTGCATCCTGGCTTATTGTGGTCCAAAAGGCATCCTGACTAGAAACAGGACTTTCTGATCATGTTATCATTCTCTGAAAATATAATCTTATGATTTTGTATCTGTTTGTTGGATCCTCACCTGAAGCATGGTAATTATAGCCTATGTCCCAGATCCGTTTGTGTTGTTTGTGTCCAACTCATATGGTGTTAGCACGACAATGACCACCAGGTGTTGGCAAAACAGCACAAACAGGTCTGGGACCAGGCTGTGGATATTCCTATTCAGAAGCCACCAACATTTCAATCACTCCTCCACAGACTTCGTAGTCTTGTAATGCTGGAATCCTTACAGCTCCACAGTCTCTGTTTCAGTAAAAAGATGAGGGATGGTTCTGGAGAAATGTAACCACTTTCAAGTTCATAGACAGCGTTATGGATGCAAGGACTGACCATCCATGATATCAAATGTGTAGTTTAATGTTTTTAGGCTTTATAGCTTTCACATTGTTTACAAACATTGGAGTAAAACAAGTTTATATTTTGGGTTCTGATGGGGTACGACTCTTGAACTAAGCTCATGAGACATTATTTATAAGTTATATTCTTCAATAATCAATGGGTGTATATCATTTATAAGTCCAAAATTGGATGTAGCAACTAAGGATTCTAAATTTAAGGAGTACCACCATGATTTTGTCTAATAATTATTTGCAGCATGATAGATACGTTGTTGCTTTAAAAAGGAGATATTATCATTCTAATGTGGTCTTGGAGCCTCTTTCTCCACAACTCTTCATTGGAATCCCCATTGACTTGGCTATCTGCAAACTACACTGAATAACAATATAAAACACAACATGCAACAATTTCAACAATTTTACTGAGTTACAGTTCATATAAAGAAATCGGTCAATTGAAATAAATTCATTAGGGCCTAATCTATGGATTTCACATGACTGGGAATTCAGATATGCATCTGTGGGTCACAGAAACCTTAATAAACAAAATGTAGGGGCGTGGATCAGAACACCAGTCAGTATCTGGTGTGACCCCAAATTTGCCTCATGCAGGGCGAGACATCTCCTTCGCATAGAAGTTATAAGACTGTGGAATGTTGTCCCACTCCTTTTCAATGGCTGGGAAAAGTTACTAGTTACTGGTGGATACTGGAACACGCTGTCATATGCGCCAATCCAGAGCATCCCAAACACGCTCAATGGGTGGTGACATGTCTGGTGAGTAGGCAGGCCATGGAAGAACTGAGGCATTTTCAGCTTCCAGGAATTGTGTACAGATCCTTGCAACATGGACTGTGCACTATCATACTGAAACATGTGATGATGTCGGCGGATGAATGGCCCGACAATGGGCCTCAGGATCTCGTCACGGTATGTCTGTGCATTCAAATTGCCATCAATAAAATGCAATTGCGTCCATTGTCCGTAGCTTATGCCTGTCCATACCATAACCCCATCCCCCACCATGGGGCATTCTGTTCAAACTGTTGACATCAGCAAACCGGTTGCTCATGTAACAGTATAACTTTAGTCCGTCCCCTCGCCGGGCTCGAACCAGGGACCCTTTGCACACATCAACAACTAACACCCACGAAGCATCGTTACCCATCGCTCCACAGAGCAAGGGGAACCACCACTTCAAGGTCTCAGAGCAAGTGACGTCACCGATTGAAACGCTATTAGCGCGCACCACTGCTAACTAGCTAGCCATTTCACATCAGTTACACTCACACGACGCCATACACGCTGTCACGCTGTCTGTGTTGCACAGTTGAAACCTGTGAAGAACACACCTCTCCAGTGTGCCGGTGGCCAATGAAGGTGAGGCTTTGCCCACTTAAGTCGGTTAAGATGCCGAACTGCAGTCAGGTCAAGACCCTGGTGAGGACAACGTGCAGATGAGCTTCCTTGAGACTGTTTCTGACAGTTTGTGCAGAAATTCTTCGGTTGTGCAAACCCACAGTTTCATCAGCTGTCTGGGTGGCTGGTCTCAGACGATCCCGCAGGTGAAGAAGCTGGATGTGGAGGTCCTGGGCTGGCGTGGTTACACGTGGTCTGCAGTTGTGAGGCCGGTTGGATGTTCTGCCAAATTCTCTAAAATGACATTGGAAGCGGCTTTTGGTAGAGAAAAGAACATTAAATTCTCTGGTAACAGCTCTGGTGAACATTCCTGCAGTCAGCATGCCAATTGCACACTTCCTCAAAACTTGATACATCTTTGTCATTGTGTTGTGTGACAAAACTGCACATTTTAGAGTGGCCTTTTATTGTCCCCAGCACAAGGTGCAGCTGTGTAATGATCATACTGTTTAATCAGCTTCTTGATATGCCACACCTGTAAGGTGGATGGATTATTTTGGCAAAGGGAAATATCCTCGCTAACAGGGATGTAAACACATTGTGCACACAATTTGAGAGACCTTTTCTGGGATATTTTATTTCAGCTCATGAAACATGGGACCCACTTTACATGTTGTGTTTATACTTTTGCTCAGTGTATAATTGAAAACAACAATAAAAATATTGAAATGGGGAATCTCCATTGACATACAACAAAGCATGGGTTGCATGCATAATAACAAACACTCTGTCCCAAGTGTCACAAACAAAACCAGGATCTCTGTTGTAAGAGCAGGTCCCTCAGGTCCCTCTGTCCAGGGATGCAGATTCATTCTTCCTCAATAATTGTAATTTGATGATAAGAAGCTTAAATTCTCTTGTTATCCTCCCACAGAGGAGACTGGGTGAAGAGCAGCTAGAAGAGATTACCATTTGGGCCTGCTCTCCTCGTCCACTTAACATCAGCATCAGGTCAGCTGTTCCTAATTTGGTCAGCGACACTCATTGTCTCATGCCTTGGGCGTTTGGATACATAAAGAGGGAGTAATATTAACCTCCATGAATGAAGGGTAAACAGGCCTGTTTGTGTTTAGGGGGATGGGGCTCATCATTGTATCATGGTGCATGAGTATGAGGGAGAGACCTGTGGTAGAATGCGGCAGGTAGCCTAGTGGTTAAGAGCATTGGGCCAGTAATCGAAAGGTTTCTGGTTTGAATTCCTGAGCTGACTAAGTGAAAAATAGGTATATGTGCCCTTGAGCAAGGCACTTAAGAAGAGCATCTGCTAAATAACCTAAATGTTTAAAATGGCACTGAATCCACAGTGCTGGCTCTCAATCCGCCATGGACAGAATCGGTCGACAACTGACTTTGTAAGTGAGATGATGAGGGTAAACATTGTAGATATAAAACATGACTGCCTTGCAAAATTGTTTTAGCCTGTAATGTAGACCTATTGTCTTTTATACGAGTGAATTGATATATGACCTTGTTGATAAAATTGGGTCTTATCTCTATGATGTCCTGACTTGAACCTGTTAAAATTACAGTCTCACAACAAAGGCTATAACTGCCACAGAGGCTATAACTGCCCCAGTCTACAACTGCCCCAGAGTCTACAACTGCCCCAGAGGCTACAACTGCACCGGAGTCTACAACTGCCCCAGAGGCTATAACTGCCCCGGAGTCTATAACTGCCCTGGAGTCTATAACTGCCCTGGAGTCTATAACTGCCCCGGAGTCTACAACTGCCCCGGAGGCTATAACTGCTCCGGAGTCTATAACTGCCCCGGAGTCTTCAACTGCCCCGGAGTCTAAAACTGCCCCGGAGGCTACAACTGCCCCAGAGGCAACAACTTCCCCAGAGGTTACAACTGCCCCAGAGGCTATAACTGCCCCAGTTGTGTATCGTCTCAAAGCCTCTGACCACAAATGACTGCCATAACCAAAACTCTCTCCTCAGGTTGTAGATCTCAGACGACCTCTCCCCTTTGTCCCCTGAACTCTGGTCTTCCCTCTCAGCCACTCTCCTCTCCTTGGCTGTCCTAAACTCTGTGAGAAACCTTTCAGCACATTTGTGTCATCTGGACATTGTGTGTCCTGGGAGATAATGCCCCCACTTTGAGATCCCGCTTCCCTTCCATACAATCCCCATCCTCCCAGCTGAAGAGTTGCTGTGTGAAGTATGGTGCCCAGCACTAACTAGCCTATAAGTGAAGGACTGGGGGTTAAAAGGTGGTTTTCAACCAGCCTCGCAGGACAGCAGCACAGCATCTCAACTCCTTCCCCACTGCTGTAAATTCCATCACTTCTATTCCCCTGCTAATCTGGTAACTGTCAGTGATGGTCTAATGGATCTTAATAACTGATTTGATGGTGATGATAAGGAGATAAGAGAGGGGTCCCGGTCTGGCTACTTGACCTCTCCTCAGGACATCAGTCATTACAGCTGGTGATTGGGTTGTTAGCCGTATGGTTGTAGTCAAGCTAATTTACAGTCTGATTGATTTATGTTGATGGTAGTATTTTACCTGTAATAACTGTCCCTAAGTGCAAATAAAGATGGTAAACTTTATACCGGTGTAAATAAGGGAACAGACTTCATACCAGTACAACGCTGCTCTGCATTCCATACCGAGTAGCTGACTGATTGAAAAGACAAGTTTTAAATGAATTCTAGATTTGAGTTCAATCAACAAAATGCTAAACCTCAAATTCAATATGTATTTTGGGGTTAGTGTCCAGCTTCGTCTTAATGGCTGAATAGACTTGTTGTGCACCAAAGCTATAGGCAGCTGGCCCCAGGCATAAGCGACAAAAGCGGTTGCTTAGGGCCCCAGTTTTAGGAACTTTTATTGAGAGTAAGAATAGTAGTACACCAAGCACAATTTCTAAATTCGGCTGTGCTTCAGCAGTAGTTGGTAGTTAGTCTAGTCAGCTATCTAAACTTGCAGTTATCATTGCCAATACAAACCGGTATGCAGGACACATACCCTTACCTCTAGGGGGCCCTCAATGATTTTGTTAGTCATTCTCACTCAGATATCATACTGTATTAACATGGCATAAGTCATTGCAGAATGTGTAACTACGCCCCATGAGAAAATGTGTAGAATTGCAGGAAAGTAACTTTCAAACTTACATTTTTCTCTCCGCTATCAAGAGGGGGACCGATAAAATGTTTTACTGCTAGTTGGGGGGGCTCCCCTACCAAATCTCGCTTAGGGCCCTTAAAAGGCTAGGGCCGGCCCTGGTTATAGGATCAGTGATATTTGAGTGAACACCCCAGTACTTATATTGTGCTCATTTGGTGATCATTAGATATGTGTATCGGGACAAATATTTCCCCACAATTCATGTTTACCTCTTAGTTTTGGTCAAGAGAGGATTACTCTGTTTCATGACATCCCTGGCAACTTTGGACGCTGCTACTTTGTCATTTGAATTGTGATGTCAGCTCAGACCAAGGACACAATTGACCCGATGACCCCTGACCCTTATAAGCCCTGGGGTTAGAGTGCTTTATTCAAGGTGTTGCCATCTGTGGGCCCCACTCATCCCTTTCCCCCTAACTCCCTCCTTCCTCATCTCTCTCTTTTCTCTCCCTGGTACTATCATCTTCTCCTGTGTCCAGGGGCAGAGGGGTGTGAAGACAGGTCTCTGTGGACGACTTGTTTGTCTCGATCAACTTTTAAACCCCAGAATAAAAGAGTGAGAGAAGCTCTTAAATGGATCTAAATGGGGGAGATTTGTATGCACCTGCACCCATGCTTGTGTTTGTTGGAATTGTGTTCCAGAATTTTGTCTTCTCTGATTTCGCTATAACATGTTTGACCTTTTGCAGGGTCTTTCTTATTTAAATTATTTCTAATAAATCATAATACAAGAGTTATTCAAATATATTTCCAAATGGATTACTGCTTAGATTTTTTTTTTAAAATCATATCCATATGTTAACTGCATTGATTACTTTAAAATGGAGAGAAACAAGGTTACCACATGAATTATATTGTCTTCCACAGGAGGATTGATAGTTTTATAGATGTTCAATTAGCCATACACAGATTGTCAGTTTAATTAATTAAGACTAATCAACTACACAAAACAACAAAGTTCATTGCTGGGGTGGTTGAAAGCTGTATGTGAATTTGTTGTTGCATGTCAACAGAGTTACCATCTACTACATCTAAACATGTGTGTTGATGTTTGAGAATCTACAAGTGACAGAGGTGCCGAAAGCACGAGTCAACTTAAGGAACATGGCCAGTGAAGTCAATGGAGGAATAGAGTCATCTGCTGGCAAGAGCATACATTGCAGTAGATATATCTGTTAGTATATGATTGAGTGGATGGTACTATGTTCATTACATTATCTCTAGAACATTAGGGATGAACTTTGAACCTCGCAAGGGATAGTTCATCCACCTCTCTTATCTCTCAGCTATGAGTGGGAAACACCGTCAGCCTGGTTATCAGTTTTGAGTTGAGTTAAGTCTGTACAATATTGACATTGGCAGTAGGAGAGATTTGTTTAAGCCCATACCAATACTGCTTGTGTCTGCAAGACATCATATTATAAATTATTCAAAGCCAATACCTTCAAAATTAAATTAAATTCAGGTGGAATTCACTCTCATCTCATATACAGTATGTTGGTATATAAAATATTGTGTGTTTGATAAAACTCTATGGTGTACGTAGATGGATAAAGAAAATCCAATCTGCATAGAGAAGTTATTGCAAAGCTTCAGCCCATGTGCTGATGAACACCATTCACACAGTGAGAGTTATAGTCCCATTGCTACACTGTGAAGATTCTGCCCAGTCCTTTTTAATAATGTACTCAGATGTGGTGCCGTCCCCTTCTTTGAAATGCACCATAAGTCTCAATGGGGAACATTTAGTCACTTTGCACTTGATAGTCATGTTGTCGTTGATGAACTGGACAGTACACTTGCTAGGGTTTGGTTTCTCTTCCAAGCCTTGGAAGGGGGTGGCTTTGGCTATAGAAGAGAAATTACCTGGACACACCAGCTGGTCCCTCTCTAAGGAGACCAGACCCTGTCCTCTCAAAGGCTCAGGGCCTTTACAGTACACATTACTCAGGTCCTCCATCAAGTGACCGTGCTCCAACACATAGTCATACAGATACAGCATGTGGCAGTCGCAGCTCCAGGGGTTCCTGTGCAGTCTCATCACGTTCTCGTGTAAGAACGCGTCAAAGAAGCCCTGAGGAAGGGTCTGGAGGTTGTTCTCTGAGAGGTACAGCTGCTCTAAGAAGGCCTGGTCCTCAAACAGCATGGCCTCCAGAGAGCTCAGGTTGTTATTCTGCAGGTGGACGATTTCAATCTTTGTGAGATCTTGGAAGATAGTTCCCGGCAGCGATGTGAGCTGGTTCTCCGAGAGGTCCAGGTTTTGCAGGCCCGTCAGGTTCCGAAAGACATCCTCTGGAAGGTTAGTGAGCTGGTTCATTGACAGAAACAGGTGTGTGAGACTGGTTAGATGGCCGAATGAGTCAGGCGAAAGCTGAACCAGCCTGTTGCCTTTGAGATCCAGCTCTTTCAAGCCAACAGGAAAGGTTCCAGAGCTCACATTTGTGATCAAGTTGCTGCGAAGGTTCAGCTCCTCTAGTTTCTGTAAATGTGAAAAGACACCATGAGGGAGGTAAGATATCTGGTTTCCCTGCAGGCAAAGCTCTTTCACGTGGGAGATGTTGTGGAAAGTGTCGGGCAAGAGGACATTGATCATATTGTAGCCCAGTTTGAGGGACTCTAGCTGGGACAAGCCGCTGAGGAGCTCATTGTCCACCCCTGTGAGCATGTTCAGGGACAGGTCAAGAGCGTGAATACTCAGGTTCTGGAAGAGCTGCCTGGGCAGGTGAGAGATGATGTTGCCCTTCAGCTGAAGAGTCCTCAGCTTCTGAAGCGAACTGAAGAGGCCGTCATTCAGTGACTTAAACCTGTTGAAGTTGAGCAAAAGTTTGGTGAGGTTTCTCTGTTTGCTGAAAGTACCTGGGTTCAAACAATCCAGCCAAGAGTTGCCGCTGATCTCCAGCTCCTCGAGCCCGGTCAAGCGATCAAAGGCCATGGTGGAGACATCCTGCAGCAAATTGTTGAAGAAGACCAGCTTGGTGAGATGGCGGCTGTACTGCATCGTGATTGAGCCCAGGTGTGTCATTCCCGTCGTCATTATGACCAACTCCTTCACCTGTGTGGAGATGTTCATGGGCATGCTTTTCATGCTCTCCTCAGAACACATCACCTTAGTCGGCGTGAAACACTGGCATCTGGGAGGACAATTTATGTCGGAAGTGTTCCCTTGGTAAGAGAGGTGGAGCATCAGCCATAACATGGAACCAATGTCTTTCCACATAATTCACTGTAGAAATAGAATGCAGAGATTTGAATGTATATTGTAGATTATAGTATTACAAATAACTCTGTTCTTTGAGTGAGCACATTGAGTACAGTGGGCAAAATGGAACACTTTTCCCAAATGTATTGGGTGACGGGAATTACAATTCAGCTAGAAGCTGACTGTGATGTTGACATTAACCCTCAAGCAAAGCCTCCCTGATATTTAGCATTTCACAGAAAGTAATGCTATTAGCTAACAATTTTTAAGACATAGCAGGGCCATTGCTGACTGTTTGATAGTCTGTTTCTTAATCTCATAATCAAGAAAACCAGTCATAACATACCTGTGTTTTGTATCTTTGTTTAGAATTCCCAGAAAGCAGAGGAAATAAGTTCCCTTGTGGATTTGAGGGCTGAGTCCAACTGAGTCCAACACTGTGCAAATCCACCCACAACATACCTACATTAGGCAAGACAAACCCTTTGGCTGTTGGACAGATTCTGTCAATCAATCATTAGCTCACAGGGGACGGGGACGGGACAGTTTCCGAAATCAAATTGGGTTGCTGAGAATCAAAGTGGTTGGTATGATATACAGTAGACATAGGGGTCCCATTTTGGAGACACTCTACACTGGCCATTGGGTGCTGCACTGTGACTGCCCTCTGAATCAGCCTAAAGTGTGTGTGTGTGTGTGTGTGTGTGTGTGTGTGTGTGTGTGTGTGTGTGTGTGTGTGTGTGTGTGTGTGTGTGTGTGTGTGTGTGTGTGTGTGTGTGTGTGTGTGTGTGTGTGTGTGTGTGTGTGTCGGACATGTTGGGTTCAGGAAGCAGAAGAGAAATGTCCATCTCAAAGTATTATTTTATACCAGGCCATGTGCAAACACTTTTACCAGAGACCTTCCTAAAGCAATCAAGTGACTCGTAGTACATTGCTCATCACATTCTATTACAAACAGTAGCAGAGAAGAAGCAGAAAAAACAAGACATTTTTCTGGCTTGGATGATAATTTAAGTGTGAGTCTTCACTAAACCGTTACTGGACAACTGCCGTCATGGGCCCCAGCTGAATGTCTTTTGAGAGCAATTTGCCTTGTTACAGTATAAGAATAATGTGACTTCTTACTTAAAACCGGAATTTCTATTGTACCTGAAATTGTATTTCTTGTTGTGTCATTAGATTACAGCAGGAAAATAATCCTGCAGCGACTGGAAATTTGGAATTATTATGTGGATTATAATTAATGGACATTTTTTGTAAGGGTTGCTACATTTCTTGTTAGGGAACATTAAGTCAAGTCTGACGTTTTAAAGTGGAAATGACAAAGCCGTTTTAATCATTGAAAATTCTCAGCAACATTGTGATCAAATTAAGATCCTTGTCTTTAATTTCTCTCACTTAAACTTTATGAAGTCATATTTTAAAGCTAAATCTGTCGAATTTGGAATCATAAAAAAATGATCTGTGTCAAAGTCGCTGTCTTCGTTGTAGTTGTAGAGTTCTGAAGGTCTATTCAAATGATTCCATTCATTAGAATAACATCACAGTGTTCTATTAATTGTATGAATACGATTCTGTGGTGATGCCCTCTCTGTCATCATGTATGAAATTATATGGTTCTGATGGAATTTGTTAGATTAGGTCTTTATGAAAGCAGGTTTGTGTGTCTTTTGTTTTTATGTTGTGTTGTTTTCTCAAGTGCGAAAAAGGGCTAGAAAAGGTTTCATTCATTACGTTCATTCATGATCAAAATACCTGATAGACTTAGCATACCATTGAAACGTGCTTTTTCTATCAAGTCATTGGTAGCCTACGACTACATTTTCTTGATCAACTCAATGAAACCCTTTGATCATTAAATTAAATAAATAAAAACCTGTAAAAGAAACTGGTGTCACACTTCACTGCGCCCTTTTAAAAATAAGGACAAAAAACTTCCACTAGGCGGCAATTACAACCCTTATCCAAACTGAATGGAATTCCAGGACATTCCTTCAGGTGGCCTCAAAGGATGCGCTGTGTGTAGACTAAATCGAGGAGGTACTGCAGGGGGTCTGACAATATATATATACATATCATATCAATATATATATATATGTATGTGTTTTTATGAATATCGCGAGCAACAACCGAATAAACACATTTTGAATAACATAGACTACCTACAGTAGAAAAAGAGGAGATCTTCATTCTAATAATGTCAACTTTCTTTTTTCAATCCTAATATTGAGCAAATTACACTCCTTGAAGCCAATTACACTCATTGGAGTATCTGGCATAGGCTTTGAAAAAGCATGTTTTGCCATGGCTAAACTTCGTTTAACCATCAAAACTGCAGCTCTTACCGAAAATGTGTTTGGAATGACCTTTCCAGCTATTAGGCTATATTAGAGTTTACACTTCCTCCAATGATTATGCGGGTAGGTCAAAATAATGAAAAAACGATCTCCCAAATCTATTCATTTTAAAATGTTGATTTGCCTACTTCTCCTTGCTATTACAATTCAGCTGGTGATAAGACATGATATGTGATAAAAACGTGAGGTGGGGTCTCCCTGGGTCGCCGGTTTGCCTGGGAGGTGGTCCCTAAATTACTAAATGTAAACTACACCATTACCATAGCGCCAAATAAGCGCAGGTTGACGTTAATTAGGACGAGTCCTGTCCTGGAGACAGAACGGAGTGATTTCTGATAGATGGGCCAGCTGAAAAGTCAAAATTGGCTATATTGTACAAAGTCTTGAAAACAAAAAGATTTGTTCGGTCATGATTTAAGGGCTAGGCATTAGGGTTAGCTGTTTGGTTAAGGTTAGGGTTAAAGTTAGGGTAAGGTTTAAAATCAGATGTCATGATCTATTGACCACTCTGCGGTGCTGCCTCCAGAATAAGATAAGATTCATGATAAAAAACGCTAAACTGCCTACCAAGCGCAGACTGATATATCGAAGATGTTCTATTATATTGATAAGAAAGTAAAGTGACCGCTCCAACAATGGAAAATGCATGTCCTAAAGATGGAGGAAGGCGGGAGGAGGCAAGATCACGTGGGACCATTCCAATGAGAGGGTAGATACGCGTGTGACTAGACAGAACTCCGAAATAGAATAACTGTTTTCAAAGTTGCCGAAATGCCACGTGCGTCCATTTATATCAGTGCATTCGTAATAACCTAACCATTACGAAACTTATATTCGATCAAATAAGGCTATTGTAGCAAATTAACAATTCCATTTTTTATTGACCAAATCCGACACTCTCATTGGCCATAAAATAATAACCTCACTTCGTGGTCTTATTTTCGTGGACAGATTTTGGGCGGAGTAAACCCTCTCGCTTCATCTCTTCCTCTCTGGCTATACCTGAAGTTTTGAGGACTCTTCTGGAATTTGGGATTTTCTGTGGATTTTCTGTGAATACTGAGTGGACCCAATTGATCTCTTCTATATTATTGAGGATTAATCTTTAATTTATTAACCATTTATTTAGTGAAATGGCAAACGCGGGGATACAGCTCCTTGGATTCGTCTTGTCTTTTCTTGGCTTCATCGGGTTGATAGCGTCCACGATCATGGCCGAGTGGAAACTGTCATCCTATGCTGGGGACAACATCATAACGGCGCAAGCCATGTACGAGGGGCTTTGGAAGTCTTGTGTGTCACAGAGCACTGGTCAAATCCAGTGTAAAGTGTACGATTCACTGCTCCAATTAACGGGTAATTTATTACTTGCATTTATTTGTCATGCTTTACAGTACTATAAAAACAATTATAAACGACTTATCGATACTTTTTTCATGGTTCAAAACGTAGTACCAGAAGGCCTATAAATTAATCTGATCCATTTACCTTTGAAAAAAATACATTAACCTGCAATAGACTAAGTGAGGTTTAACAACCTATCCCCCAATGCTACAGAAGATCTCATGCATGTACAGACAAGCCTTGAGAATGCCATGGATAACCATCATGCCTGCTCCCGGTGGTAACAGATGAAAACACCTGAACTCCATCTACACTAGGTTTAAAACCCAACCCCATTGTGCACCATTGTCTGATACAATTGAAATCTGAAGTCCATATTAATTCAAAATCCAATGTCTTAACAAATGTTTGAAGAATGTTTTAATAAAGCAATAATGCAGTGTAGTATATTGCCAATATACCACGGCTAAGGGCTGTTTTTATGCACAACGCAACACGGAACGCCTGGATACATTCCTTAGCCGTGGTATATTGGCAATATACCACAAACACCAGAGGTGCCTTATTGCTATTATAAACTGGTTACCAACTTCATTAAAGCAGTAAAAATACATGTTTTGTCATACCCGTGGTTTACAGTCTGATATACCATGGCTTTCAGCCTATCAGCATTCACGGCTGGAACCACCCAGTTTATAATATACATTCAGCATTTTCCTCGTCAATTGAACTTGCATTTTTGTTTACATTCAAGGTGATGAAAGCTATAATACATTTACATTCCTACCCAATTATCCCTTTTCTATTATAATTTTATTAACTCTGAATACATTGAGAATATAATATTCTCTAGGCAATCTGACGTTATTCAGGAGCTAGGCTATATGTAGGCCCTGTGACGTATGTAATAACATGTAAAGGCATAGTAATGACATAATCATTAAAGCTCAAATAGGAAATTCTATTATTGATTGATTGTGTATTCTGGCCTTTCTCTTGCTCCCAGGGATGGTGCAGGGCACACGAGGTCTCATGGTGGGTGCCATCCTGTTGGCTGGCATTGCGATTCTGGTGGCCATGGTGGGCATGAAGTGTACCACCTGTCTGGCTGAGGACCAGGAGAAGAAGGACAAAGTTGCCCTGACTGGAGGAATCGTCATCATTATCGCAGGTGGGGGTTTATAGTCCACACAGTGCCATGCAATAGATCTTTAGTCATCTATTTGCATGAATATTGTTCTTCTTTTGTTTGTTGCTGAAACAGTTCCGACTTGACACACCAAAGAAAGTGTTATACAAAGGTGTTGACTAAGGAAAAAACACACTGGAAGTCATGCTAACTAGTAGTTAGTACCTCACCCACATGTTTAAACACAGTAGGGGTACTTACTTTTAAACTTGATGTCATGCTTCCTCTGCCTACCCTGTAATTTCATACTGCATTGCAAGCCCACATTTTTTTTCAACCAGATTCTTTCTACATAAATATCTATTGATGATTTGTCCTATGATGTTGTCCTCCTGTCACATAGGTCTGTGTGCTCTGGTGGGGACTTCCTGGTACGGGAACAGAATAGCAAAGGAATTCTACGACCCCTTCACTCCTACAAATTCCAGGTGTGCTGTCATCATCATTTTGACCGGGGACTAGGAAGGCTTTGTTTGTCTTTGGGGAGAATCATAACCAAGCTGGGTTTTGCGTAAATTATGCAATATATTACGATTGTGTGAATATTATAGATACGCAATATTTCATGTTTGCAGTTGTGCCTCTATACATAACTTACCATAATCAATGTTTAGTTCTTGATTGATATTGTTATTGAAATGTCTATCTGCAGGTATGAGTTTGGCAAGGCCCTGTTCGTAGGTTGGGGCTCTGCTTGCTTCACCATCATAGGTGGAGCCTTCCTCTGTTGCAACTGCTCCAGTGAAGGCTCAGGAAAGTCCTCCCGCTACCCCCCGAACCGCTCCGCTGCCCCACCAGGCAGAGACTACGTCTAGAGCCTGGGGATATCCAGGAGACCAGGGTCGTGTTCATTAGGGTAGACGTTTCAAAATGTTGTGCAATGGAAATTGAAAGCAAGCCTTTACTTACTGGTCAGGTAGTGCCTTCCCGTTTCACTCCATTTAAGTCCGTTTTCCTCTGTTTTGTGCTAAACATGACCCACCTCCATCCAGCCACTCTCTATTCTGGGTACAGCACTGCCTAGGGTCAAAGCTGGGGTTATTTTTGTTGATTTGATGGTTGGTTTGGTTTGATTCATGATTTCTGTTATTTTCATTTCTGGTTGTTTTACTGTGAGACACTCCACTAGCAAGCAATATATCCATGATGCATACATCCAGTACTCTATTACTATTTTCACACTATCGATTCAACCCAAACTGCACTGTGCTGGCTCTGATGTTTTCTTTTCACACCGTTCATGATTCCAGCAACTATGGTGGATGCGGCAGGGTAGCCTAGTGGTTAGAGCGTTGGACTAGTAACCGGAAGGTTGCAAGTTCAAATCCCCGAGCTGACGAGGTACAAATCTGTTGTTCTGCCCCTGAACAGGCAGTAAATCCACTGTTCCTAGGTCGTCATTGAAAATAAGAATTTGTTCTTAACTGACTTGCCTAGTTAAATAAAGGTAAAAAAAATGCGTAACGAGGAGAGCACTGTTCAGCTCGGCTCAGTAGTGTGAAAATAGTATTTGTGTGTAGTTTGAGATGTACAGTGCATTCGGTAAGTATTCAGACCCCTGGACTTTTTCCACGTTTTGTGACATTACAGCCTTATTCTAAAATGGATTAAATTGCCCCCCCCCCCCATCTATACACAAAGCAAAAACAGTTGATTTTTTATTTGAGCAAATGTATAAAAAAAATGGAAATATTACATTTACATAAGTATTCAGACCCTGAACTCAGTACTCTGTTGAAGCACCTTTGGCAGCGATTACAGCCTTGAGTCTTCTTGGGTATGACGCTCCAAGCTTGACACACCTGTATTTGGGGAGTTTGTCCCATTCTTCTCTGCAGATCCTCTCAAGCTCTTTGTGTTAAATGCTCTACAACAAAGCTTTCTTAGTGTCCAACAAGCTTTCTCTGCCCTTAACCCTGTTCTGAACACCTCAAAAACAAAGGTCATGTGGTTTGGTAAGAAGAACGACCCTCTCCCCACCGGTGTGATTACTACCTCGGAGAGTTTAGAGCTTGAGGTAGTCACCTCATACAAGTAATAGGGAGTATGGCTAGAAGGTACAGTGTCATTCTCTCAGCACATATCAAAGCTGCAGGCTAAAGTTAAATCTAGACTTGGTTTCCTCTATCGTAATTGCTCCTCTTTCACCACAGCTGCCAAACTAACCCTGATTCAGATGACCATCCTACCCGTGCTAGATTACGGAGACATAATTTATAGATCAGCAGGTAAGGGTGCTCTCGAGAAGCTAGATGTTTTTTACCATTCGGCCATCAGATTTGCCACCAATGCTCCTTATAGGACACATCACTGCACTCTATACTCCTCTGTAAACTGGTCATCTCTGTATACCTGTCGCAAGACCCACTCGTTGATGCTTATTTACGAAATCCTCTTAGGCCTCACTCCCCCCAATCTGAGATATCTACTGCAGCCCTCATCTTCCACATTCAACACCCATTCTGATAGTCACATTCTGTTAAAGGTCCCCAAAGCACACACATCCCTGGGTTGCTCGTCTTTTCAGTTTGCTTCAGCTAGTGACTGGAACGAGCTGCAACAAACACTCAAACTGGACAGTTTTATTTCCATCTCTTCATTCAAGGACTCAATCATGGACACTCTTATTGACAGTTGTGGCTGATTTGCGTGATGTATTGTTGTCTCACCTTCCTGCCCTTTGTGCTGTTGTCTGGGCCCAATAATGTACGTACCATGTTGTGCTGCTGCCATGTTGTGTTGCTACCATGTTGTTGACATGTTGTGTTGCTACCATGCTGTGTTTTCATGTGTTGCTGCCATGCTATGTTGTTGTCGTAGGTCTCACTTTATGTAGTGTTGTGGTGTCTCTCCTGTCGTGATGTGTGTTTTGACCTATATTTTAATATATATATATATATATATATAATATATAATTCCAAATACTTTTAGACTTTTACTCAACTAGTATTTTACTGGGTGGCCTACTTGAGTCATTTTCTATGAAGGTATCTTTACTTTCACTCAAGTATGACAACTGGATACTTTTTCTACCACTGCTGAAATATAAATGTGATTTATTTTACTGTGCATTTGTGGGTTAGAATATTACAAACAAATAAATAGGATTGGGTGGTTACTATACTCTTATGCTATTTTTTTTAACAAACAAATAAATAGGATTGGGTGGTTACTATACTCTTATGCTATTTTTTTTAATGTAAGAGTTTACCTAAATAGTTTTTTTTACATTGTATTTTGTGAGCTGCATCATATTATGTCCCATTTTTTTTAACCAGATTTTGTTAAGTTCTGTGTGATAATAGACAAATAAACCTTGCTGTTGTTTTTAAAGGTAAGGGTTTTTCTTTTATTTAGAGGTCAGGTATTATGAAACGCATATTTAGAGATTGTGTAACACAGTAACTAAATTAGATCTATAGTTCTCCCCTGTCCCGTTAGCTCCTGCGTTTTATTTTGAAAAGGGAGTTGTCTCGACTTGATTTGTGCGGATATACCTTGTGCCTGCAGTAACACGCCTCTGAGGGTCTTTAGAACATTTGAGAGGCATTTCTAGAAAATAATTTATATTTAAAAATCACCATTGCATTTTCAATAGATATGAACATGAATATCCCACTCTCAATTATGTTGACAATATTCATGTTTATTTAACTGTATCCAAATGTAGACTAAAACTAGTGAAATAAAGAATAAACATTCTCATCCTTGATGTTCCAACATGCGTACTGTAGGCAAAACCTTTACTCCTCTCCAAGGAAATCATAGGTAACTTTCTTCCAGATACTATCTTTAGAATGGGTTTCAGTACAGTCGTTGGTTTCAGTAAACAATCCTCAGCGGTAAAACGTGTAACCCCAGGGTTAGGATTTCACGGCACGCCCAGTCATCCTAACAGAGCCAAGATGCTGGGGAGTGACTGAATCAAAAGGTATTCTTCATATCTCCAACAACCTGCCTTTACATGTTCCTGGAACCTTCTCTCTGCTGGGAGAGGGAGTTGTCCTTTGAATTCAGCCGCAGCCATCCAACGTCACCTCTATTCACCATATTCACCCATGTTAGAATTCAATCCACTGACACAACTTTACTTATGAATGTTAGAGCAAGTAATTATAGTTAAATAACTAAAGTGATATAAAAAAAAGAGATGGTTGTGATTTTTCTATTGAAATAATGCCATGTATGTTCTTAGCACTATCGCTAGGCTGGTGTTTAAAACCCGAGTTGAGTTTTCCAGTTGCAGCTGTGCCTCTTTAACTGTCCAGTACAACAGTATAGGACCATAAAGCAAGCGCACATGACCTCCTGGATCTGAAGGGGATCACAAGAACAGATCAGGTTGGCTATCGACTGATCCAGAAACAATGCCTAGCTCCAGGGCCCTAGCTCCTTTGTACTTCTCAGAGGTCTGAAAAAGTTGGATAGGTATGAGCCATTTGTTATCTTTAACCTGATAGGTGGAATGCTAGCCATATTTCTCAAACCCATCTACAGCTTTCAAATCAACTAAGGTGCTTGGGGGCTGCTGCTAGAGGCAAAGGTTTTCTCTTTTGCACTGATTCCTTAGCAGACAGCACCACCCTCTGGTGCCACCTATAATTTATGTTTAGTATTGTACTAGATGTTCATTGTTCATCAGGAAAAATGGGACAGATATCATTGGGAGATCAAAGAAGTTATACTGTAAAGGCCAGTAAAGACTGAGGGCATCATTCCAGGGTTTATATCATGAAAACCATGTAGCAACCCAATCAATCTCTCTCTCTCACGAATAAGCATTCATAAACAACTTATACGATTTTATTACATTCATAAAAATGTATGAAGCATTCATAAACATTAATAAATATGTATTAGCATACATTTCATAAATACTTATTCATGTAAAGGATTATAAAGTGTCAAGAATTGATACGTTAGAAAACTCCCATACCGTGATAACGGCAAAGCAATCTCCAAAGAAAACGCCATACCTACCTGACCATGCCTGCCACCACAGAGATGCTGTATGTACAACCAGGAATTGCCTTGCAGGTAAAAGACCACTAGAGGACAGCAGAGATCCAAGTTAGATGATTGGATCACACGCCCCTCCTGTGGCGATAAGAGCTACTAGAGATAATTGTGTTGAGTATTTATCGTCTTGGGCATTTAAACAAGTGATCCCAGAAGGCTAAACAGTAACGTCTAGCTGGGGAGATAAGCAGGATGAACAAAGTGTGCTAATTGACGACTCTCTCTGAGCTGAATTATCTGAGTTCACACAGAGTTTAGTAACAGTAATTCATTCACATTAGTAGGTTATTTTCTTACACTTGGGGTCAATTTAATTTCAAGACATGACTGTAATCGTTCCATGACTTTTATTGATAGTAGCGAATAAGGCATTTAGACTGACGAAATGCATTCACACAGCAGCACGTAACACAATGCATGGTAGCCTACCCACATTAGCATAAATGTATCAGACCTGGATTGCAATCACTCTACAGGTCGAGCGCTGTGCTGCTGTGCTGTTCGTAAATGCAGACATTTCAACTGCATGGCACAGTGTGTCTGGTATGTGTCAAACCTAAATGACAAATGGAAATCCATTGCATCATCAACAGCCCTGTTGCCATGCCATTTTATAGACGCACTCGAAATAGTTGATTTGCCCTAACGATAACGCATCAACCACTTCAGAAAATGATGTGTGAGGCACTCATTAGATTTATATCTAAATTCGACAAAGTTTCAGACAAAGATTTTGTCCTTTCTCCTTGCTTTTGAATGAAGCTATACTTGTTCACTGTATCATATAAACTTTGAACAAGTATAGCTTCATTCAAAAGCAAGGAGAAAGGACTAACTCTTTGTCAGAAAACTTTGTTGAATTTAGATTTAAATCTAATGGGTGCCTCACACATCAAGCGTTTTTCTTATCAAAGACACACACAGCTCTGATTCATTCATGTGTGACGGAGCTTTGGAACATTTAAATAATTTCATCCTATTACCCTCAAGCGTGAATTAGCACAGACAACCATAGACATATAATGTTTACCACTCATATTGCCAGGGTTAGAGGTTTCAAGCCTGTTCTGTTCATTCTATTTCTATGTGGACAACTGTGTCACGCGGGGCCATGAGATGAGAAATAGATTCCTCTGAATTACATCCAGACCATAGAACCCCGCTGCCCAACCCTTCTCTTTGCCAAAAGATAATCTATGCTTCGCAGTCTGTGTGAGATACCATAATTTAGCTCAAAGAGGTCGTTCAAGTCTCAGGGAACAGTTTGTTCAATGTGAGTAGCCTAAAGAGGCCATTGGTGCATTCGCAGGCAGCAGTTTATTGACTGTTTGAACGACTTCTTTGGAAAGAGACAAAAGAAGGAATTCTGCATTTCTTGAAGTAAATTATTTTTTACGTTTCCAATAAGGTTCTTGTGAATTCAAGAGACTTAGACAAATAATGAGATGAGAATGGCAAAGGCTTGTACTGTACCATCATGACTTCAGTAAGACATTCATTCTAGTTTAAAAAAAGACTAAGATACTATTTTTGACTGTAGGGCTAGAGGCCATGTATACTCCAAATCCATTGCACAAGCCATTATGTAAATGAACCCATATTACGTCTGATCCTCGCCTGTTGCCATACACCTGCCACTGAGCTTACCTGAAACTGAGCCGCCAACGAGTTCAGCATTTCCTAAGCTCTCCACAGCAGCAGACTCCCTGAAGAAGAATCTGTGGTGACGCTGCTTCTGGATTAACACTTTAAAGTCTGATGATCCAAGCTTCACGGACTGTTCGTATTCCTCAACGCTCACCTAACGTGACCTCTAATGAACACTTCACACGGGACTGGAAAACCGGAGAGTGTTGGCATTTAGGCTAAAGAGTATGTGGGACCACTAAGGGTTAACCGGTTCACCGGTAAACCAGAGAGATTTGGCATTAAGTCCAGAGTCAATGGGTTAAACCAGGCAGAAACACCTGTTAGGAATCTCTCTTTGACAAGAAGTAAGATTAGTTCACATTAGTGTACTAGTTGATTAGTGTCTCGTGCCTCCAATCGTCATCACGGATGATCGTCATCATCATTGTAAATCAAGTGACTGACCCATAACAATAACACTGGGATGGCACAGAAGCTAAGAGGAGAGAGCTGGCCACTGGTAGGCCTGATCAGAACGGTAATAATTACCAGTATCTCTGCTTCGTTGAGCCCACATGGTTTTGACTAATTTACTAATTAACTAACTGACTAATTGACCTTCGGGTGATGATACAGTATGTCACCAGCACATACACAGCTAACAGCAGCGTTTTCATTATCGAAAAGTTACATACAGAAACTGTATTTTCATGTATGTGACATCAACAAGTTATGGTCCATTGCAGTTTGTAATAGTAATAGTAATAGTAATGGTAACTCACTGCAAAGCCAGTGATCTGACTTTGCAGAAGATAGTGGGGTTTAGGACCCATAGGATCCAACGAAATGAGAACTAGGCTTAAAGAATCAGTGATGTAGGAAACAGATAACCTATGAGCAAACTTTGCAGAAGATAGTGGGGTTAGGACCCATAGGATCCAACGAAATGAGAACTAGGCTTAAAGAATCAGTGATGTAGGAAACAGATAACCTATGCATGGGCAAAGATGTGTGCTTTCAGAGGTCAACTCACATAGGCCAAAACATGTGTATAAGATCATGGCAACTTTGGCAAGACACACTTTAACCTCTCTGGCTTCAGATCATCTTCAACTGTTGGTATTTTTTTATTTGAAGCTGAATATGAGTCAACATGGAGAGTTATTTGCAGTCGAGATCATCTTCGTTAAGATAAACTAATGAGATCATGCTCGGTTGATGTTGATTGCAATTGACTCGGCGTCGCTCAGCGAGTTGGAGTAGTGGGGGTGGGTGGGGAAGGGGGGCAGACAATCTGAACAGAAGCATCTCCAGCAAACAGCATGTCCACAAAGTTCTCATCTCATTCTCAACAGCGTCATGAACTCCCCTGACCTGAACAAGCTGTGGGATCACGATGTACACTGGGAGAGGATGGAGGTTACCACGGCAACGTGTGTCATGCATTATGCCGTGAACTGTGATTATTCACCTCAGCTGGGAAGTTACTGTCTTCCTCCGCTCAGCAACGTGTGTGTGTGTCTGTCTGTGTGTGTGTGTGCGTCCGTGTATGCATCCATGCATTTGTGTGTGCGCGGAATACTGTGTGTGTGTGTATGTGTGTCTCTCTCCCTCTTTCATCTGCTTCACACCATTTTGTCACAGTATACTAAAATATAATACTGTGATCGTTTTAACAAGGTGATCCTTGTTTACATGGACCACTGATGTCACCTAAAAACATCTTCCTGCTCTGCTGTGCTCTAATTGATCACATCATCCCACCAGCATGTGGCTCATATCATGGGACACAGAAAACCAAAGACACGGATGATCTTTTATCAATAGATTCTTTTCATATCTATCTAGTTCTTTCGGTTGAGTCAGAAAACTTTCAAAAGGACACAGGCTATCAACCTGAGAATGAAGTAGTGCAGTGTCTCTGTACTTCTCTACTTAAATGTCCTCTTCAGCAAGAAACTTTTACATCTCATAGGCCTATGTGAATGTACCTGGTGCTGAAAATATCCACATACTATATCCATCAATGTCGATTTGTCCATACCAGAAAGGCTAAAGGAAAATCTTTAGTGATAGTGAAAACCGTGAAAAAAGATATGCTTCAACAAAACACAGCAGGTGCATTCTTTGTGTAATCAGGCACTGACTATGGAAATGTCACTTATGTTGTGTGACATAAGAGGTAAGTAGCATAGATTAATATATCTTCCTGTGATATTTATATCTTGAGAATGGGTCAAACCAGGCTGCCATGGCATTCTGTTTTGAGAGTACAGTTTAAGCACCGGGTTTATGTGAGCACTGCTGCTGCTACTCTACCGTGCTAAAGATTACAACACAACATGTAAAGAAAGATTAGCCAAACATGTTACAGCCATTTTGACCTTAGCTCAAGCTAATCATTCACCAAGGTCCCATTTTTTCCTAACAGAAATCATGTGTAGATCGTATAGATTCCGTACTGTAAACATTCAGCTTTTCTCAGGTCAAGTACGGGTTAGCCGGCGATAGAAGAAACCTCAACGAGTTAATAGGAGCTGCTGTGGCAGGAAGCCCCGGGAGTCAGCTAAGTTCACGCTGCGCGGAATGTGTACACAGTGTTCCCAACTGATTCAATTTACAGGCAACGTGGGCAGATCAAGCAATGCTCTGAGGATCGTTGAGAGGGGGAACAGAGAGGGGGAGAGGGGGACAAGCCCCTTGCGAATGACAATGGTCATTGTGAAGGGTGGTGTAACAGTACCACGTGTGTCGCTGCCTGTGACTTTCTTTCTCTTCATCTTTCTCCGTAGGTGTGCTCTCTCAGAAACCCCAAAAGAGAGAGTGCGCAGGTAAAAAGCAGTTTACTGTTGAGCCTGAGCCCCTTCAGCATCGACTGGAAACTCCAGAGAGCTTCTGTTGCCAAGGCCCATCTCAGGCAATAAACCCACGGGTCACTAAGTGTGCGGCTCAAAGTGATTCATCTCAAATGGAAAAATCGAAGGGGGCTGGCTACACTGTCCTGCTGGCAACGCAATATTGCTGCGCTTGCAGGGTTTTTAGAACCAGAAGAGGCATCCCGATACAAATTATTTGTATGGCTCACTTTCAGGTGATGGGCCGCGCATGCAGTGTGAACAGCTCAGGAGTGTTGAACACAATGCTCTCTGTATCTACCAAGCTCAATGTGCCTCTGATTCAGAGGGGTTGGATTAAATGCAGAAGACACATTTCAGTTGAATGCATTCAGTTGTGCAACTGACTAGATTTCCCTTTCATGTTGAAGATAGTTACAATCAGAGGAGGCTGGTAGGAGGAGCTATAGGAGGAAGGGGCTCATTGTAATGGCTGGAATGGAATAAATGGAAAGGTATCAAACATAAGGAAACCACATACGACTCCATTCCTTTAATTCTATTCCAGCCATCACAATGAGCCCATCCTCCTATAGCTCCTCCCACCAGCCTCATCTGGGTAAAATACTGTCATATCTCTGTGCTAGTTGGGCAGTTAAACCACATGTGAGATAGGACTCTCCTGATATAGAGGTACCTATTGTTGTTGCTGTGTGTTAAAGATAAAAGCCTGGGATAGATATCGAGTTTGCAACCCGCACTAAACATAGATTAAGTTGCTATTGAATTGATTTGACACTGGCAGTAAGGTGGTATTTTGTTTTGCGAGAATTATCGCTGATTGCTATTGACCCATTGTAGCTGTTTCAGACAGAGAGAGTCATGGAACTGATGAGCCCGGAGCTGGGTCTTTTCTAGTCTGAGTTTAAAGTGTGTACTTAATGGGGATGGATGTTATAGGACATTAGGCCTCTCGCTACTGAGCTACTTGATGATAATTATGCATAAAAGGCTAGTTATAGTTGCTGAGGAGGAAAACAAAATTGTGAAGTTGTGGCTAGACATTAAAGGGAAAATCAGTCATTCTGATGAGAAATTATAGGGGAGACCAACGGGTGTGGGGTCACATGTTACTGAGACAAACCGAGAGGGCATGCGTCTCATGGTGACTATAAGCGATGAATAGTAAATGGGGATTGTAACGGTGAACGGGGAGGGGCCCATGTTATATAACTTGTGCCCAATCACAGTGTGAGCAGAGAAATTCCATGAGAACAGTGCCCAACTACAGAGAGGGCTGATGTACTGTGTACACAACTGACCCCTTTACATTATTTCCTGCCTTTTAATGAACTTTGTAATACAAATCTACTGGAAGTTATACTGACATGTGTATGTATGTCAGTCTATAATGTAGTTTGTGGTACAGACAACTTCAAATGTTTTCCTTGATGCCACAGGCCTGCCTAAATAACTTTTCTCCTCCAAGCCAAAGCGCTGAGCTGACCCTCAACATCTCAAAACAAATTTATTGGTCACATACACATGGTTAGCAGATGTTGTTGCGAGTGTAGCGAAATGAAATGCTTATGCTTCTAGTTCCGACAGTGCAGCAACATCTAACAAGTAACATGTAACAATTCTACAACAAATACCTAATACACACAAATATAAGTAAGGAATAGGAATATATAAATATATGGATGAGCAATAACAGAGCGGCATAGGCTAAGATGCAATAGATAGTATAGAATACAGCATATACATATGAGATGAGTAATGCAAGATATGTAAACACTATTAAAGTGATATTATTAATGTGACTAGTGTTCCATTTATTAAAGTGGCCAATGATTTCAAGTGTGTATGTAGGCAGCAGCCTCTCTGTGGTAGTGATGGCTGTTTAACAGTCTGATGGCCTTGAGATAGAAACTGTCTCTCGGTCCCAGCTTTGATGCACCTGTACTGACCTCACCTTCTGGATGATAACAGGGTGAACAGGCAATGGCTCGGGTGGTTGTTGTCCTTGATGAGCTTTTTGGCCTTCCTGTGACATCAGGTGCTGTAGGTGTCCTGGAGGGCAGGTAGTTTGCCCCCGGTGATGCGTTGTGCAGACCGTACCACCCTCTGGAGAGCCCTGCGGTTGTGGGCGGTGCAGCTGCCGTAGCAGGCGGTGATGCAGCCCGAGAGGATGCTCTCAATTGTGCATCTGTAAAAGTTTGAGATGGTTTTAGCTGACAAGCCAAAGGCTGTTGAAGATTATCCTCCTGAAGCTGTTGCACCTTCTCCACCTCACTGTCTGTGTGGGTGGACCATTTCAGTTTGTCCGGAACTTGAAACTTTCCACCTTCTCCACTGCTGTCCCGTTGATGTGGATAGGGGGGTGCTCCCTCTGCTGTTTCCTGAATTCCACGATCATCTCCTTTGTTTTGTTGACATTGAGTGAGAGGTTATTTTCCTGACACCACACTCCGAGAGCCCTCACCTCCTCCCTGTAGGCTGTCTCGTCTTTGTTGGTAATCAAGCCTACCACTGTTGTATCGTCTAAAACTTTATGATTGAGTTGGAGACGTGCATGGCCACGCAGTCATGGGTGAACCAGGAGGGGGCTGAGCACGCACCCTTGTGGGGCCTCAGTATTTGTATTTATTAAGGATCCTCATTAGTACTTTTCCTGGGGTCCAGTAAAATTAAGGCAGTTTATACCATTTTAAAAACATTACAATACATTCACAGATTTCACAACACACTGGGTGCCCTCAGGCCCCTACTCCACCACTAACACATATCTACAACACACTGTGTGCCCTCAGGCCCCTACTGCACCACTACCACATATCTACAACACACTGTGTGACCTCAGGCCCCTACTCCACCACTACCACATATCTACAGTAACAAATCCATGTGTATGTATAGTGTGTATGTTATCGTGTGTGTGCGCGCGTGTGTGTGTGTGTGTGTGTGTGCACGTGTCTGTGCCAATGTTTGTGTTGCTTGAGGATCAGTGAGGTGCAGATTTAGTTTCCTACCTTCACCACCTGGGGGTGGCCAGTCAGGAAGTCCAGGACCCAATTGCACAGGGTGGGGTTCAGACCCAGGGCCTCAAGCTTAATGATGAGCTTGGAGGGTACTATGGTGTTGAATGCTGAGCTATAGTCAATGAACAGCATTCTTATATAGGTATTCCTCTTGTCCAGATAAGATAGGGCAGTGTGCAGTGTGATGGCGATTGCATCGTCGCTGGACCTATTGGGGCGGTAAGCTAATTTATGTAGGTCTAGGGTGACAGGTAAGGTGGAGGTGATATTATTCTTGACTAGTGCTATGGGGCGATAGTCATTTAGTTCCGTTACCTTTGCATTCTTTGGTACAGGAACAATGGTGGCCATCTTGAAGCATGTGGGAACAGCAGACTGGGATAGGGAGAGATTGAATAGGGGGAGTGGGGGTGGGGAAGGAGGCAGTGGAACTGGCTTCGAGGTCCAGTTGTGTTAGAGGGCGCTAAAGTATACCAGACCTGAAATGTCTTACTCACATCGGCCACGGAGGAGAGCCCACAGTCCTTGGTAGCGGGTCGCGTCGGTGGTACTGTATTATCCTCGAATTTGGCAAAGGTGTTTAGTTTGTCTGGAAGCAAGAAGTCGGTGTCCATGACGTGGCTGGTTTTCCTTTTGTAGTCTGTGATTGTCTGTAGTGCCTGCCATATACAGTGGACAAGAAAAAGTATGTGAACCCTTTGGAAATACCTAGATTTCAGCATAAATTGGTCCTAAAATTTGATCTGATCTTCATCAAGGTCACAACAACAGACAAACAGTCTGCGTAAACGAATGACACACAAACAAATACACATTTTCATGTCTTTATTGAACACACTGTGTAAACATTCACAGTGCACGGTGGGAAAAGTATGTGAACCCTTGGATTTAATAACTGGTTGACCCTCCTTTGGCAACAATAACCTCAACCAAATGTTTTCTGTAGTTACGGATCAGTCTTGCACAATTGTCAGAAGGCATTTTGGACCATTCCTCTTTACAAACTGTTTCAGTTCAAATCAAATCAAATCAAATTTATTTATATAGCCTTTCGTACATCAGCTGATATCTCAAAGTGCTGTACAGAAACCCAGCCTAAAACCCCAAACAGCAAGCAATGCAGGTGTAGAAGCACGGTGGCTAGGAAAAACTCCCTAGAAAGGCCAAAACCTAGGAAGAAACCTAGAGAGGAACCAGGCTATGTGGGGTGGCCAGTCCTCTTCTGGCTGTGCCGGGTGGAGATTATAACAGAACATGGCCAAGATGTTCAAATGTTCATAAATGACCAGCATGGTCGAATAATAATAAGGCAGAACAGTTGAAACAGGAGCAGCAGCACAGTCAGGTGGACTGGGGACAGCAAGGAGTCATCATGTCAGGTAGTCCTGGGGCATGGTCCTAGGGCTCAGGTCCTCCGAGAGAGAGAAAGAAAGAGAGAAGGAGAGAATTAGAGAACGCACACTTAGATTCACACAGGACACCGAATAGGACAGGAGAAGTACTCCAGATATAACAAACTGACCCTAGCCCCCCGACACATAAACTACTGCAGCATAAATACTGGAGGCTGAGACAGGAGGGGTCAGGAGACACTGTGGCCCCATCCGAGGACACCCCCGGACAGGGTCAAACAGGAAGGATATAACCCCACCCACTTTGCCAAAGCACAGCCCCCACACCACTAGAGGGACATCTTCAACCACCAACTTACCATCCTGAGACAAGGCTGAGTATAGCCCACAAAGATCTCCGCCATGGCACAACCCAAGGGGGGGTGCCAACCCAGACAGGATGACCACGTCAGTGAATCAACATTCAGTTCAGCAATATTCTTGGGATGTCTGGTGTGAACGGTTCTCTTGAGGTCATGCCACAGCATCTCAAATCGGGTTGAGGTCAGGACTCTGACTGGGCCACTCCAGAAGGCGTATTTTCAACAGTCATTCTGTTGTTGATTTACTTCTGTGTTTTTGGTCGTTGTCCTGTTGCATCATTCAACTTCTGTTAAGCTTCAATTGGCGGACTGATAGCCTTACATTCTCTCAAAAAATGTATTGATAAACTTGGGAATTAATTTTTCCGTCGATGACAGCAAGCTGTCCAGGACCTGAGACAGCAAAACCATGATGCTCCCTCCACCATACTTTACAGTTGGGATGAGGTTTTGATGTTGGTGTGCTGTGCTGTTTTTTCTCCACACATAGTGTTGTGTGTTCCTTCCAAACAACTCAACTGTAGTTTCATCTGTCCACAAAATATTTTGCCAGTAGCACTGTGAAAGATCCAGGTGCACTTTTGCAAACTTCAGACATTCTGCAATGTTAATGTTGGACAGCAGTGACTTCTTCTGTGGTGTCCTCCCATGAACACCATTCTTTAGTGTTTTACATATCGTAGACTCATCAACAGAGATGTTAGCATGTTCCAGAGATTTCTGTAAGTCTTTAGCTGACACTAAGATTCTTCTTAACCTCATTGAGCATTCTGCGCTGTGCTCTTGCAGTCATCTTTGCAGGACGGCCACTCCTTGGGAGAGTAGCAACATTGCTGAACTTTCTCCATTTATAGACCATTTGTCTTACCGTGGACTAATGAACATCAAGGCTTTTAGAGATGCTTTCGTAAAAATGACAATTTTTGTTACGCAACCATGTCAGATATGATCAATAATTTAACTTTGAAAGATAACATACCAGTTGTAGTAGTAGTATTAATAATAATAATAATGTAAATACTGTATATTGTGGTTCCATCTGTATATGTACAACTACACATAGACTATAATAATAATAATATGAGAACAATGACAATATGTGTTGTTGTGCAAAGCTGTCATCAAGGCAAAGGGTGGCTATTTTGAAGAATCTAAAATATTAAATATACACACTTTTTTGGTTCCTACATGATTCCATATGTGCTATTTCATAGTTTTGATGTCTTCACTATTATTCTACAATGTAGAAAATAGTACAAATAAAGAAAAAACCTTGAATGAGTAGGTGTGTCCACATTTTTGACTAGTACTGTATATACACTGAACAAAAATATAAAAGCAACATGCAACAATTTAAAAGATTTTACTGCGTTACAGGTCATATAAGCCAATCAGTCAATTTAAATACATTCATTAGGCCCTTATCTATGGATTTCACATGATTGGGTATACAGATATACATCTGTTGGTCACAGACACCTTAAAAAAAAGGTTGGGGCGTGGATCAGAAAACCAGTCAGTATGTGGTGTGACCACCATTTGCCTCATGCAGTGTGACACATCTCAAACCAAATGTTATTGGTCACATACACATATTTAGCAGATGTTATTGCGGGTGTAGCAAAATGCTTGTGTTCCTAGCTGCAACAGTGCAGTAGTATTTCCTTCGCATAGAGTTGATCAGGCTGTTGGTTGTGGACTCCTCTTCAACGGCTGTGTGAAATTGCTTGATATTGACGGGATCTGGAAAACGCTGTCATACAGGTCAATCCAGAGCATCCCAAACACGCTCAATGGGTGGTGACATGTCTGGTGAGTATGCAGGCCATGGAAGCACCGGGACATTTTCAACTTCTAGGAATTGTGTACAGATCCTTGCGAAATGAGGCTGTTCATTATCAAGCTGAAATATGAGGTGATTAGCGGCGGATGAATGGCACGACAATGGGCCTCAGGATCTCGTCACAGTATCTTTGTGCATTCCAATTGCAATTGGTAAAATGCAATTGTGTTCGTTGTCTGTAGCTTATGCCTGCCCATACCATAACCCCACCACCATCATGGGGAACTCGGTTCACAATGTTTACATCAGTAAACCGCTCACCAACATGACTCCAACCGCTCTGCCCGGTACAGTTGAAACTGGGATTAATCCGTGAAGAGCACACTTCTCCAGCATGCCATTGACTATCTAAGGTGAGCATTTGCCCGCTGAAGTCGGTTACGAAGCCGAACTGCAGTTAGGTCAAGACCCTGGTGAGGACGACGAGCATGCAGAAGAGCTTCCCAGAGACGGCTTCTGACAGTTTGTGCAGAAATTCTTCGGTTGTGCAAACCCACAATTTCATCAGCTGTCCGGGTGGCTGGTCTCAAATAATTCTGCAGGTGAAGAAGTGGAGGCCGGGTGGACGTACAACAGCTCTGTTAGACATTCCTGCAGTGTTGACATCTATGGCATTGTGTTGTGTGACAAAACTGCACATTTAGAGTGGCCTTTTATTGTCCCCAGCTTAAGGTGCACCTGTGTAATGATCATGCTGTTTAATCAACTTCTTGATATGCCACACCTTTTAGGTGGATGGATTATTTTGGTGAAGGAGAAATGCTCACTAACAGGGAAGTAAACCAATTTGTGCAACAAAATGTTAGAGAAATATACTTTTTGTGCATATGGAAAAAAATGTGGATCTTTTATTTCAGCTCATGAAACATGGGACCAACATTTTACTGAACAAAATATAAACGCAACATGTATAGTTGACAATGTTTTCTCTGTAATCTTTCATGGAGCAAAGACATTTAGGGACTGGGGAGAAAAAGAAAGCTGTGAAAATGACCTAATGTGTTTCCGATAAGATTTCAGTTCGACTTGTGGTTGAAAAATGATCACCTTTGGTTTTATGATGGAAGCTCTACAGATGGTATCTAACTGAGCATTGTATTCTATTGAGATGCAGGAAGAAAAATGCCTATTTCTTCACTCCTGTTCCCAAGTCCAAATTTAACCTACTTTTAGTTCTTCATTTTACTGTAAGAAATGCTTAATTCTACAGGGGTTATCATTAAGGCTAATGTGAGAGGTTATAGATCTACAGTCAGTGTCCAGATTTCAGTTTCCATGTAACCCTTCTAAACAGCAAGACTCCCGTAGGCCTATTTGAAGTCTCGTTTTGTGACTGTTAAATTTGTATAGCGCCTCACAATCATCACACATAACACTGCTATCGTCCTCTTTTATCACTTCCCCAAATCTTTTCCAAATGTTACTTTTCTGGTCCTCCCTTCTCTTTATTTTGAACTCTGCATTCACAGCTTTTGTTTTATTCAATTAAACTTCAAAAATGTCATTTTTGCCTCTGTGGATTTACCCCTTCCCAAAGTAACTATTTGGCGATTGGCTGTGTACTGTAGGCTATCTGGCACATTTAGTTAAGCCCTGAAGCTTTGTTTTATGCACTAACACCAGATAACATTAAAAAAAACTCAATGTAGCCTATATAAAGTGCACAAGAATTATACAATTTTGGATTTTTTAAGGTATTGTTTATCTTTATTCAACGCGCCCGCCACCTGTCCTTCAGCGTCATAGCGCCCGCCACCTGTCCTTCAGCGTCATAGCGCCCGCCACCTGTCCTTCAGCGTCATAGCGCCCGCCACCTGTCCTTCAGAGTCATAGCGCCCGCCACCTGTCCTTCAGCGTCATAGCGCCCGCCACCTGTCCTTCAGCGTCATAGCGCCCGCCACCTGTCCTTCAGCGTCATAGCGCCCGCCACCTGTCCTTCAGCGTCATAGCGCCCGCCACCTGTCCTTCAGCGTCATAGCGCCCACCACCTGTCCTTCAGCGTCATTATATTTAATGACCCTAAACCCATCCGCCATGCGAATATAACCGAGTCAAGCCGTGCATCACTAGTTTGAACCATTCACTTTGAAAGGTTTGCCATTGATTTATACAAAGAACAGTTTCCAAAAGTTGAGCCAACATAGTGTAGTTAAAACACTTTCCTGCAGGACCAATGTTAGCTATATTTGCATATGCAACAGTAGTGTCAATGTGTGCTTTGTGAAACGTGATACAACTGTAGTGTTTACATAACCCATCACACTACCCAAATACATTGAAGGCCATGACTACCAGAGAGCTAAAATAGCTTTTCAGAAACCCACCGACATGCCATTAGGTTAAAAACAGCTCCAAAGGCATTCATTGACTGACATTTACCTAGCTGTAGGGTGATCTGAGTGATAGTTTACATAAGCCAAACAAAAATCACTCTTACAGTCTAGTCTCGAAAACCCGACCCTAGGGAAGCACAGTGACTAGGATCTGCTTTCAATGAAGGACTTCTTTGGACTCCAACCATGTCACTGTCTATGTCGATAAGGGCAAAAAAATCTGGGGAATCTCCCAACAAATCATAAGGCAGATCTGTCAGAAAGTTGCGATTCAAAACCTAAGTTTGCATGCAAAACCTGTGCAGTGGTTTTAGTTAACGTACTTGATGCAAATGATCCACTTGTGAAATGCACTCATTAAAAATAACCTCTGTGATCTCAGTCTTGCTAGCTACTATTTTGTATTTTATTCAAGCGGATAAAGTAGTGATGTAGGCAGTGACGTGGTTCCTCCATGTCATAAGGAGTCCATCATTGAAACCAGACCCTAGTCAGTGACTGTTTTGCCTAGGGCTACTTACAGACTGGGCATGTACAGATGTGGGATCTTAATTCGATCACTCTTTTGTTGTGGAGAATTTTACTGCACAACAGGAAATGCAAACTTGTGGTGTATTTGAGTTTTAAAATGGCTTCTAAAGTTTGTAATTTCCACTTTGAAATTGCAGACTTGATTTGCCCTATGAAAAATGTAACAACTCCTACACAAATGTCCATTAATTATAATCCACCTTTCCTAATGCTGCACGATTATTTTCCTGCTGTAGAAAACTGGCTCAAATGAAGATTCTACATCTGTATGGCTTAGAATAAGCAAGAGTAACTGAACGTAGAGACAGTTGAATAAACAGCAAGCTACAGTGAGCCAGTGGGAAAGGTCATAGGAAAAATGAGAGAGATTGTGAACGTTCATGCTTAATTACAGTACAATGCAGTCCTTTATGAGTCATGACGCCGCTAACGGCTAACCGCTCATGTTGGCAACCAGGCCTCCGAGCAACGCACCTTGTGAAAAAAAAAAAAGAAATACAAATTGTGAAACAAGAATCTGACATTACAGAAAGTGCAAGCACAAGCATTTCGCTGCACCCGCAATAACATCTGCTAAACATGTGTATGGGATAAATAAAATGTGATTTGAAGAGATCACTAGGTAATGACCTGAGATACGACCTCACCAATGATGTTCATACCTAATTTACTCACTCACTCTCCAAATCACAAACCATTTCCATCCAACCTTTTAATGCGAATAAAGTACATGTCATATAAAAAAATGTAACGACAATGTAATGTATGGTTACCCCAGTACCAATAGACGGGAAAACACTTATGATTATGACAAACTTCACTGGGTGGTAATAGTGTAAGGGTGATGCGCCTTTCCTATAATTATCAATCAAGGGTTTTATTATGGTGACATGATAATCCATGTTTATCTGCAGTTTGACAAATAAAAATAATCTCGATCTTTTGTCCATAATAATAATCTCATCATCTAGGTTGTGTGCTCTAGCCAACTGCGCGCAATTAGTGATGTTGGCTAGAGAGCACGTGCCAATAGCGCGCACATTCGCTATATAACGCAACATGTTTTGTGAGAACACCATCACATACTTTTATCGGCTACAGGTACATTTGGTGGGAAACACATTACTGGTGGGAAAATGCGCATATTTTTTATTGGGATTTTAGAATATTCGCATTAAAATCTGTTGCCAATTGGATGGAAAAGAAAATTAAAGCTGCACACTCTAGGAGCTCAGATGCAATAATAGAATAACCTAATAACCAACGTTTCAACAGACAAGCTGTCCTCATCAGGGTATAATGACAAAGGCTGCGGGGTGACTAGTTTATATAGTGACAAAGGACACACAGGTGTCTGTAAACATGGCCGGGTGTGGCTTGATATCGTTGGTTAATTTTCAGATATAAATAGAACATACAAAAAACATGAATGGATAGCATGCGACCACAGATACAAATTGGCTACATAAGTCTACAAACATTTACAATGAATAGCAAAATCACAATAATCACAAGAATGGCTTCAGATCAAAGTCTACGTTGAGACCGAGGGGAGCAATGGTCTTTAAATTAAAGATCCAGGCAGCCTCTCGTTTTAACAATAAATTGTCAAGGTCATCCCCTCTCCTAGGGAGGGTGAGGGTGTTCGATGCCGATATGATGTAGGTACGAATTCGAGTCGTTCGCTTCCAAAAAGTGGGCCGCAACTGGGTACGTCAAGTTTTTGTACCTAATGGAGCTACGATGCTCTGAGATTCCAATTGGATGGAAACCTAGTTAATGTCAAATAACATATTTGGATCATTCAGTGATTGAATCCACCCATCAATGTCATATATTGTCTAAACTGTTCAATGATGCCTTCATGAGAGACCGTCTCACTATTCATTGCTTGATTAGACAAATTAGATCTAAATGCATTACTATTTACGTTAATTAGGACGGAAAGGCCATAATTAATTTAGACACACAATGCTCAAAAGCAAATGATTATGTAAACTGTGCAGTAACAAGGATGAACCCAGATAAAATGCATGAAAGGCCACAAATATTAGATGGTCACATTTTGATCAGTTCAAACCACTTACAGTGATTCAATCTTCTGTACTTACCGAAGTTAAACTCAATAGTAGTTTATGGGCTATGTTGTCATATGATTTCTCTGATAGGATATCAACATTTTACTCAACTTATGTCACTCTGTAACAATTGAAGCACCTAATGAGTGTCCTAGGGACAGGCATGATGAAGGGTCATGACAGCTCAGCTTCTAGAACATTAGACTTATACAAAGTGTCAAACCAAACAGACCAGCATGAACCCCAAGTGGAGAAAGCATAGACATCCAATGGGCAAACAGAGAGAGGAGGGGGACAAAAGTATGTTATTCTTTCTAGGTGACAGTAATGCCTTGAATACACTAGTTTGGCTGTAACTAATGCTAGCAATAGCATAGCTGGCTAATCCTGGCAGAACAATCAGTTGTTTAATTTATGAACATTTAGTGAAATGACAGACTGATTGATGTAACTATTTGCAACAGCTGTTATTTTGACATTATGACCACGCTATAAATGTATTTCTGACAGGTAAATGAACCTTAGTTTAAGGTCTAATCTGTGGGAGCCGGCTGTGATGTCATGAAGAGTGTACCATCCTTGTGTAACCTGAAAATCCCTCTTATGAAAACTTAAGAGTGAATGTAATTAAAAGTAACAGTGTATCAGGTGAAGGAGCCAGATGTGGAGGTCATGGGCATGTATCAACCAACATGTTTTTCTAATTTGATATGTTGTCACTTTTCAGTGAAAGAAACTGAGTATGAATACCAATGCATATGCTCTTCTGAATGTCATCTGCATTGCCCATAGCTAGACTGAGATCAGTTCTATTCGTCTGAGCCCTGCATCGCTCCCCCAGGCCACTTCTATAGTATACATCTATGTAGGCTAGCATGTACCCTAGCAGGCTATAGTACCTTCAGTGGATCCTGCTGAGGGGAGAACGGCTCATAATAACGTCCGGAACGGAGCAAATGGAATGGCATTAAGCACATGGAAACTCATTCCACTGATTCCGCTCCAGTCATTACCACAAGCCCGTTCTCCCCAATTAAGGCGCCACCAACCTCCTGTTGTGTATACTGCAAAGCCAGCTCATCTCCAAACATGCTGAGCATGGATACTGTATTTCACTGGCTCACTGAAATGGGATCAATTATCAGCTGGGCCTTTTTATAGGTCAGTGGGTAGTCTAATCCTGAGATCACAGATGGCTTTACACTTAGCCTATCTGTGTCATCAGTCATGTGACAGATACACTTTCCACTTCCTGGTAAAATGCGGACTGGACTTACCTGCTTTCTTGTGCAAGCACGTCTGATCTCATCTCATCAAACAACTTAGTGGTGTTGCTTGAGGACGGACTTCATTCACAGTAACCTTCCCAGTGAGCACCATCCGACGCTCACTGGTTTGTCATCGAATTACATCAATAAAATATTCAGGACAATGTACTAAACGGATTAAGTGGACAATGGCAGTGCTTTAAACTCTCAGTGGCCCGAGTTTGTGTCTGTTTGTTCTCGTTCACTTTAATTGCTAACCTCTCCAGTCTCCTTGCTTATTTGGCTCTCTTTGAGAATATGATGATTCTAGTGCTAGACAAGACAAGTGAAATGTAATGTTCTCGATCAAATGTAAAAACAAAAACCACTAAATATGCAACTACAGTTATTAGCAGACCTGGGTTCGAATACTATTTTAAATCTTGCAAATAATTTGAGTGTTTGCTCTAGCCTGCCTGGAGTGCCAGATGGGTCAGTGTTTGCAGTTTTGGGGAAAATCTGCTGCCAATTGGTTGGAAACCTAGCTACTGTGTTGATTTTAATACATGGTTGATAGTCCAGCATATAGGCCTAGACTAAATAGCTGGTATTTGACCCTCCCCCTCCCCCCTCCTTTCCCACAATTGATTTTTACATTTTATTTCACTACCCACCTGTACAGTAGGTGGCGCTAATCCACCAATAGGTATAGTCTGCCATTAAACCTTGACAAAGAAGAAAAGGCGCCAGTGAATTCATGCTGTCCTTTCCCATCCATTTAAATGGTTAAATGCGCGCATAGGCTGATCGTTACTGCTTTGCCTAGCTTGAAGTAGCTTCATCCGTTGCATTTTTCACATGCGTATTGGCTAAACATATTGTGTGTGTAAACCTGGGGTAAGCTCTGCACATTTGGCCGTTTCTACATAATTTGGCGCTCACATCCTTTGAACTGAATGAACATGTTGTGTGTGTAAACCTGGGGTAAGCACACACAACCTGACAAATGGACAATATGCTGCACCTCAAACAACTTTACAAGTTGGAAGAGACATTTGCATTGTTCAAAGAGTGGAAGGTCAACTATAATGAAACATGAGACAGAGACATACAGGAGCTGTACAAGACATGACTTTATTCATGACAGGAAACAACTATCCCCTTTTATATCTTGGCTACATTGCTATTTACATTTGGTGGAAATTGTTTGTCAATTTCAGTTAATAGCCTACTGCATGTTACTCTGGTTGTTGGAGCTATCTGTTGTGTGGAGAACCTGGGCTTTATCAAGGTTTATTTGTGGGTAAATCTGGCTTAGATATTAGCCAGTGTCTACCCAGACACCAACCTTACCGCAGGTCACGGGTCAGTAGGTAGGTTTTTGTGTAGTGGCCTTTTAAGTGACCCTAGAAATGGAGTGGAGGACATCCTGTAAACAAGTTGTGTTGCATTTGAACTAGACATGTTGGCAACCCCACAAAACATGCCAAAAGAGGTCTCTTCACAGTCCCCAAGTCCAGAACAGACTATGGGAGGCACATAGTACTACATAGAGCCATGACTACATGGAACTCTGTTCCACATCAAGAAACTGACGCAAGCAGTAAAATTAGATTTAAAAAACAGATTAAAAAACACCTTGTGGAACAGCGGGGACTGTGAAGCAACACAAACATTGGCACACACACACGCATACACATACGACAACATACGCACTATACATACACATGGATTTGTTACTGTAGATATGTGGTAGTGGTGGAGTAGGGGCCTGAGGTCACACAGTGTGTTGTGAAATCTGTGAATGTATTGTAATGTTTTAAAATGGTATAAACTGCCTTCATTTTACTGGACCCCAGGAAGAGTAGCTACTGCTTTGGCAGCATTACAAATACAAACTCGCATTCATTGTCAGCACAAAGACAGGTGTTTCAGTTAGCTCCAGTTTGATATGTATGTGAACATTGGGTTGCTGTTGTTGTTTTACATTGATATAGTCCTTCATTCTATAATTACATTTCAGGTCAAATCAAATATGGCCAATTTCAAATACTGTTGAAATCAATTGCTTAGAACTCCATTTATGTTCAGGTCAATGGATTGGGTAACTTGATATCTTGGTGAGGGTCATGTGAGGCAACTGTGAGTGTGTCAGGTTAATTTGGTGTCATTGAGCGGAATCCAACTGCTGACCCAGGGACCAGCATAAGGCTAGATATCCTTTCACAGCCAACTTGTGCACTGCTTATGGGAAGGATCTTCCAGTTATCTAATTAGTAGCTAACAAGCTCACTGAAATAATAAATAACTGAATAGACACTGTGGTTGACTGGATAGAAGTTGGTAGATAGCTCAGTAGTTTGCTTTGTATCCACCTGGCTTTCAAGTTGGTTAGCTAATGGTTTTGCAAAGTAATAGCTTATTTGAACATTTGAAGGAATAATGTTATGGGGAAGTGATTCTGAGCAGGCAAGCACATTGAGCAGTCACTCAATCACTTTTATTTAGAAACGTTTCTATTATTAGATTTATTAGGTAAGAGGATAAGTGGGTTAAACAAGGGTCATTCTAAACTATGCTAACAAGCTCTTGATTGGGATCACTTTAAAGCTTCCTTGCAAAACATGCAAATCCAACTCTATAGGCTTACTGGTGGCAAACGTCAGCTAACATTAGCCACAGATATCTATGAGAGTGATGGGGCACATGTCACCTTTAAGTTATGTCAAATCAAATAATTGAGTTGATTTCAGTAGATTTGGCCATAACGTTTTTCACATAATTATGCCCCATCACTCCTATTGATTTTTAGGCAGCATTAGTCAAAGTTGTCTGAAATTGGTAGTGGCTCTTCAAAGGAAACTGAACATTGGATTGTAGTTTATCCTGGCCCATAGAATACTTTCAGGGTGAGGAACCATTTATCATGTAAAATGCTGAACTTCCCCATACAAGTAACTTTCAAGGGCCTCCCGAGTGTCACATGCGCCAAATACAACAGGTAGACCTTACAGTGAAATGCTTACATACAAGCCCTTAACCAACAATGCAGTTCAAGAAATAGAGTTAAGAAAATATTTACGAAATAAACTTGTAAAAAAATGTAATCAAAAAGTAACAAGAAAATTACATAACAATAACGAGGCTATACTGTATACAGGGTGTACAGGTACCGAGTCAATGTGCGGGGGTACAGGTTAGTCAAAATAAGTAGGGGTCAATGTAAGTAGTTTTGGTCCTGATTAATTGTTCAGCAGTCTTATGGCTTGGGGATAGAAGCTGTTAAGGAGCCTTTTGGTCCCAGACTTGATGCTCCGGTACTGCTTGCTAAGCGGTAGCAGAGAGAACAGTCTATGACGGGTGACCTGGAGTCTTTGACAACTTTTGGGGCCTTCCTTTGACACCGCCTAGTACAGTATAGAGGTCCTGGATGTCAGGAAGCTTGGCCCCAGTGATGTACTGGGCCGTATGCACTACCCTCTATAGCACCTTACGGTCAGATGCCGAGCAGTTGCTATACCATGTGGTGATGCAACCGGTCAGGATGCTCTCGATGGTGCAGCTGTAGGTAGAACTTTGAGGATCTGGGGACCCATGCCAAATCTTTTCAATCTCCTGAGGGAGAAAATGTGTTATGTTCCTCTTCAAAACAGTCTTGGTGTGTTTGGACCATGATTGTTTGTTGGTGATGTGGACACCAAGGAACTTGAAACTCTCGACCTGTTCCACTTCAGCCCCGTCGATGTTAATGGGGGCCTGTTCAGCCCTCCTTTTCCTATAGTCCACGATCAGCTCCTGTGTCTTGCATCACAGTGTTTTTTGGCATAACTGCAGCCTGGGGTTCGATCCCGTGACGGGGAGTCCCATAGGGTGGCGCACAATTGGCCCAGCATCGTCCGGGTTAGGAGAGGGTTTGGGCTCATCGGGCTCCAGCGGGTTACGCAAGCGAGTGTTAAGGAGCAGGGCTTGAAGGGTCATGTTTCGGAGGACGCATGACTCGACCTTCGCCTCTCCTCAGCCTGTTGGGGAGTTGCAGCATTGAGACAAGATCGTAATAATGAAAAAGGGGTAAAAATAAAAATCTATATATTTTAAAAATAAGTAACTTTCAGCCAGTTTTGTAGTATTCGAGAACGGTCTTGAGTCCAGTCTCGAGACCACATATTGAGTGTCTCGGTCTTGTCTCGGTGTCGGACAGTGAGGTCCCTAATTTCTTTCCGGAAACAAGATGAATAAAAAAACTCATTATCAGCTTCCATTCAGTCAGCGCATAAAACCGCTTCAACAGGCCACATACATACACTCCTTTCTTGAAACATTTATCTTAACAGTCTTTACATCTATTATAGATATGTTTGCGCAGTGGTGAACCTATAGGCCTTCAGTGGTAAACCTATAGGCCTTCAGTGGTAAACCTATAGGCCTTCAGTGGTAAACCTATAGGCCTTCAGTGGTGAACCTATAGGCCTTCAGTGGTGAACCTATAGGCCTTCAGTGGTAAACCTATAGGCCTTCAGTGGTAAACCTATTGGCCTTCAGTGGTAAACCTATGGGCCTTCAGTGGCGAACCTATAGGCCTTCAGTGTGTGACAGGTTAGTACAGTGGTGAACCTATAGGCCTTCAGTGGTGAACCTATAGGATTTCAGTGGTAAACCTATAGGCCTTCAGTGGTAAACCTATAGGCCTTCAGTGGTGAACCTATAGGCCTTCAGTGGTGAACCTATAGGCCTTCAGTGGTAAACCTATAGGCCTTCAGTGGTAAACCTATAGGCCTTCAGTGGTAAACCTATAGGCCTTCAGTGGTAAACCTATAGGCAGACCTTCAGTGGTGAACCTATAGGCCTTCAGTGGTAAACCTATAGGTCTTCAGTGTGTGACAGGTTAGTACAGTGGTGAACCTATAGGCCTTCAGTGGCAATCCTATAGGCCTTCAGTGGTAAACCTATAGGCCTTCAGTGGTGAACCTATAGGCCTTCAGTGTGTGACAGGTTAGTACAGTGGTGAACCTATGAGTCTTCAGTGTGTGACAGGTTTGTGGTTCTGGAAGGACAGCAACCGTAATACCAGTGAACTCATGTAGGAGAGCACTTTTTGTAAAATACAAAGGGCCAGTGGTGTAGTGGAGGGTATATGCAGGTATAAGCCATATACCCACTTTTTTTTCAGTGGGCATTGTGTATACTCACTTCTTAATCCCAATTGATGCGTATTTAAGTAGTGTAGTGGACGTATACAACGTGTCAATTATGTAGGACAATAGAGAAATCATGCACCAAGTAACCTACACAACAATCGCAAAGCTCGTGAAATATATTCACATCTGCGCTGCACATATAGCCTAGTTTCAGCGGGAATATCATCTACAGGCAGCATGAGTGTGCAGCTCTCAACTGGTTTTGGCATGGAGCAGCTCACAGAAGAATAACAACGGTAGCTGATAGGGTAAGAAGATGTTTCAATTTATGATATATACCAGTAAATGCTAACTAAGGCAAAAATGGGTATGCAAACCAGTTATTGGAAAAGTTTAGTCCGAAGTGTTGGTTAGTTGGCTGTTTGTGATAGTAGGCTATTTGTCATCATGCACTGTTTGCATCAGAGGCATAGACATGGATGGGTCTGGGTGGACACAGGCCCACCTACTGGTTAGCCAGGCCCTGACAGGCCCATCCAATCAGATTGATGTGGTTTAAACACTTCTTCAGGATCGGTGGGTCCCCCACGGGACGGTTGAGCTAACGTAGGCTAATGCGATTAGCATGAGGTTGTATGTAACAAGAACATTTCCCAGGACATAGACATATCTGATATTGGCAGAAAGCATACATTCTTGTTAATCTAACTGCACTGCCCATTTTACAGTAGTTATTACAGTGAAATAATACAATGCTTTGTTTGAGGAGAGTGTACAGTTATGAACTTGAAAGTTAATAATAAACCAATATAGGCACATTTGGGCAGTCTTGATACAACATTTTGAACAGAAATGCAATGGTTCATTGGATCAGTCTAAACCTTTGTACATACACTGCTGCCATCTAGTGGCCAAAATCTGAAATTTCACCTGGGCTGGAATAATACATTATGGCCTTTCTCTTGCATTTCAAAGATGATGGTACAAAACAATAAAAAATTGTTTTTTTCTTTTGTTTTATTTTACCAGATCTACTGTGTGTTATAGATCTGCCCTACATTCATTTCACATTTCCACAAACTTCAAAGTGTTTCCTTTCAAATGGTATTATGAATATGCATATCCTTTCTTCAATGCCTGAGCTACAGGCAGTTAGATTTGGGTATGTCATTTTAGGCGAAAATTGAAAAAATGGGTTCGAGGTTTTAAGAATTATTGTGGATTTAGATTTCTGTATTTTTTTCTATTTAAAAAAAAGTGACTTTGAGAGTGAAAACCTGAAAAATCTACAGGAAAACTCATTAAAAAACCAGAATTTTTCACACAGGGTGCCTTTCCTTCGTTGGGCGGGCTTTTTGGGAACTTATCTAAGTGGTTGCTTGTCAGAAAATGTTTTAAAAATTGTCATATTTTTCCTGGCGGTATATATGAACATATTTTAATAAGATTTCATGTTACTAAATGCTGTCAGTTCCACTTAGACAAGTTCAAATGCAACAATGTTTCACACACACACACAAGTTATTTTCATAGATATGGCTAACAACAGCAAGCGTGCTGTAATAAAAAACACAGTTCCACTCACCAGATTACGATCATTTGAAAGTTAACTTCTTGTTGAAAGTTATTTTTGAAAAGGGAGAAGCTAACAAATTAGCAAGAACACCCTCTTTGATAACACCTGCTGCAGCCGCTGCAAACTAGCCAACAACAAAAGCTAGCTAGCTAGACCGTGGGAAAACTACTGCTCGCTATTGCGCAGTGACCTCTTAGCCTTCAAGAAGGCAGAGGTTTCCATAAGTTTTTGTGAAAACGGTCCCACCCATATACAGTTGAATGGCAGATTGTTTAGCAACCCTTAGTGGCAGTTTAAGTGCAGCAGTGTAGAATTGACCTGTTTGTCATGTGACAGGAAGCAGTTTCAAGAAGTGAAGCAATGTGTAAGATGTGCAAGTGTGACAGAGTAGTTGCAATCCTTCAATATACTTCTTTATAAGCTTTGTAAGACGCAATGTCTGTAAGAACATTTGTTTATTAACACAAGATAAACGTTTACCACGTAATTTATGTTTCTATAAAGGATGTAGAATTGAGTTAGCTGTTAGCTACTTTGCATTAGATTCAGTGCTATTTCTCCCTAGTGTAGGGTGACCAGACGTCAACCATTTACCGGGGACAGTCCCCATTTTTGGTGGCCTGTCCCCGGCTGGAGCTCTCCCAGGAAATGTCCACATTTTTAACTGTGCATTTAAAAACAGACCAAGTGAAATAATATTTTACATGGCAAGAAAGACCAGGCAGCAGAGTCTACCGGTTGACGTCTCAATTGTGTTGTGCTTGTGTTGGCCAACAGTGGGGGCTGCTCATTATACCAGCTTCATTCACTCTTCTTCTTCTAGTAACTTCTTGCTTGCGCTAGTTATAGAGAGAACTGCTGTGGAAAACTTGGCCAGAAGCTAGCAAGTGTCAAGTGAATCCACAACATCACCACACATTTATATTCAATCCAGGTAAATTACAATCGATTGAGATACTAGCTAGTGATGTTATAATATGAAAAATTAATATATAGATACAGTAGATGATCTGCTCTACAAGGTATGCTAGCTAACGTTAGTCTACATAGCTAAGTTAGCTAGCTAGGTTAGCTAGCTACTGTCATGGTAGCTAGGATAAACGTTCCCATGTAAACATGCAGTGGAGGGGCTATTTTGAAAATATGATTATTAAATATGATTATTAAATGAAAGCACAATTAATTATGAGAATATTTATTTGTAGATTACAATTTTAATGGTTTGACATTCTAATAAGTAGTGTTAAAATATATTTTGAAATTTTCGTGGCTAACATTAGCATAATGTTTTATGTTAGAGTGGAGAGGAGGAAGACTGGATAGGAATTAGAGTGAAAGAGATAGAGGAGGAAAGGTAAAGATATGATTACAGAGCCTGCCAATTTATTATTCCAAACAATGTTTTTGAGATAAAATACAAAAATGAGGCAAGCAATGGGTATCTGTTAACCAAAGTATTTTATGTAATAGTGTACTATTTATTATTAAAGATTGGAGAGGGAGGAGAAGAGAGTGAGAAGGAAAAATTAAGGGAGTAAAAAGAGTGATGTGAGGAGTGTAGAAGAGTGAGGTGGAAAGGTAAAGAGAAGGAAAGGAAGAAAGCAAAGGAAGGTGAGTGAAGAAAAGAGGAGAAAGATTGGAGGAGAAGAAAAAGTTAATAGAGTAAGAAGAGTGACACAAGGAGAGTGAAGAAGAGCAGGCAGAGGAAGTACAATGGCTCTTTCCAAGAAACAGAAATGCCATTTTAATGACAACATGATGAGAGAATTTCCATTTATACGCTAAGGTCAAGATGATAGAATGGTTCACTGCACCCTTTGTAATTCCTCTTTTTCAATTGGCAGCGGGGGAAGAACGGCAGTGGTAGAACATCAACAGACGAAAAAGCATAAAGCCTCTCCGATTGCCCGTGTTGGTTTGCCCTCTATCACCACATTCTTCAAGAAGGTAGAGCCTTTAGCTGTGTAGGGTGGTGTCTTTACATACCACACAATGCGACACAATCATATTTATGAGCCAGAGTTTACATGTGCTAGGACAAAATGTGATGCCATTGTGAGTAACGTGTTAGCACCATGGGCAACTACTTTGGTAACACAGGACCTAGACCAGGTTGAATTTGTGTCCCTGTCCATTGATGCGTCCAATCATGGACATGTAAAGCTGCTGCCAATAGTAGTCAGATATTGATGGCAGCACATCTGTGGAAACAAAACTGTTTGATTTTGTTGAATTGAACGGAGAAACAGCAGAGGAAAAATTGCAGCTGAGGTCCTGGTGGTCATCCAAAAATGTAACCTGGAAAACAAAGTTGTGGCATTCTCTGCCGACAACACAAATATCAACTTTGGAGGACTGAATGGGCTGGGGAGGGTCAATGTCCATACCAAAGTTAAAAATGCTCTGCAACGGGAGGTGATTGGCTTAGGTTGTCCTGCACACATCATTCATAACACGGCCAGAACAGCTTTGGATATGATTCCCCTTGATGTTGAGTACCTGCTCACAAAGATATTTTCATATTTTCATATTTTCACCATCAGAGTAGAGACTGAAGAGCTTTTGTGAGTTTGTTGGCCAGGAGCACCATAACATTTTAGGACACAGCATGTTTTAGGACACAGCTGAAAATGTTTTGCCATTGAAATCCATTTTTCTTTCTGAAGACAAATGCTGTCCATGCTCCCCTGAACTTTGTCTAGAAAGAGTGCTGAAAATGTGACAAGTTACAAATCTGTCATTCTGCCCCTGAACAAGGCATTTAACCCACTGTTCCTAGGCTGTCATTAAAAATAAGGATTTGTTCTTAACTTACCTGCTTAAATAAAGATAAAATGGAAACCTGACTGTATTCAGTGAAAAGATCAAGATGCTTGAAGGACAGGACCGCTGTGCTGTGGCGTTAGCTGCAATTCTGAGAAACGTTGAGTCAAAATTGACTGCAAGACGTGATGATAACTTCATTCCAGTTTTGGTCAGAGGACTAAAACTGGAATGAACAGAGTTCCTAAAGGGGGGGATGACTTGAAGAATGGAAAACATCTGAGACACCGCTTAGTCAGAGATGGAGCACGGTGGTTACCCACTTCAAAGAGAATGACATCCCACACACTAACCTGGTTAGATCAGTGTCTGTTGTCATGTGCTTACCTGGAATTAATGCACCAGTCAAGAGAGTGTTCTCCCAAATGAATGATCTACGGACAGCAGCAAGAAATAGGTTCACTGTTCCTACCATCAATGCCATGCTTATTGTGAAGACAAACGTCAACCTCCCCTGCCAGGAGTTCATGGAGAAGCTGGCCTAAGACAAAGCAGTCCTGGAGAAAATACATTCTTCTGAGAAATATACAGATTAAATTCTGACTTAGAATATGTGGACAACTACAAATACCTAGGTGTCTGGTTCGACAATAAACTCTCCTTCCAGGCTCACAATCGGCTTCGTATTTCGCAACAAAGCATCCTTAACTGATGTTGCCATACATAACCTAATAAAACTGACTATCCTACCGATCCTTGACTTCGGCGATGTCATTTACAAAATAGCCTCCAACACTCTACTCAGCAAACTGGATTTAGTCTATCACAGTGCCATCCGTTTTGTCACCAAAACCCCATATACTACCCACTTCCCACTGGCTTGTTTGAATGAGTGTTTAGCTAACTGAATAGCTGGATAAGTGCTACTGTACATTTAGCAAGTCCAGTATAAGGGCCTTGAATTGGAGTTACAGTTTTATGGTCTAGGTCTTGATTCGGTCTCTCTCCGCCCTCCCGGTCTTGATTCGGTCTCTCTCCGCACTCCCGGTCTTGATTCGTTCTCTCTCCGCCCTCCCGGTCTTGATTCGGTCTCTCACCACCCTCCCGGTCTTGATTCGGTCTCTCTCCCCCGCCCGGTCTTGATTCGGTCTCTCTCCGCCCTCCCGGTCTTGATTCGGTCTCACCCCCCTTCCTATTTTGTTGCATTACAACCGGTAATTTAAATGGATTTTTATTTGGATTTCATGTAATACACCAAATAGTCCAAATTGGTGAAGTGAAACAAAAGGTGGTGTGTGGTACCTTCAGAAGTCACATAATTAGTTAAATAAAGTCCACCTGTGTGCAATATAAGTGTCACATGATCTGTCACATGATCTCAATATATATAGACTTGTTTTGAAAGGCCCCAGAGTCTGCAACACCACTAAGCAAGGGGCACCACCAAGCAAGCAGCACCATGAAGACCAAGGAGCTCACCAAACAGGCCAGGGACAAAGTTGTGGAGAAGTACAGATCAGGGTTGGGTTCTAAAAAAAAAACTGAAACTTTGAACATCCCACGGAGCACCATTAAATCCATTATTAAAAAAATGGAAAGAATATGGCACAACAAACCTGCCAAGAGAGGGCCGCCCACCAAAACTCAAGGACCAGGCCAGGAGGGCATTAATCAGAGAGGCAACAAAGAGACGAAAGATAACCCCGAAGGAAGTGCAAAGCTCCACAGCGGAGATTGGAGTATCTGTCCATAGGACCACTTTAAGCCGGACACTCCACAGAGCTAGGCTTTACGGAGGAATGGCCAGAAAAAAGTAATTGCTTAAATGAACAAATAAGCAAACACGTTTGGTGTTCGCCAAAAGGCATGTGGGAGACTCCCCAAACATATGAAAGAAGGTACTCTGGTCAGATGAGAGTAAAATAGATTTTTTGGGGCCATCAAGGAAAACGCTATGTCTGGCACAAACCCAACACCTCCCATCACCCCGAGAACACCATCATCGGCAGGGACTGGGAAACCGGTCAGAATTGAAGGAAGGATGGATGACGCTAAATACAGGGAAATCTTGAGGGAAACCTGTTTCAGTCTTCCAGAGATTTAAAACTGGGACGGAGGTTCCCCTTCCAACAGAACAATGACCCTAAGCTTACTGCTAAAGCAACACACGATTGGTTTAAAGGGAAACATTTAAATGTCTTGGAATGGCCTAGTCAAAGCCCAGACCTCAATCTAATTGAGAATCTGTGGTATGACTTAAAGATTGCTGTACACCAGAAGAACCCATCCAACTTGAAGGAGCTGGAGCAGTTTTGCCTTGAAGAATGGGCAAAAATCCCAGCGCCAAGCTTATAGAGACATACCCCAAGAGACTTGTAGCTGTAATTGCTGCTAAAGGTGGCTCAACAAAGTATTGACTTTGGGGTGATGAATAGTTATGCACGCTCAAGTTTTCATTTTTTTTGTCTTGTTTGTTTCACAAAAAATAGATTTTGCACCTTCAAAGTGTAGGAATGTTGTGTAAATCAAATGACACAAACCCCCCCAAAAATCTATTTTAATTCCATGTTGTAAGGCAACAAAATTGGAAGAATGCCAAGGGGGATGAATACTTTCGCAAGCCACTGTATGTAAGTATGTGTGTATGTATTTATATATATATTTATATATATATATATATATATATATATATATATTAAATAAATAAAAAGTGAAGGTTGCATTCAATTGCCCCTCTGTGTTGCACACAACAAGCTTCCATTCCTCCTGTCCACAAGGGGATTGATGGCTGATTTAAGATGAAATATTCAACTCTGTTACTTTATTTGGCACTTATCTGCACTTACTATAGTACTTTTATTTGTGACTCGTTTCAGGAAACTAGGCGTATGTCGCCGGGTCACTACTTCACAGGAGAGACATTTGAACATAACTTTTTTTTAAATCAAAAAGCGTTTTTTTTGGCAGAAATGCCTTCTGGAACATGTGAACTTTCATGTGCCTGAATAACAAACACATTGTTAAATTACGAGACTAGTTGGTTTAGCCACAGAAAAAGCCAGCAACCTTCCCACTAGCCATGATTGGCTGAGATAATGAGTGGGCTGGACATGCTGAGACTTTGGATTGGTCTGCCATATAGCATGCTTCTGTCTATTCGAGCTGGTTAGTATGTGTAGGTTATCCTGTCTAACGCAGCTTCTTTTTAAATGTATCACATAGTAGAACTGCATAAGTATTGCTCTCTACTTTCTGGAGGACTGAGTTTTGAAATCAGTGGAATTAGAATATGATAGCTAAGGAGATGGAGAAAACACCTGTCTCCGGATTACATCTTCAAACTAAGGGCAACCATGGCATCCGTGACAGAGAGAAGCATCCATCCATGAAGTATACGGGTAAGATAGTCTAGCTAACTACATTTTCAGATATTACACGTTTCTAATTTTGACAAAGTCGTTTTCATTTCATGTTAGTGTACTGTTAGCTAGCTAGCTAACATCAGCTGGCTGGCTCGCTAGCTAAAATTACATGTCTGATCTTATTATTCGTATCTCAGAGCCATTTGCTTTGCTAGCTAGCTAACTAACTAATGTTAGCTAGCTAACATTGAACCTGGTTGGTTAGCTACCTGCAGATTCATGCAGGATAGTAACGTCATTTATTTGATTTATTAAACCTCTTTTAACTAACCAAGTCAGTTAAGAACAAAGTCTTATTTACAATGATGGCCTACACCGGCCAAACACTAACCCAGTGGGCCAATTGTGCGCCACCCTATGGGACTCTCAATCACAACCGTTTGTGATACCGCCTGGAATCGAACCTAGGTCTGTAGTGACATCTCTAGCACTGAGATGCAGTGCCTTAGACTGCTGCACCACTCTGGAGCCCTAAATGTTAAGCCAACTCTTGGAAGTTCAAAGACATTCACAGTTCCTCCATAGAAGCCGCTCCTCCATAGGTATAATTCTGTGGGACAAATTGAAATAACATAATTCTATGGGACACATTTAGATTCAAGACAAGTCTTCTCCTCTACCCTGTCTCACTTTCTCCCCACCTGAAAAATGTGTTGAAAACGTTTGACCTCTGTCATTGCCAACAAAGGGTATATAACAAAGTATTGAGATAAACTTTTGTTATTGACCAAATACTTATTTTCCACCATAATTTGCAAATAAATTCATTAAAAATCCTACAATGTGATTTAAAAAAAAAAAATCTAATTTTGTCTGTCATAGTTGAAGTGTACCTATGATAAAAAGTACATGCCTCTCTCATCTTTTTAAGTGGGAGAACTTGCACAATTGGTGGCTGACTAAATACTTTTTTGCCCCACTGTACAATATAGCTTGCCTGCTCCATAGCAAGCTGCTCTAGCCGCACTGATTGGTGAATTCATTTAACGTCAAGCTAATGAACTGTTACTTTTTTAGGGTTCGAACCGGTTCAGAACTGTATTTTACTGGCCGGAGCAGTGAAACGGAACGAAACAACTATGGTTCTGTTCAGAACTAAATGATTGGAAGTGGTTTCAACCCCTGGTTTTCAGTGACATTCACCCAATAACCAAGTCGTGTACAGACTCAAATGAATGAACAACAAAGACAGAACGCAATATGACATTTTATTAAATAGTTTGGGAAATTTGCCTCATCTCGGAGGGAAGATCCTCAGTCAGATGATGTGATGGCAGGTAGCCCAATGCAGGGAGGTGTTGGAGGTGGACGGTTGTCGAAAACTGTTGCTGAAAAACAGCAAGTGAGAAAACGAGGGTAAGTTCTTATATCCCACCCCGTTCTTATATGCCACCCATGTTCGCAGTTCAGAACAATTGCAAGGTGATGATTGCAAGGTGTTCCGATATCTTTTTCAACTGTCCCATTATCTGGTATTAATGTCCATTCTAGAATGCCCTTTTAGCCAATCAGACATGAGTATTCATCAATGCTGTTATATAAATATAAATAATGACACTCTAATTGAAAATCATTAAACGAAATAGGGATTTATATCAGCCTAATCGAGGAGTAGATTACATCACACATTCCAGTGTTTAAACTTGTAATGCGGCTGCATGGGATTTCTATTAATGCAACTCAGTGCATCCAATGGCAATGTCCACAGTAAGTATAACACTGCAATGATATGTTATGCGTTTGACGCTTATTGCGGGTTAATGCTGATCTGATTGAATCCTGGCCTTAGTTGAATATCTTGAGCAATTTATGGCCAAGAATTGATCCATTCCTCCATGTCTTGTTTATGTGCGCAAAACTCAGAGACACAATCGCAAACCTCAGAGAGACACAATATTGCACACCTCAGAGAGACACAGTATCCACACCTCAGAGAGACACAGTATCCACACCTCAGAGAGACACAGTATCCACACCCCAGAGAGACACAGTATTCACACCTCAGAGAGACACAATATCACACAACTAAGAGAGACACAGTATCCACACCCCAGAGAGACACAGTATTCACACCTCAGAGAGACACAATATCACACAACTAAGAGAGACACCATATCTCACACCTCAGAGACACACACCTGTTTTGTCGTTGATTTCTCCAGTCTAAATGAACCTTCAATGTCCCTTCACTTTATATATATTGCCAACATATATTACCGCACTTATGACATAAAAGTGATAAATACTTGAGTTTTGTTGGTCTCTGGCCTAGAAGGGCGACCTACGACCTAATAGGGTTGCTTTAAGTGACTTGAATTAGTGGACAGCCATGCTAGATTGCTCCAGTCACATTCCACCCCGATCAACTCATTGGAGACTCCCATGGTAGTTTTCCACTGACAATTAGGCCTGCTGTAAAACTACAGTCGGTACAAAGGGAACAAAACAACTGGAATGTTAAAGGCCCAATGCAGTAAAAAATGGGATTTGCCCTTGTTTTTAGAAATATTTACACATGTTGTGGGAATAATACTGTGACAATTATGATAATGCCCTTTTAGTGTAATACCTGTTTGAAAAGACTACCTGAAATTTCTGCCTGTTTTAGTGGGATGGAGTTTTGGCCTTCCATGGTGACCTCAACATGTGGTAAATTAGTTAATAGACCAATAGGAAAGAGTGTTCCAAACCTCTCTGCAAATAACAGCAAGTTTTCTGTTTTCCCCTCCTGACTCAGACCACTCCCAGACAGTCCTAGCAAAATTCTTGCTTGAGAAATTGCCATTTGCTAAGAAGCTATTTTTGTTTGTTTTCAATTAAAATTGTCAAAAGTAATCACAGTAAGGTACTTAATTGTTACTCAGAAATAATTTGGTATTGATAATAGTGTATAAAGTGTGTGTGGGACGTGGATTTATCTTGACATTAGACTACTGTTGATGTTTTGAAAACATCTAATATCTTGCGATGCTCTGCCTAAGTTTATAACCCACCAGGTGGCACCATGGTGACTGAACAAGAGACTGTGTTCCATTTCAAATTAAGTGATTTTACATCTGTGTGAATTACTTTTCAAAGGGAGCACATTTTGTAGTTGAACCCAGCCTCTGTCCCAATTGTGGAAACAGCTTTTCTTAATCTTTCCAACCTATGATTCCAACATTTCTGACTTCTACTCTTTCTTCCACATGTTGGAACCAAGTCCTGATTTTTGATGGCTTGATTCCAAGACTCTTCTCTAGACCAGGTCTTTCCAGCCCTGTTCCTGGAGAGCTACCGTTTTGTAGGTTTTCACTCCTACCCTAATCTGATGCACCTGGTTCTAATAATGCACTGGTTGATAAAGCTGAATCATGTAAATTACAACTGTGGTTGGAGTGATCCTACAGGAGGGAGGCTCTCCAGGAACAGGGTTGGAGTGATCCTACAGGAGGGAGGCTCTCCAGGAACAGGGTTGGAGGGATCCTACAGGAGAGTGGCTCTCCAGGAACAGGGTTGGAGGGATCCTACAGGAGGGTGGCTCTCCAGGAACAGGGTTGGAGTGATACTTACAGGAGGGAGGCTCTCCAGGAACAGGGTTGGAGTGATCCTACAGGAGAGTGGCTCTCCAGGAACAGGGTTGGAGGGATCCTACAGGAGGGTGGCTCTCCAGGAACAGGGTTGGAGTTATCCTACAGGAGGGTGGCTCTCCAGGAACAGGGTTTGAGTGATCCTACAGGAGGGTGGCTCTCCAGGAACAGGGTTGGAGTGATCATACAGGAGGGAGGCTCTCCAGGAACAGGGTTGGAGGGATCCTACAGGAGGGAGGCTTTCCAGGAACAGGGTTGGAGTGATCCTACAGGAGGGTGGCTCTCCAGGAACAGGGTTGGAGTGATCCTACAGGAGGGTGGCTCTCCAGGAACAGGGTTGGAGTGATCCTACAGGAGGGTGGCTCTCCAGGAACAGGGTTGGAGTGATCCTACAGGAGGGAGGCTCTCCAGGAACAGGGTTGGAGCCCTGCTCTAGACTCTCCCATGTAGGCAGGCACACACACACACACACACACACACACACACACACACACACACACACACACACACACACACACACACACACACACACACACACACACACACACACAGTTCCTTCCAAGAGAGCATGACACTCCAACACATGACCCCTACAAGCCTTGTAACAGCCAACAAAGCTGCCATTCATTTCCATAAACACATGTACCCCTTATTTATAGAACTGTTCCAAGTACAGGCCTGACGCACAATCTGGGGATGCCCACAAAGCCCCCTAATACAGTTAACAGTCAGGTCATTTGAACTTGACCTCAGACTGGCTTGAAATGTAATCGCTACAGGACCAGGGCTTATCCAAATCTACAGCACTGTTATGGTACTGCATCACTACTAGATCTTGCGAACATCCACTCATCAATTCTGCTCGTGACACGGTGACCTGATTTAATCTTGAGCAGTTTGACGCTCTGTTATTCACGCACTAATTTTGCCATTTGAACCCAAATTCACTTTGTACTCATCTCGTGAATGGAGCTATCACAGTTCAATGGGCTCTTCCACCTGTTCGATAACTTTTCTCCCACAGGAGCTTTGTTGAACAAAAAAGTTTGTGAACAGTCATTCGATTGGATGATAAAAATGTCATTGTATTTAACCAGGTAAACTAAAGGTGAAATAAGTATTTAAGACAAACGGTTGATTTTGAACTGAAAAATACAAAGTTGTTCTTATTATACTTTATTTGGGTCAAATAATTCATCCACCTGGCCTTAAGAGATCGTGGGGATTGACTTAATTTCTCTCTGTTTATCACAAGACAATAACTAGCAGCGTCACACATCCTACCACTTCCACCAGATGTCATAGTTTTTTTGTATTCTCCACAAGTTCACATTGTCGACATGCCTGTTTCAGCAACAACAACAGCAGCAACAGAATTGTGGGTTTTGAACAACAGGAAATGTCATGCCGATTTAAGTCTAGGAGAAATAATATGCTCACACTCATAGTAATGACTGGTTACAAAACCATTCTCATACCCCACAGATGAGCTGAGTTCATATTTCAGAAACCTCTGGCTTATTACATGTCATGTGATTGTATCTGGTTTCTCTCTGGAGTAACCTGACACACTACTAGACTGTGGAATTCACTCTACTTGAGGAAGTTCCTAGTTTGTATTCTGCACTACTGGACTGTGTGGTATTTAATCTAAGTGCCATAACAATCAGTTCAAGGGTTTCGAACCAGTCTTTATTATCAATCAATAATTTTGCACAATCACTTTTTTTTAAGGAGTGGTAGTGGAGAGTCACTCTCCTTCTGTATATTTTTTAATGCTTTATTGATAGACAAAGTATTCAGACCCCTTGACTTTTTCCACATTTTTTTACGTTAAAGCCTTATTGTAAAGTGGACTAAATAAAATAAAAATCCTCATCAATCTACAAACAAAACCCCAAAATGACAAAGCGAAAAAACGTTTTTAGACATTTTAAAACCAGAAATACCTTATTTACATAAGTATTCAGTCCCTTTGCTATGAGACTTGAAATTGAGCTCAGGTACATCCTGTTTCCATTGATCATCCTTGAGATGTTTCTACAACTTGATCCACCAGTCGTAAATTTAATTGAGTGCACATCATTTGGAAAGGCACACACCTGTCTATAAAAGGTCCCACAGTTGACAGTGCATGTCAGAGCAAAAATGAAGCAATGAGGTTGAAGGAATTGTCTGTAGAGCTCCAAGAAAGGATTGTGTCAATGCACAAATCTGGGGAAGGGTACCAAAAAATGTCTGCAGCATTGAAGGTCCCCAAGACCGCAGTGGCCTCCCTCATTCTTAAATGGAAGAAGTGTGGAACCACCAGTACTCTTCCTAGAGCTGGCTGCCTGACCAAACTGAGCAATTGGGGGAGAAGGGCCTTGGTCAGGGAGGTGACCAAGAACTCAATGATCACTCTGACAGAGCTCCAGAGTTCCTTCCAGAAGGACAACCATCTCTGTAGCACTCCACCAATCAGGCCTTTATGGTAGAGTGGCCAGACCGAAGCCACTCCTCAGTAAAAGGCACATGACAGCACGCTTGGAGTTTGCCAAAATGCACCTAAAGACTCTCAGACCATTAGACACTGGTCTGATGAAACCAAGATTGAACTCTCTGGCCTGAATACCAAGCGTCACATCTGGAGGAAACCTGGCACCATCCCTACGGTGAAGAATCGTGGTGGAAGCATCATGCTGTGGGGATGTTTTTCAGCGGCAGGGATTGGAGGACTAGTCAGGATCGAGGGAAGGATGAACAGAGCAAAGTAGAGAGAGATGCTGCTCAGGATGTCACGTTGGGTCAACGGTTCACCTTCCAACAGGACAATGACCCTAAACACACAGGCGAGACAGCGGGTAAGTCTCTGAATGTGCGATGCCTTATGGGACTCATGATCATGGCCAGTTGTGATACAGCCTGGGATCGCACCAGGGTCTGTAGTGACGTCTCTAGCACTGCAGTGCCTTAGACCGTTGCGCCACTCGGGAGCTACTGCAAACATTTCTAAAAACCTGTTTTTGTCATAATGGGGTATTGTGTGTAGATTGATGAAGGGGAAAAAAGCAATTTAATCCATTTTAGAATAAGGTCCATAATGTGACTAACATTTGGAAAAAGTCAAGGGGTCTGAATACTTTGAATGCACCGTATGTGAAGGGAAGACACAAAGAGAAGGGAGCACACAGGGATTGGGACCCCGGTCTCCGGCAGGGAGTCTTATATGTGCATAGAGCCGGGAGTGTTACCATTGGATCACAGCTCCCCACACAATCACTTCTTTCACGTGTATTTATTCAACACTGTTGACCGATAATACGGGGTGCTACGCTATATTGTTTGTTTACATTTCAACAAACAATATAGTTCTCTGCTACCAATGACTGGAACGAATTGCAAAAATCACTAACTTTAAGCATCAGCTATCATAGCAGCTTACAGATCATTGCACCTGTACATAGCCCATCTGTAAATAGCCCATCCAACTACCTCATCCCCATGTTGTTATTTATTTTATTTATATATTTTTTTGCTCCTTTGTACCCCAATATCTCTACTTGCACATTCATCTTCTGCACATCTATCACTCCAGTGTTTATTTGCGAAAAGTAAGTAAACTGTCTTATATTTTGGGTTCTGATGGGATCTTACAGTTTAACTTAAGTTCATGAGTTCAATATGTTATATTCTTCAAGAATCAATCGGTACATATAATTATTTTACAAGTCTAAAAATTGATGTAGCAACTGCAGATTGCTACATAAAACAGCTGAAAGTTCACTCGATACCGATAGCATGTGATATATCATAGGGAAAATCGTTAATTTTTATGGTTTAACTGATTGCCAGATTTACTAGGAATTTTAATTGAGTCACAGTCTGCCTCTTGCATCATGAGGCATTAAAGGTGAACTGCATTTGTTTCTTCCGGTGCTCATTAAGAAATGCAGCGGCCATTATTGAATCCCAAACAAGAGTTGTCTTTCTGGGTGTGGTTTAATGTGGGTGTTTCTTGGGTGTGTCTTTGCCATTCATTTACAACAAACAAACAAGGGTAGTAGTGAGTAACTTAGTGACAGTGAGGAAAGCTGAGCTAGCTTTGCTATGGAGAGAAGTTCTGAAGTTGAAGACTTGTCCCCTCCTGAGTGACCTGCCATCTCAAGATGATCTGCTGATTCAGTTCTATGTGTAGGCTAAAGCCTGCGCTGACCTTGTGTTTAGCCAATCTGACAGAAGCTAGCAAGCTAGCATTGCTTGGGGATAGCTACAGCTGGCTATCCATCTAGCTAGCTGAAATTTCTCTGACAAATCACAGCTATACCAAGATAGCAAGAAGTACCAGTGTCTGGAATGTGTGTCATGAGACACACCTTCTACAAAACCTTGCTACAAAAATAGCTTCCAACTTGAAGTTTTGTCACGTCATGTAACCCCCTGATCACATGTTACCGTGAATCGATACCAACAACTGCCAGTTGATTACCTGGTCTTCAGTCAGCTCAGCTGTCAACAAAAGTTTTCTATAACTGGCTTGTTTTGTCTTGTCTCTCCTTATGTCCACTGTTAGATCTTTCCCTAATATACCTACAGGTGTAGGCTACATGTGGACATTGCACAACACAGGAGGCTGCTGAGGGGAGAACAGCTCATAATAATGGCCAAAATGTAGTGAATGGAATTTCACCAAACACATGGAAACCATGTGTTCAATATATACTGAACAAAAATATAAACGCAACATGCAACAATTTCAACGATTTTACACAGTTACAGTTCATATAAGGAAATCAGTCAATTTAAATAAATTCAATAGGCCCGAATCTATGGATTTCTCATGACTGGGTAGGGGCCCACCCACTGGGGAGCCAGGCCCACCCATTGGGGAACCAGGCCTAGTCAATCATAATACATTTTTTAAAGACAGACACAATGCTCTCAGAAACACTCCACTCTCTCCCAGACATCTGTATAAACCTGTCTTTTAGTCAGGGGACTCCATAACAAACCATCTCTCCTGTCCTCCATCTGTAGAAAAACAAGGTAGAGTTGGTACACACAGCACTGATTACATTATCAGTGGTTGTTAGCTATATTCCAGGACAGACAAGTGATAGTATTTTGACCTATGACCAGATCAAAAGTGACCAACCTGAAGTGGGACTGGTGTCTGGCCACGTACTTCCTCAGCCTTCTGTTCCTGATATGGTAGGGGTGTTCCCACGACACTGCCGATCAGCAAATCCACCAAACTGTTAAAATAGAGAGACTCATAAAATCATCATTGTGTAGTAAAACCATGAAAAGTAGTGCACCTAAGCTGAGACCTGGTGTTCGGAGTTTTTTTCTCATGTAAACCCAATGTAAGTGTTATGATACACTGAATTAATTTCAAAACAGAATGGATGTACTCTGAAACACCCAAAGTGGTTCTTCAATGTGAGTAATTGAGTTTTTAAGAGAGTGGTGTGAAAACACTGGTTGGTGGTTCAGTGCATGTAAAAGGCTGCAGCCAAACACAACATGTTTTGGCAGACTGTCTCTCATATAATTGCAAATGGTTTAAAGCATAAATATTGATTGATTATAAATATTGATTGATTATAAATATTGATTTGATTTTCTGTCAATATTTGAATTAACATTTTAAATAATGTTAATTTTTTTTTTTCTAGGGTAGACTTTGGCACTAATTATAGGCTACAGTTGCCAGGCAACTTTGTGAGATTATAAATAATGTTACAATCAAAATGTTCAGGGCCACACTACCGGTCAAAGGTTTTAGAACACCTACTTCTTTATTTTTACTATTTTCCGCAGAATAATAATGAAGACATTAAAACTATGAAATATTACATGGCATCATGTAGTTATCAAAAAAGTGTTAAACAAATCAAAATCTAATTTATATTTAATATAATTTATATTTATACTTCAAATAACCACCCTTTTCCTTGATGACAGCTTTGCACACTCTTGGCATTCTTTCAATCTCAACCAGCTTCACCTGGAATGCTTTTCCAACAGTATTGAAGGAGTTCCCACATATGCTAAGCACATTGTTGGCTGCTTTTCCTTCACTCTGCGGTCCGACTCAACCAAATTGAGATGGTTTGGGATGAGGTCAGGGGATTATGGAGGCCAGGTCATCTGATGGAGTGCTGCAAAGCACCATCACACCTCCTCCTCCATGCTTCATTGTCGGAACCACACATGAGGAGATCATCTGTTCACCTACTCTACATCTCATAGAGACACAGCGGTTGGAACCAAAAATCGCAAATTTGGACTCATCAGACCAAAGGACAGATTTCCACCGGTCTAATGTCCATTTCTATAGGGCTATCTTCTGTATACCACCCCTACCTTGTCACAACACAACTGATTGGCTCAAATGCATTAAGAAGGAAAGAAATTCCACAAATGAACTTTTAACAAGGCACACCTGTGAATTGAAATTACTTCCAGGTGACTACCTCATGAAGCTGGTTGAGAGAATGCCAAAAGCTGTGCAAAGCTGTCATCAAGGCAAAGGGTGACTACTTTTAAGAATCTCAAATATCAAATATATTTTGATTTGTTTAACACTTTTTTGGTTACTACATGATTCCATGTGTTATTTCATAGTTTTGATACCTTACATACAGATCTTTCTAAATATAAAAATGTCTATCAATGTAAAAATGTTTAAGACCTTTTAATGTTTTGTCGTTTAATGTCGTTATAATTTGCAAATAGAATATAAAGCATTTGAAGCTTCAATCATATCTTGAAAAAGTAATGTTATACTTATTAATTATTATCCTGGACAAACGTATTAATTTGTAATTTCACAAAACACTTTTTTCTCATGTCCTTTTCTTTGAACATAATACTATACATTTGACCTTTTAGAATTACCGATGAGGAGTTTATCAACACACCATATAAGAGCAGGGAATATACAAAAAGAGGAGGAATTCCCATTTACAGTATTTGGAAACTCCAGAAGAAGGGATCTAATTCTGCACTAGACAGGATTCAAAACAGCATCATAGTGTTTAGGAGCTTTAGAGAGAGGAAACAACGCCAAAAGAGAAGGAATTTAATTCTGCACTACACAGGACTCGAAACACTGTAATAATGTTTTCAAGCTTTTCCGGGTCAGTGCTCCCAGTCTTTGGCAAGATGTTGCACAACTCTTGACTATTTGGTGTTACAACACACCATGTCATGTTTCATAACACCTCAGGATGAATGTTTCTTAAATCTGGCCCAATACCATCCCAACCATGTGTTTCAATACTAAAGTAAAGTTAAAGGAAAACCTCACCCATTTGATTCATTAGTCCATTGTTGATATAGTCCCAAAATATTTTGCTTGTCAGCAATCAAGTTTTCAAGATATATAACTTTCAAAATACAGAAATATATATATTTTTGAAAGAGTTTTTGGATGGAGTTTTCCTTTTAAGGTTTTGTCTCGTTTAACTCAGTTGCCACTTGTTTTAGTTTTACAAAGCACTTAATTTTTGACATGCATGTTTTGTAAGTAGTGTTGCTGAATGCTTGCTGCCACATATTTGTAGCATGTTAGCTAAAAAGACTGGTACTCAGGCTAGACAAGTACCATCCTTCATTTATTTTTACCATAGAAAATACACAATAGATTGTTTAAGAGAACAGGGATGTTGTTTTAGCACTAGTAGCAGATGAAGCCCCCAAATGCTAGATAGCTAGTGCTAACCAACCTTGATCATGACTCCCAATTCCATTACAGTAAAGGCAGAAAACCGCCAGGGACTGAGTTATTGAGAGCAAGTACTAACCCAAACAACATGCGTATTCTCATAAAAGTAGATTGCTACCTAACTTCCAAATCTGGTTAAGTTATCAATATCTTTGTCGGAGGGATCTTCTTAGCTAACCAGTTCCAGTGGAAAATGTATTGATAGCAAGCCAGCTAACGTTACATCTAATCATCAGTTGCAACGTTGGCTATGCAAATTTCCTCTATATGATTTTACACATTAGCCAGAGGCTATGTACTTATCTAGTTAAATCACAGAATCATAGTTAGCTACTCACCACAGACCAGTCACAGTCATCATGTCGTACGTTTGTTATATGTAATCCATTCTTTGCCATATTGGTGAATGCATTAGAACTTTGCACCAACTTTACGGAAGTCCATTTTCACTCCTATGCCAAGCAAGTGTGTGTGCGTTGCAGACTTGAAAACATGTCCACAACACATGGCAGCTGGGGCCGGACCACATCTTGTTGTCTCTGGGCAATTGGACATCATTGTCAAAAGCTGGCATGTCAGTAATCCATACCCCACCCATACATACACGTTGTGACACATTCAGTTACAAATCTCGTTTTGGACAATACTGATTTTATGAACAAAATTATCCTATTTACACTTTGTATTCAATTTGGAAATTGTAATTCATGTTTCTGACTCATATTGATGCCCCACGGGCTGTTTATAACCAGAGAAGTTGGTTCTAGTAGGCAGTTCCCCTTTGAAACTTCTTATGGATCAAATCCCGATGGCGGGATCGATTTGACAGCATACGGTGAAATGGCAGAGCGCCAAATTCAAATTAAATTATTAGAAATATTTCCCTTTCATACAATCACAAATGCAATACACCAAAATAAAGCTTAACTTCTTGTTAATCCAGCCACCGTGTCAGATTTCAAAAAGGCTTTACGGCGTAAGCAAACCATGCTATTATCTGAGGACAGCACCCCATCATACAAACACATGACAATCATAATTCAACCCACCAGGCGCAACACAAAACTCAGAAATAACAATATAATTCATGCCTTACCTTTGAAGATCTTCTTCTGTTGGCACTCCAATATGTCCCATAAACATCACAAATGGTCCTTTTGTTTGATTCATTCCATCGTTATATCCCCAAAATGTCAATTTATTTGGCGCATTTGATTCAGAAAAACACCGGTTCCAACTCGCCCAACATGACAACAAATTATCTAATGAATTACCTGTAATCTTGGTCCAAACATTTCAAACAACTTTCCTAATCCAACTTTAGGTATTTTAAAACGTAAATAATCAATAACATTTAAGATGGGATAAACTGTGTTAAATAGCAGATAAAATCAAAGTGGAGCGAGCTTCAGGTTGTGCGTCTCAGGTCGTGCGCCCCAAACAAAAGATTCCACTAGGCTCAACTCCCAGAAAGGCTACTTCTTCATTACGCAAAGGAAAAACATCAACCAATTTCTAAAGATTGTTGACATCTAGTGGAAGCCATAGGAACTGCAATCATATTTCTATTAAAACGGGCTTGCCATAAAAACCTAATGGAAAACAGATTGACCTCAAAAAAGAATTCCCCTGGTTGGATTGTGCTCGGGGTTTCGCCTGCCAAAACAATTTTGTTATACTCAGTTTTAGAAACTTCAGAGTGTTTTCTATCCAAATCTACTAATAATATGCATATCCTAGCTTTAGGCCTGAGTAGCAGGCAGTTTACTTTGGGCACGCTTTTCATCCGGACGTGAAAATACTGCCCCCTATCTCAGAGAGGTTATTAAAGTGTGCCTCCTGTTTTCTCCCAAGGGAAATCTACATAGAAGGTAAATAAAAAGATGTATGAAAAGGAAGAGGATGTGAAGTTTAATGTTTCGACTTTGTTGTACCTAGTGTATATGCTCTGCTTTTTGCTGAATGAAAGGTCAAATAAAGAGTGTTTAAAAGTATTTCTCAGAGTTTCATATGTTAATTATTTAACAATACTTCACATGCCTGCAATTACATCTGTTGTTGTTATTTGAGGGGGAGGGGGGTTATGATAAGCCAAGAAAGTTGTACTCAGCTATTATTTGAGACATTTCTAGGTCATATTCTTCAAAACAACAAGTTGAAATAGATTAACTATTACAGCTGCTCAAACAGTTTCTCAACCACAGGAGAACAGTTGATCACCTTGAGGCAATATGTGAACGCTCCACAGGTATGCAGAGCCTATAGGCGTGGCATTTCACATGACATGTGCACACATGGAGATATACAGTGTGGTTTTACCCTCCTATATATCAAATGAATGCCTGTCTGTAGATCTCCTGAGGACACGATCGATGCAGGTTAAAGTTAAATCCATATAGATTGCATATGGCATATCATGAATAAATATAATTTATCTTTACCATATCTTTTTAATGGCTATAGTAACTGTTAAAGACAGTTGAACATGAAACCTTATGCAATATTTAAAAAGGCCTCCTGGCATTCTGCATTACGTAATGATACACTATCATGTACATTTTTGGTGTGCCTGTTGCTCTGTATTATTATTATTGTTATTGTAAATGCCCAGCATTCTGTCTTTTAGAGGTAAAGCATTACTTTACAGCTCAGTTTAATTCTTAAATCATAAATAATAAGGTTTTGAAGTATCTGCCCTATAGCTAGGAGATATAAGAAAGCTCAGGAAATATGGAAATATATTTTGTACACATATTTAACCACTTTATTATTTTTTTACTAGATTGACACCATAGACTCTAGGTGGTTTTAAGCTGGTACTTAATTGTTATTACCATGGTAACAATGGATACATTCTGGTACTTACCTCAAACTCAAATATATTTGCTTATCTCAAAGAAACCAAAATGTAATTACAATGCAATATTAGGTCATGTAATTACTTAGTAACTACCTGGTACACAAAGTTCTGTCAAAGAAAAAGAAGAAAAAGAAGAAGCATTTACCAAAAAAAATGAAAAAAATCAGACCTACATTGAGGATTCATGAGGTTCTTTTTCATTGAGAGAATTTAACAACATATCACTTTCAAATGGATGCAATAATTCTGTCATCCTGGCCAATTTTGTAAGGTTTAAATATTCTCTGCAGAATCATTGCTCTGAAGCTTTGGACTTTTTTACCTTCATACTATCCGTAATGAATGAGCGGGTGTTTTGCAAACATGACCTTTGACCTCTGTCAGGTAACTATGCACCTAGGTAAAGTTTGTGAGATGGGGCATGTAGATACTTTCAAATATCTACAGTTCAAGGGTGGAGCAGGGAAGCTCTCTCACAGAGCTCAAACTGGTTTCAAACAAATATACTTTCAGACCAACACAACAGACTATACAGTGCATTCAAAAAGTATTCAGACCCCTTGACTTTTTCCACATTTTGTTACGTTACATTCTAAGGTGGATTAAACTGTTTTTTTTACCCCTCAACAATCTACACACAATACCCCATAATGACAAATCAAAAGCAGTTTTAAAAATATATTTTAGCAAACATAAAAATAAACTGAAATATCACATTTACATAAGTGTTCAGACCATTTACTCAGTACTTTGTTGAAGTACCTTTGGCAGCAATTACAGCCTCAAGTCTTCTTGGGTATGATGCTACAAGCTTGGCACACCTGTATTTGGGGAGTTTCTCCCATTCTTTTATGCAGATCCTCTCAAGGTCTGTCAGGTTGGATGGGGAGTGTTGATGCACGGCTATGTTCAAGTCTCTCCAGAGATGTTCAAGTCCGGGCTCTGGCTGGGCCACTCAAGGACATTCAGAGACTTGTCACAAAGCCACTCCTGCGTTGTCTTGGCTGTGTGCTTAGGGTTGTTGTCTTGTTGGAAGCTGAACCTTCACCTCAGTCTGAGGTCCTGAGCACTCTGGAGCAGGTTTTCATCAAGGATCTCTCTGTACTCTACTTCGTTCTTCATTCTCTCAATCCTGACTAGTCTCCCAGCCCCTGCCGCTGAAAAACATCCCCACAGCATGATGATGCCACCACCATGCTTCACCTTAGGGGTGGTGTCAGGTTTCCTCCAGATGTGACGCTTGGCATTCAAGCCAAAGAGTTCAATCTTGTTTCAGAGAATCTTGTTTCTCATGGTCTGAGAGTCTTTAGGTGACTTTGGCAAACTACAAGCGGGCTGTCATGTGCCGTTTACTGAGGAGTGGCTTCCGTCTGGCCACTCTACCATAAAGGCCTGATTGGTGGAGTGCTGCAGAGATGGTTGTCCTTCTAGAAGGTTCTCCCATCTCCATAAAGGAACTCTGGAGCTCTGTCAGAGTGACCATCTGGGTTCTTGGTCACCTCCCTAACCAAGGCCCTTCTCCCCGGATCGCTCAGTTTGGCTAGGTGGTCAGCTCTAGGAAGAGTCTTGGTGGTTCCAAACTTCTTCCATTTAAGAATGATGGAGGCCACTGTGTTCTTGTGGACCTTCAATGCTGCAGAAATGTTTTGCTACCCTTCCCCAGATCTGTGCCTCGACACAATCCTGTCTCGGAGATCTAGGGACAATTCCTTCGACCTCATGGCTTGGTTTTTGCTCTGACATGCACTGTCAACTGTGGGGACTTATATAGACAGCTGTGTGCCTTTCTAAATCATGTCCAATCAATTGAATTTACCACAGGTGGCACAATTAAGTTTTAGAAACATCTCAAGGATGATCAATGGAAACAGGATGCACCATGCTCGATTTCGAGTCTCATAGCAAATGGTCACAATACTTATGTAAATAAGGTATTTTATTTTTTATACATTTGCAAACATTTCCAAAAATTGTGTGTAGATTGATGAGGATTTCTTTTTAAATCCATTTTAGAATAAGGATTTTAACGTAAAGAACTGTGGAAAAAGTAAATCGGTCTGAATACTTTCCGAAGGAGCTGTAAGTCTTGACATGTCAATCTGGTAAATACACCACTCTCTTACCATCATGTAACTAGTAGCTTTATGTCACTTTAGTACTGTTGTTCCTAATCCCGAATATCCTGAGGCAATAATGTGTTTGCCTCCCTCAACAAAGTCTACAGAGAATTATACATTTTCATATAATCAAAACAGAGATGGGCCTATGGAATTTTGTTGTAAAATATACAGTATGCTCATTTTTGGTTAACATCTTATTTTGCTGCCTTGTGTTTTTGTCAATCTGAACCTTTGACCTTGAAGTGCTTGAACATTCTACTTGACGTCACAACCAATTTAAAAAGACTTTGTCTTGTCTAAACTACACTAAGTCCATGACCATAAAAGACCATTATAAACACATTGTATATTCTATTTGTATGAACATAATGTACATGATGTAATGTCATGATGAGATGTTTCCTGCATTGTGATAGAAGATATGTGGTTAGTGGCAGACAAAACTAGCCTCATCCTTTAACATGCTTCTCTTTTGAACTGCTAATGTTTTTTTTAACATACCAACAGTGTTACAACCCTCTTACATCATGCCTCAAATAGACACTAAACAACACCAACAATAATTGATTTCAAGATACAGGAAACTGCATATTTTCAGCCCTGTAGTAGCCCTACTTTGATGAGCATTAAGAAAAATACGTTTCTCACACTCAACATTGACTGATTCCTCTTATGTTGTCTGAGACAAAATCAATTTGTCTCTTGCATACGTTTAACTTCAAGTGTATGTTTCATTGGCCTGACTCTCTGTACATTAAGGTTTAGCTCATACTCTGATATAGGAATGGAAGAGGCCAGAAGATGAACAGTTCTGGTGCATGTTCATCTTGCAGCTCTCAGGAAAGATGGCTGCCTCGCTGTCACTGTGGTGAGTGGGAGGAAGACAAAACAACTGCACACCAGTGGGACTTTGAAACCTCACAAACCCTGACTATTGGTCTTTTGCTTGTGTAAGTATTTACCACAAGCTGTGTATGTATGGGTTTCTTCTTGTCCATGTTCAATTATACCAAAGTCTCGAAAGAATGCTGCTAAGATGATTAAACCACATGATGTTTCAACCACTAAAGATAAGCGAGGACAACATAGGCCTTTGGAGGAGACATCACGTCCTAGAAATAGAACTATCAGTTACCATAGTCGCCTAAACCTCTTTACCTTTTGTTTATGTATGTAAGTTTGAGAACAGCTGGAGGAGATGTTCCCACTTCAAATGCTTTAATTCAAATATTATTGTTTTAATCCCTTGACTTATTACGTACAGAGTAGCATTTCATTTAACATTTCAGCTGGTGTTTGTTATTAACTAAGCAAGTATGTAGTAACAATTAATATTTTGCTGTTACTTGCTTTAAAAAATCATCCAAAAGTATCTCAAATTGATTGTGAAGCTCAACAAGGTCACTTAGTCACTTAAAGAGGATTTGAACGTGATGCGCGAAAAATGCTAATATCAGTCCCAAGACATGAATGGGTTTTGTGCCACAAATGCTAGAACATTAGCATCTGGAAACAGTGCCAGGGACACGAAACCAAAGCATGGATTGCTGTCATACCTTGTCCATAGACTGCTTACAGGGTAAGGAAACCAATATGTAATTTTGTAATTTGAGTGAACTATCCCTTTAATTACAGGTAGGATATGGTAAGTAATAATGTTTATTTTAATAAGAAACAAGAATAATCATTATGTAACTATTATGAAATGAACCTTTTACATGGCTATAACATTTCCTCTACCATCTCAGCCACATCATTGTGATGTTTTGCCAAACTTGCCAAGGTTAGTTACCACACTCCCTCCTAGATTAGCCTACTCAAGAATCATAATATAGATTAGAATGCAGATAAAATTGCCAACCCAGAGAGTGCTTTTCCCAAATGTTTTAGAACTCATAGCTAGAATTGCATCAGTATCATATGTTGCATATGGCTTCTTGAATTAGCTCTGTTTTATAGAATGAGGAAGCATGTTCGGCATCCCTTTGGTCTTCGTTTCTCTCCATTTGACCAAAAATGAAATCTCTGAGATTCTGGAGTGAGGCAATAGTGGCTTAAACAGACAGCATAAATATCTGATTTAAAAAAGCACTATTGTATTGTATGTAAGTATCTTATAATGGGATGTCTGGGTTGGCCATGTGTTATTTCATGTATTAATTATATTGTATTTAATGTATACAAATATGTCAATATTTTCCTGTTATTATGCTATTTGCTTATCCGAATAGATTGATTTTAGTATTTTACTTTACAAATACCAATAAGCACTACTTTACAACAAGCATTTACTTTACAATAAGCAATATTGCACTCTTTTTTGTCTATTATCATTATGTCACAATGTGTCATAATGCATGTTGTTCAACTAAACATGTAATAAGGCTTTCATTACTAATAAAGTTAACACATTTCAAAATGACAACTGAGTTAGACAAACGTGATCTAAAAGCCACAGTTGTTGCTGCTGTTGTCACACATGTGAAGATTTGGAGATTTATCTAGAGGATGTGGTGTCCAAGAGCTGATTTAGAGCGAAACCATTGCTGTTTTCATGCCTGTTCCACATCAACAACAAACATCAGAGAAGAAAAATAATATTGCGAAGAGCAAAACTTCTGAATCAGCATTAGGTGCTATCTGAAAGTCAGACTCACTCACTCACTCACTCACACACTCACTCACTCACTCACTCACTCACTCACTCACTCACTCACTCACTCACTCACTCACTCACTCACTCACACACACACAATGTTACTTCATTTCAAGTATATATTGTAGCTTACGAAACAGTGATTTCAAGCAAGTAAGGTTCACTACAGATGGGGGCTACACAATGAGAATATCACCTTTGTTAACATTTTGCCTGGCACCTTAATAGGTTAGGCTACTCAAGTTCAATCAGTAGAGGCTGCTGAGGAGAGGACGGCTAATAATAATGGCTGGAATAGAGTCAATGGAATGGTATCAAACGTGGATTCCACGTGGTTGATCAAATCCATTCAAATGTATTTATAGAGCCCTTCTTACATCAGCTGATATCTCAAGGTGCTGTACAGAAACCCAGCCTAAAACCCCAAACAGCTAGCAATGTAGGGGTAGAAGCATGGTGGCCAGGAAAAACTCCCTAGAAAGGCCGAAACGTAGAGAGGAACCAGGCTATGAGGGGTGGCCAGTCCTCTTCTGGCTGTGCCGGGTGGAGATTATAGAACATGGCCAAGATGTTCAAATGTTCATAAATGACCAGCAGGGTCAAATAATAATAATCACAGTAGTTGTCGAGGGTGCAACAGGTCAGCACATCAGGAGTAAATGTCAGTTGGCTTTTCATAGCCGATCATTGAGAGTATCTCTACCGCTCCTGCTGTCTCTAGAGAGTTGAAAACAGCAGGTCTGGTACAGGTAGCACGTCCGGTGAATGATACCATTCAATTGACTCCATTCCAGGAATTACTATGAGCCTTCCTCCCCTCAGCAGCGTCCACTGAGTTGAATAGATGAAATAGCATAAACACAGGTGAAAGTTCACACCTCATTTAGTGGTTCAAGCTGCCTACTGGACAGGCTATTGTCCTTTAAAAGGATGATTTATATATTTGTGTCCCTATCTCTTGATTGACTGAGGGTGCAAGGGGATAATGTTAACAACTCATGTAAAAGTACCAGTAAATAACCAGGATTAAGTAAATAAAGTAAATAATGATTAATGAAATCATACATACAGAAATCACACAGAGCCGTGCGCATTACTATAGCGCATAAACCATTGCTGCCGTTGGAGCTCTTGCGCAAGAGTTTTACGCACGCCTTTAGGTGGATATTTCTGTAAAGGCAATTCTTCACAACAGATTTTTGGCTGCGCTTACTATTAACTATTACTATAAACACAGAGTCCAATTAACTTACAACGTTTGACATTGCTTGCCATTGTGGTGCTTTTCTATTTCCAAAGTCTAGCGTGCGCAACCATCAACGATTATAACGTTCATTATTGAGCCCCCCAAAATACAAAATGAATGTAATCACTCGCACTTTCACACAAAAGCGCACGGAAAATGTTTTAAAATCCCAGGTCGATAGCTGAACGTGACGAAGTCAACAAAGTCAGGTCTGACGATGTTCGTCCACAATTAGTAGTGGTAGATTTACGCGTAAAAGTAAAAACAAGTATCTAACAACAAGCCACCAATCGCCTGATTTTTAGATCAAATGCTCATGCGCAGACCGTGCTCGTGTCTAGCCTCGTGAACGAGCTCAAATTCTTCGAGGTCTACATAATGGTCAGGTGACCTTGTATTTTGACAGTTCCAATTTAGAGGGAGAATAGAGCAAGAATAAAATAGTTGTCATAGTTCAAATCCATATCACCGTTTATTTTCGAATCTGAATCAATTGTATATTGTGTGTAATTTACTGTCTAAATTGAATATCCAAATATATTTCCTGTAATGACGATAAAACGAAACCCACAACATCATGTACGATCCTCACTGTTTTGATAATGGTATGGCCCTCTGGTAGAATTCCGAGAATTAAGCCCTTGAGTTTCTTAGAACGGCATTCTCAGAACTGGTGATGCACGAAGTTTCCAGGAAAGTTTTACAAGGTGATTTTTTCCCCCATTATTTGACAGTATTATACCAGAAGTTACTTGTAGTGGTAGACATGCGTTGTGGCTCATTGGCTTTATTGATCAAATTTAAATACTTAAAAATACTTGTGTTTTCTTTCGTTTTGTGAACAGTGGGGTTTCTTAGACTGCAGTTACTAGACTTTTTGCTGATGTTTATGCTTGATACATGGTCAGGTAGTTTAGTATCTCCTCTGCTTAAGCAGCATGCATGTGAGAAATGTACTCGGAAGTTCGTCTTTCATTGCGAAACTATATATATTTTCATTGCCTATGCTCTCACTTTTTGATCATGTTGGTTTATCGAATATATAGATATTATCGCGAGATAATATATTAGTCTTAATGTGCAGTTGGTTTGTAGCCTATCCTACTGTACAGAAAGATTACATTTGGGTTATATAGTTAATCAAAGTAATCTTTCCGGGTAGTATGAATTTAATATTCTCAAAAAGTATTTATCTGTAATAGTCGTTAAATATCAGTAAACGAATAGCAAGAAGTGTAGCGCAACAGGGCGAGCCAGTCTGGTTAGATCACTGCGTACTACTTTCCAGCTTTGCGCACTGTTTTCCTCTCTTGTGGTGCTTTCATTTCGCTGGTAGATTTCGACTGCTAAACTGTCGAAAACGTTAACTATCGGTAGTGAGTCAAAAACAAGTCTAACAAAATGTTGACGCAGATGTACATTCTTGATCTGTTTTCATGGAATGTTATTATCGATAACTGCCTATTAATTTTGTACTAAACTTATAGGGAGCTTCAGTGCAATGTGTAGGCCTATGTGCACATGCATTTGAAACTCCTAAAATCCTACACCCTATTGTACGCATAGGTCTACTTTGCCATATTCACATTTTTTTGGAGTACTCTTTTCAAGGTAAAAATAAATTGGGTCTAACCAGTGTGAAATGTCATGGGTTAAACAAGGTGGCTTTCCACTTCTAGACCTATCGAAAAGCAGGAAGCCTATTTAGAAGCAACCTAATCCGTGCGCACCCAAGACGGAATGTACTCAATGCGAGACACGTTCCAAGCGCGAAACTCGGGCTCCTCTTGAGGTGCCGTCTGTATTCGTGGGCTTGGATATATGCCAAAAGCAAATCGGTCATAACTGAATATGATTGGTTACATACACGTGTTTAGCAGATGTTATTACGGGCTATTAACGGATGAAATTGGTTTTAAACGTGTGCTTTTCTCAAACTGTTTCTAAGTAATGTAGCCTATAGTAAAACATTTGTAGTAGAGTAAAACTTACAATTTCTTAAAGTACAAATGTTTTATTTTTAAGCTTATTGTTTTTGGTAGGTCTAACAGCAATATGTAACCTGCAATGTGCACAAACAAATAGCCTAACTTGTTCACTGTAGCCTGTACAAGTCTACTTTCCCACTGGCCACAACAATCATGGCTTGTCACTATGTTATGAACACCAGTTCAATGCCTCTAAGATGCAGTCTATACCCTATAGTTGACATGGTTAGTAATATCAGTCTGTAGCCTCACTTGCAGAAACGTGGTCCACTTTCCCCAAATTATGTTTTACTTTGTTGGACTTTGAAATGGCGCCACCTAATGAGGAAATATTTCTCACTTGCCAACTTCAATGGGAATAGGATGATTGTGCCATGTCCTCATATATAGAATATTACATATTTAAATAAAATCAGAAGGAACAACTTTGCTTACTTTATGTTAAAATCATCCTGCAACTCTCACAATCTGTGTTTGGCAGAATGTCTATAATTTACAAGGTATTTCCCATGTTTCCTCAGATTCTGACACCATGGCCTCATTGGCAGATGGCTGCATTCAATTCACCCGCCATGCCGGTGATGTTCTGCTCAACTTCAACCGCCTCCGCAGCAGAAATATCCTGACGGACGTCACTATCCAGATTGACGGTCAGCACTTCTGCGCTCACAAGACGGTCCTCGTGGCTTGCAGGTACGTTCCAGACCAACTACCATTTTTTTTTTTAGGCCAATCATCCTTCTTGTGCTATAGGATTGTCATTGTGAGAGAAGGGGCATAATCATAAAAACATTTTTTTTTTTTGATAGTGGACTTTTTTACTCCATATTCACGGACCCCCTGAAGAGTAACCTGAGTGCCATCAGCTTGGACCCTGAAGTTGACCCTGATGGTTTTGCCATCCTGCTGGACTTCATGTACACCTCCACCCTGACCCTGAAGGACAGCTTCGTTCTGGTTACCATGAACACAGCCTCTTACCTCCAGATGGAACATGTGGTGGACACCTGTCGCAGGTTCATCAAGTCCAGGTACGGAAAAAATGCATAATTGCTCATCTATTTATTCTTGGTCTGTAGCCTACTAGTACATGGAACCTTTCCTGGTTAGTTCTGGGAATATTTCCAGGCCCTATTTTTCTTATTCCCATCTGAATAGTATCAGTTTGGAACTAAATGGTTGCTGTTCCTTACTTCCTTCCCTTTTAGAGAGCAGTCTGTGAGTCTGCAGAGAGAGGAGGTACTGGCCAGCCCGATGCATCTCTCTCAGGACCTCCCTGCTTTCAGGGTTCTGGATAGGGTGGCGACCAGCCCCAGTCACACATCCATATCTCCCCTCAGAGACTGGAGGAGCTACTGCCCCAGTGTATTCAGTGGTATCAATGCTTCAGGTAGCTCCCACCACGTCCACGGAAAACACATCCCCATCAGAAAAATGTCAGATGCCTGCAATGTCAGTGACATTCCCAAAGGGGGCGCCATCTTTCAGAAACTCTGCTCTACCTTGAATCGCACAGAGACCACCATCATACACCACCCTTTGTCATCCGACTCCTCATCCTCCTCAGTTACGACCATCTGCCCTCTCCCCTGCTCCAGCCGTCAGACGGAGCCACTTGGGAGCCTCCAGGGGCCTGAACACAGAGGGGCCTCCCCCATGGAGGAGGACAGGAACAAGCACCCACAGCCCAGCTCCCTCAGCCTGTCCCCAGGCTGCACCAAAGGGGTGATCTGCAGTCCTCAGAGCCCTCTTCGTTCTGACTGCCAACCCAACTCCCCCACTGAGTCCAGTGGATGCAGCAGGAACGCAGTCCCGGCCCTGACCCAGCCATCCGGCTGCTCCCAGGAGCCCAAGGCCCGCAACTGGAAGAAGTACAAGTTTATCGTTATGAACCAGACCTCTGGGGAGAAGGAGGATGAGTCCCATGTAGGAAGTGTTGAGGCTGGGGACTGCTCTCCACCGCAGGGCCGCTACAGGACCAGTGGATCAGAGGGATCCGTTGAAGAACTCCAGACTGGAGAGATGGTCAACGAGCATTGGGAAGAGGTCCTTGTGTCACAGGCCAGCCATCGCAGCGTTAGGCAGCAGAGATGCTCCTCCTGTGGTACGGATGCCCCTCAGCACCTGGAGGTGTGTTCCCACTCCCCTGGGTCCTACACGGGGGAGGACACCAATGAGCTGCACTCTGAGTACTCCGACTCAAGCGGTGGTGAGTAGTGTGTTTCAATGAGTGGGGCCGATTCAATAAATGTTGATGCAGTATAGTTCCATTCATGCTGTTACACTTTTCATTGACTAAATCTCAATATTTCCGTTGCAGAGAATGGTTCCTACTTCTGCAACGAGTGCGACGCAAAGTTTGCGGAAGCGGACTCCCTGAAAGGACACATGCTCCAGGTCCATGCTGATAAGCCATACAAGTGTGACCGATGCCAGGCTGCCTTCCGTTACAAAGGGAACCTTGCCAGCCACAAGACTGTCCACACTGGTAAGACTTCTGTTACATCTTAACTCATATCTGTCCTGTCAAACTAATAAGGTCATTATGTTGTCTTCAGAAGTGGGATCCGTATGACTAAGAACAGTGTATTTACAGGGTTCTGGGTGTCATCAGTGTCATGGTTTCTTTATGCCTCTTGTATTCCCAGGAGAGAAACCATACCGCTGTAACATCTGCGGCGCTCAGTTCAACCGGCCGGCCAACCTCAAGACCCACACCCGCATCCACTCGGGAGAGAAGCCGTACAAGTGTGAAACGTGTGGCTCTTGCTTCGTACAGGTGAGGAAACCGCTATGAGCTGTCATTCACTCATGAAGGACAAATATCATTCATGTATAATTATGTATTTCGTTCCTAGGTAGCTCACCTCCGGGCCCATGTGCTGATCCACACAGGGGAGAAGCCTTATCCCTGTGAGATCTGTGGCACGCACTTCCGCCACCTTCAGACCCTCAAGAGCCACTTACGGATCCACACAGGAGAAAAGCCATACCACGTAAGCGCCTTGTCTTTCCCTTCACATGGCCCAGTGTGTATCTGGTTAATTTGGACTGCTTCCTCTAATCCCATTCCTGGCTTCCTGTGACTGCCTATCAATAGCCTAAACTGAGAACCCAGGGCCTCCGCTTAAATGCATAGTGGCTATAGCCTTTGTCCTCCTGCTAATCCTGCGTTTAATGTATGAATGAACCCATTGAGAGGCAGTTTGATTCAATTAGTGACTCATTGCGTTCATTCTTTTTCTTCCTCAGTGCGAGAAATGTGACCTTCACTTTCGCCACAAGAGCCAGTTGAGGCTGCATCTCCGTCAGAAGCACGGCGCGGTCACCAACACTAAGGCTCAGTACCGCCAGGCGAACAAGGACATGCTCATTGGCTTGGCCAAGGCCTGCTAAATGGACACTGGGACGATGGAGTGTGATTTGCTGGCAATTTTTACGTTGTTTTAGGAACACGTTGTCATAGTACCACGCTGTCAGTGATTGTTGTGTTTGTTGGCACTGGCAGACAGGTTTCCTCCAAATGTGAATATTTTCATATCGTTTATAGCCCTTTTACTCTGTTTGTATATAAATCTAATATGTACGGTGTATAAATGTGTTTTAAGATCTTGTGAAATGTCCTGTATTGGAATATACATTTTGAATTAGAATTTTGTAATATGAATTCTTATCGGGTAATAATGTTTTCTTAATGTTTTCGGTTAAGTACAACTTTTTTCCTGAATGTTTTCGGTTGAACAACAGTCGTCTTCTAGAAAACTGTACGACAAACTTTCATTCATATTGAGAAACATTGTTATAGTGGTACAGTTCTGTTATAGATAGTATATGGGGGCATGTTCAGCTGGACAATAGATAATATATTACCCAGTTCTTTGTAGTTTCTTATCTTAATATTGTGAATATATAATGTACTACCTACCCAGATTTCCCTCTGCTGGCAGAGTATATGTCTGCATTACTAAGGTACAGACGTTTTTTATGTCTTTCTACCTAGTGAAAGATTGTCATTGAATCTGTCGTTTGGTCAAAATAATATATTATCCGACACGGATACATAGACATGCAATACGCAATGTATTCAAGGTGCTTTACACTGAGTTGTCAGATTTTCTGTTCATTAGCACAATGTCCCACGTCAGCACTTTGTACTGTATTTGTTTTGTCTGCTTTTTGTCTCAAGCCCACAAGCTGTAAGTACACCAGGTCTCAAGCTACAAGTCCTCAGGAATGTTATCAACATTTGTCTTTGTAAACTGCAGAGCTTTATGTGAAATATAATTAAAGGAATGTATTATGAAAACATACATTTGTCTATGTGAAAATGCACATAACAACACTAATTATAAATTACTATCACTTATTACGATCCCGTAATCATATCATGGTATTATACTCAGTGTAGGTTTGCATCTACCATAGAATGACACACTCAAAGGCATCAGATGACAATACAATACCATCAACGTCCCCAGAGGATTAACCACAGTATGAGACAGAATGACACACACTGAGTGTACACAACATTCAGGACACCTGCTCTTTCCATAACACAACTGACCAGGAGAATCCAGGTGACAGCTATGATCCCTTATTGATGTCACTTGATAAATCCACTTCAATCAGTGTAGATGAAGGGGAGGAGACGGGTTAAAGAAGGATGTTTAACCCTTGAGAAAGTTGTGTACATGTGCCATTCAGAGAGGGAATAGGCAAGACAAAAATTGAAGTGACTTTGGATTGTGTCAAGAACTGCAACGCTCCTGGGTTTTTCATGCTCAACAGTTTCCTGTGTGTATCAAGAATGGTCCACCACCTAAAGAACGTTCCGCCAACTTGACACAGCTGTGAGAATCATTGGAGCCAACATGGGCCAGCATCCCTGTGTTGGGGGGGGGGGTTCTTGATCATTTACAGATAGACTACACAGCTTTCATTTTGTTTTGACTAAATAAAGTTCATTTGGATATATTCTGTTAATATTTGGCCACACAGTTGAAAAAGCAAAAAATAATGACACGTTTATGAAGAACACTCAGAGTCAATGGACATTTTCCTTGAACACAAATAACAGAAGTGGTGGTATGCTAGAGAGTCAAGGAATCACAATATGTAATTCAATTAACTAATTCACTGAATAGTATGTGAATGTGACACTTTAAAAGTGGAAATTTACATGAAAAACTAAAATAACTAATAAAGTAAGAATGGCGACGACGTGGCATTTCTCAACACTAGCCAATCAACAGTAGTCAGTCTGCCCTCTGCTGGCTTATTGGTTGACTGACATGGGAGTGATTCCTATCTGTACAGACCAGTATCTACAATGTAGAGTTCCATGGGTAGGTACAGTGTAACTGCCCACTGCCACATAATACTAACTCTGCTGGCTGTTTATATATTTAATTGCATAATGAAATTCTCATCAAATTAAACTATAACACACAAGCAAGCTTGGCTGAAATAATAAGGAATGTAAACAATGTTGAATCATTTCTGTGACATGAGTTTGGTCTGCATGACAAAGTTTTTCACTTACAGCACAATAACCCTTTAATTAAGGCTTGTGGCAGAAACAAAATAAATAGGTCGTAAATATAGTTACAGATATCAAAATATCAGTGAGGAAGAATTATATTGTTCCAGGATGACTTTGTCAAACCTTTTTTTGTACCAGGCACTTAAAAGCTATGGTCTCTTTTGTGTCAGGGATCAGCAAGCTATTGTCTTTTCTCCTCAGGAACCGCTTACATTAAAGAGAACTGTAGAACTGACCAAATTAGAGTCTCAGGGACCGCTTACATTAAAGAGAACTGTAGAACTGACCAAATTAGAGTCTCAGGAACCGCTTACATTAAAGAGAACTGTAGAACTGACCAAATTAGAGTCTCAGGGACCGCCAGCAAACAGTTGAGAGACACTGATATAGCCTTGAGATAGTGGGATCTTCCGTCTGTGAGTGTGGAATTATCAGTTTGAGTGGGTCCGTCAGTAAGTACTCACCTGTCAAAGAAAAATGAAGTACAAACAGACAGACACGAGAGGGAGGTATATTTGGTTTGTCTGTCATTAACTTTTTCTCCCACTTTACATGGTAACATACTCAGATTCAACAAAACTGGTACTTTTTTCCTTTGTTGTGTAATCAATGATTAAACAAATAACACGCAACAAAAACTTCAGTCGAGAGCTGATCTTTGTGCACTTTTGTAGTGACGAATAAAGCCAGAGCCAAGTGATCATGGAGAACTAGGTATCTATTGGACTAGACATTTTCAGTCACCCTACATAGGATCACAAAAACACTCAGTATTTCAGCATTCTGGAGAACACCAAATAATATTTAATGTGCAGAACACCAAATAATCTTTAATGTGCTGAACACCAAATAATATTTAATGTGCAGAACACCAAATAATCTTTAATGTGCAGAACACCAAATAATATTTAATGTGCAGAACACCAAATAATATTTAATGTGCAGAACACCAAATAATCTTTAATGTGCTGAACACCAAATAATGTTTAATGTGCAGAACACCAAATAATCTTTAATGTGCAGAACACCAAATAATCTTTAATGTGCTGAACACCAAATAATGTTTAATGTGCTGAACACCAAATAATCTTTAATGTGCTGAACACCAAATAATGTTTAATGTGCAGAACACCAAATAATCTTTAATGTGCAGTGATGCACACTCACAGATAAACAGGGTTTAAATTTAGGACTAAGCCCGGTTTAAATTTCAAACTGGTCCAACACCGTATGTGCTGTAACCAATATCATTGTCATGCCAATTTAATCCACAAATTTATACTACTGCAATCAAGGTTGCTTGTTTCTCTATGACCTTAGTTTATATTTCTTTCAACATGAGACAGGTGTTTTCTATGTTTTATTAGTATACAGGGGAAGCCCATAAGACAACAGTGTTTATCTATATTGATTAGCAGAGATGCTCTCTCTTTCCCCCTCCGTCCATCCTTTTCTTCATGATCCTTCTCCATCTAGTCCAGAGAAGTGGTTGGTCTGTGAAAAAAACATGTGCTTGTCTAGGTTTCCGCTGACAATGATGTACAGAGATTTTATCACAGAAAATGTAATTTTGTAAACATACTGTACTGTATATGCCTTTGATTGACAACAAAAACAAGCACCTCGCAGAGCAGAGAAATTCTAATAGTCTTGTCCCTATACAAAGGCCCCCGACTAAAATGACAGACCTGTCAGTCGGTGTACTACTATCATAGTGAACCCCCTCAGAGGGTTCATGTAAGGGTTTCAGCAGAGCATCTCATTCACTCTAACACACACACACACACACACACACACACACACAAAATAGTCCCCCCCCAAAAAAATTTAATGAATGGAAATAAACGAAGTATATTGTTGCTGTAGCTAAAAGTAGCTGTGAATGGTAGTTGTTGGCAGTGTGCGGAATTTCAAATCTCCTTGTCCAGGATGGTTTTGACATTGGCAAACACCTGAAACAGAGAAGGAGGGAAAGAGATGCATTAGAGAAAACCGAATTCATGTTTGTGTTTTTGTACATGTGCAATCGCCTGGGGACAAGTGTGTGGTTGCCCTCCGGAGGGTGCAAGGGAACAGAGAGACATCCAATAGGGAAAGAAACATCTCAGATTGAGGGAATTCTTACTGAATTATAAGATCATAGTGAATGAGTGTATACTACTTAGTGTGTCCTACGGAGTGTGTTCCAAATGCACAACATGTGGGACTGCAATGGCGCAGTGCTGTATACTTGTCACGCCCTGACCTTAGAGAGCCTTGTTTATTCTCTATTTGGTTAGGTCAGGGTGTGACTTGGGTGGGCAAATATATGTTTCTATTTCTTTGTTGGCCTAGTATGGTTCCCAATCAGAGGCAGCCCTTTATCGTGGTCTCTCATTGGGGATCGTACTTTTTTTGTACTTTTTTCCACCTTTAGTTGTGGGATCTTGTTTGTGTGTAGTTGCTTTCTGCACTGCATGCAGCTTTACGTTTTGTTGTTTTTTTCGGTGTCATTTTAAATAAAAGTCAAATGTACGCCTACCACGCTGCACCTTGGTCCAATCCATCTCTAAACGATCGTGACAATACTCCTGTTGCTTACCTTGTCCACACTGTACGAGGCATCCACAGTGCGCACCTTGCCCTGTTTCTCATACAGTGAGATGACGGGCCATGTTGACTGCAGGTAGGCCTGGATCCTTCAGGGGAGGAAACGAAGGCTCAGAAACAGGGCTGACAAGCGCCCAGGACTTAGAGGAGACCCAAGTACATACAGCCAAGCTAAAACATGCTCCAGGGTGTATTATTTTTAAGGGTGAGGAGTCAAGGTGGAACTGAAAATCGCAATCTCAAAAGCAATGCCCGTCAACGTTCTTTCACTATTAAAGGTGCATTATGTAGTTGTGTACAACCTGACTGATTGCAGATAGAAATGTGAGTTATAGATCTGTCACTCATTACAAGCAAGTCTGATTCACAATAGATCTGTTCTATATGAAATATTTCTATGCTTTCGCCTCGTTTAGTTTTTGCTTGATATTACTTTCGGTTTTGTACATCACCTTAAAACTGCTGAAAATATGATATTTTTGGTGACAAACTATATTTCACAGAGGTTTAGATAGCATGATGATTCTCTACACTATACATTGCTTGTTGTGTTGCATTAACTGAAATTCGAATTTTAGAAACCGGGAAATGGCAGAGCTATTTCAACATATGGCGCTTTATAAGTACCCTTTTTTTTTTAAAGAGCAAGAGCCGAGTCTCCTTTTGAGAGGGCCAGTTCATATTAAAAAGGTCAAAGGTCAGTGATCATGGAAAGCTTTAGCGTTTGGACGCTACCTTCTCTCCAGGCTCGCTCTGTTGTCATCGGTGCGCCCGCTGCTCTTTCCCTCTTTCTACACATCTGTCGATACAGACCTGTAGACAAACAAAAACAGAGCTCTCAGGATAAAGATTACACTGTCAGTCAAGCAATAAAGACATTCACACTCGGAGGCAACTTTCAGAAATAAAAGTCGTACTCCAAATGTGTCATATCTGATATGTTGCCCCTCCTTGTTCGCCCCCTCCCTTTCCTCTTGGAGATCCTTGCCCACAATGCTGTATTATTACCTCATTGCGACAGTCGAAGTAAAGCACAAATTTGACGTCAGCCTCCCCATCCATGATGGTGGTCCACCCATGGAGGTTTTCTTTGTTTCGGGGGAAGCCGTCGATGAGGAAGTGGATCTTCTTCTCGTCTAACTTCCTGGTCTCCTCCATGGCCTGAGGACAAAGGAAATGGAAAGTTAAAGGGATATTCTTCTCCAAATCGAAGTCAGACATTTTTATGTCTAAAAAGTATTTATTACACACCACCTGTAGACCTCACTGGGTAAACTATCCCTTTAAGGGTGAAGCAAGGATTAATTCAGCCTATGGAGAAATGACAGAGACTATTTCAGTACTCAGACCAAAATGATTGTATAGTGCTACTTCATATTATCTAAGCTAATAGTAATGCTAACTGCCAGCTTACTGAACGTCAACAGTTAACACAAACCCTGTAGTCATAGGAACCTGGAGTTGGTGCATACCTTCTTGAGTAATTTAATGGTGATCTCAAAGGGGACTATCTTGCCATCCTTAACATGGTTATCGATGAGCTGTCCGAACTCGGAGCCGTTCAGCCCTCAGCAGGTCTCCGGCAGACAGATGAGTGTAACCGTAGCTCTGGGAAAAACACAAAGGGTTAATGCCAGCCTTAACCAAAACAACACAGTGCACTCCTCTAATAATAATATTTACTGATTCAACCGCTTGTACAAAAACATGTGTGTACTTGTATTGTAATAGGAATGTCCAGGTGAACACAAAGGAGAGCACTTGTTGGTAAAGTCAATCAAAAATCTATCCGGTTTAGTACAAGTTGCAACAGGGGGACACTGTTCAACCAACACAGAAGCAGAGAAAATGTCTAAAAGGCCTCTTCTGAGCAGGCCCTTACATCCTAATCAGACAGCACCAAACGTTATGTAAACACCTGCCTCCTGGAGACGGGCATTTACACTACCAGTCAAAAGTTTTAGAACAACTACTCATTCAAGGGTTTTTCTTTATTTTTTACAAATTTCTACATTGTAGAAAAATAGTGAAGACATCTAAACTATGAAATAACACATGGAATCATGTAGTAACCAAAAAAGTGTTAAATATATAAAAATATATTTTATATTTGAGATTCTTCAAATAGTCATCCTTTAATGAGAGAAACCCTTGAATGAGTAATGTTAGGTGTTGTAAAACTTTTGATTGGTAGTGTATATGCTAATCAGACAGCATCAAATGTTAACCAAATGTTCTGTAAACACCAGCCCCAGTGAGTGGCTTGTAGGAAGTCAAAACTAAAGGCAGTGCTGTCAGCTGCTATATAATCACAGTGTTCGTAGAATGTCATCAACACAATACAACAGTGAATAATCAGTGTGTTCTCTGTCCTTATACATTCCGTTTGGCGTCAACCACTATCAACAGATATGAGAATAATCCATAACATTCAGCATCAAGTCTGGTGACCATCAACACACACCTTCAGTGTCACAAACACTAGAAATCATGTGTATTACAGAAATAACAAATATATTCAAATTCTGTTGATCATGCTAATCTAAATAGGAACTTTAGTAACCTTAAATCTCCCCATAGAGTCATTCCGAACAATTTAGCTAGCCTAATTTGTTAAGGAATCAATTGGGTTATGAGAATGAAATTGTCCGGGAGTAATGTAGATCCTTTAAAAGGAGTGCAATAGTAACAATGTCCTAAGCAGAGAATACATATAAAGGAGTCACATGGTATATGCCTAGATGGTTATTGTTCACCAGTGAGTCGCTGTGCTCCATTGACTCTGAAAGCAGGGGAGGGCTTTAGGGAGAGAGGAGACAGCATCACTAACGCCCTTTAACTATTATTGTGCTGAATGAATGGACACTACACACAGGTGTTATTTCATGCTGGGACAGGATGCTTGCTCAAACTCATTTGGCCACAGCCCTAAATTATGAATATAGGGCAGGGATTGACATTAAGAGCTTAAAGACACGTTAGGAATATTTTTAGGTTGCCCAAAGATTATGATCACATGCCCAAAAAATTTAAGAAGCTATTTTCACCTACACAGGGGTGGAACCAGAAAGATCAGACTAATGGATTTATTTGCATTTTTGGCTGTTATCAGGAGAGAGAAATGAATTGCCAGCTCAATGGTACAACCACAGAGAAGGCTCAACTTGCACAACTGCCCAGGTCACTTGCCCGGGGCAATAGGACAACCCTTAATGCCAATCCCTGATATGTCAAAACACACATCAAAGTAGTTGGCAAATGTATGAAACAACTTGTCACAGAAGAAAGCCAAAAGAGGCCTGCTGAATATCAGTAGTAGACACTAAATATTTACTTGAGTTTATCTATTGATGCAAAACACCACCCAGACAGACAGACAGACATCTGCCTTGATTTCTCATGCCTCCCTGTTCAAGGGCCCCGTTGGTTGGAGAGGTAGAGCAGGTGATTAAAAAAAGACCGTAACATAAAATGAATTGCACGGCAGCTGAACATGATAAGATGTACACTACACATCCGCATGACGCCAATAGCGGTGCATAGGCTACTCTGTATGTAGTTAGAAGCCGACCACCATAAACACATTCCATCCTTTTCTCAACAGAGGCACCGAGTGTTCAATGTAAGACATGAAAACACTAGCTACTGATTAGAATAGAAGTCATTGCTGTTTTACATAACAAGCTAGCTAGCCTCGTGTCTCTCGTTGGTGAACTAACTATAGCCCACTTTGAATTCTTGAGGGGTAAAACTACAAAACAGAATCAATGAGTTAGCCAGCTAAATAACGTATTATTTTTAAGAAAGATAAGCTAGAAATTAACATGTTCTAATTGACACAAAAACCCCAAACAATAGATTGTGTTTATTTCTGGTTGTTTATCGAAGTTATAGTACCTGGGAAACTGATTAAAAGCAGCTATTATACCCCTCTTTCATGTATTCAGGAATAACTTTTATCCATAGCTAGTTAGCTAGTCGAAAGTGTAATGATTGAAAAAATATATATAATGATTATTCATTGCTCACATAGCTAGTTAGCTAGTGTGGTCCTGGCATAGTTATACTGGTAACTACTCCTTATTCTATACGTGGCTATGCTAACTAGCTAACATAATGAGGGTACATTTAGAGGACAAGAACCGGAAGTGGATACATTCAGCTGGTCTCCACTGGACAGAAATTTCCACAACCCCCTCAAATGTATTAATGGTTTATTTCCTAATACAACTCAATGCCCTGTCAAATGATCATGGTCCGTCTCATACCTCAACGATTCTGCCGCACTGGGTTCCTTTGCCCCGAGCCAGGTCCGCCTAACACAAACACAACCTGCGCCTTCCTCATGCCGATCAAAGCGACGGCCGCAGCCCTGTACACAACGCTCGGCACCTTCGCAGATAAGCTACTCAATAAACGGAAACTCATAAACCAAAAACAATAGCCGATCAATAGTCGGCAGAATAGGTTGAATTACCTGTTTATGAACGTCAGTGGGAAGTCTGCAGAAGCCAACACCACTTCCAACTGTTGACGTTGCCAACCAATGGCAGCACAGGAGTGTCCATGGGGTGTTAACCACGTCTATGTATACTTGTTTTTTCAACGCAGGGGTCTGGTGTACGCCTCTTCCTCACTGGTTGTCGCTGTCTATCCTCCCAGCATCAGCACCTAGCCTAACTGAACAGCGACCGTCCTCGAAGAAATGATGCTCTACCAAGCGAGGGAGTTGGACGGATAATGGTTAATCGGTCGACGGAGAAAGACATGGATGACTCGTGTCACCAAAACATTTAAGGGATAAATGAGCGGCTGGGTATCACAGGAAGTCCCGGGCACGTTTGTGCAGTTCTGGCTGCTTTCTCTCACCATTCATAATGCACCATTCATGATGCGAGCTTCCCTCATCCTTGATCTCAAGAATGGCAAGAAGAAAACATTGAAATAGCCTAGCGTTGTTGGCTCGACAGGGCACCATAGCATGCCACGCGCTGTTTCGTTGTTTCATATAGACTGTTAGGCTATAACTAGCCTACTAATCATCGGGTTTAGGAAGGATATGAGCCAAAGTCTTCTTGTTGTGCCGAACAAGACAATCTTCTTTGAGGGCGCCGTACCAAAAGCAGGGCTATGCAAGCCATCCAAACAAAGGCACCCCAACACCCCCATTGACTCACCAGCTGTCCCGTCGCCACTGACATGACAACGCCGAGCCGAAAGAGCAGGATCAAAGGGCACCGACCTGCAGCCGGACGCGTGGACTCGAAAAGGAAGGGGGCGACGGACTCGAAGCGAGGAAGCAGCAGCCCGAAGAATGCCGAATTGCAGTTTCTAGGGATAAGCACCAAGGGCAGTGCGGCACTCAACAGTCATATCGGGGGAAGGTGGTGGGGGAGCTGTTCAGTGTACCTTCCCCCCACTCTTCATTCTGCTCCTACCTTGTCCTTTACGTTCCATTTTCCCGGCGCGAAAAAATGCTTGAAAACAACTGCAGTATTGATTTGATTTCGAATGTTGGTTCTGTGTTTATATTCAAAATGATTAACCTATTTCGTTTTCTTAAGCCGTTTGACTGCATCAGTGATGGGCAATTGAAATATTAATCTTGATTTACAAGCTCGCTGGAATCCGAGAGGGACTGATGTACATACTGGTCAGGTATCATCTCCTCCCTCCGTCTCTTGTTCTGCTTACTCTGCTACTTGCCAGCACCATGGGCTGTATCCAGAGCATCGCCTGCAAGCCGCGCATTAGAAGGGAGAACATTGTAGTCTACGAGGTATCGGCCTCCATTGACCAGTGCCCAACGGTGATAGAGGAGAACTCGCCTATAGTGCTGCGGTATAAGACACCATATTTCAGGGCCTCAGCCGGGATCGTAATGCCTCCGGTGCCCCGCAATGAAACCTGGGTGGTGGGTTGGATCCAGGCTTGTACTCAAATGGAGTTCTACAATACTTATGGTGACATTGGCATGTAAGTTCTGAGCTGTCACCAATCAGTAATCATTCAATCTGACTGACTCTGACTCTTTCTCACTTTCTCTCTCTCACACACACAATAGGCTTTAGTTCAGTGGGCTAATGTCTTGAGTCACTTGGCCAGGCGATCCAGGTTTGGTACCCAGTCGGTCACATAATGTGAGCTGTTCTGTCTATATGCATCCGTTGGTGTGAGTGAAATTCTAGCAGCTGTACATTTCCTAGGCTACTATTAACATAGTCCATTAAGCGAGGCTATTGTAATGTATCATTATCATAAACTGTTATACTGTTTTGTAAGCCAGATATGATATAATAATATAAACTCTTCGTCCACTACCAAAGGTCCAGCTGGGAGTTACCGGAGCTCCGCGAGGGCCGGGTCAAGGCCATCAGCGACTCGGACGGGGTCAGCTACCCCTGGTACGGCAATACCACCGAGACTGTCACCCTCACGGGCCCCACGTCCAAGCCGTCGCGCCTCACGGTCAGCATGAACGACAACTTCTACCCCAGTGTGACCTGGGCCGTGCCCATCAGCAACAGCAACACAGCCATGCTGTCACACATCACCCGAGACCAGAGCTTCATCACCTGGCTGGTTGCCATCAACTCTGTCACCAAGGTACTGTAGGCTTCAGAACATGGACTTCCTTGGACTTTATGAACTGCTCTGTTTAGTTTTTGTTTCATTATCTTAAAAGGTATAGTTCACTTTTTCCAACCTCTAAAGTGGTCTAATCTCGAGATAAATCCACATCCCACACAATCAGTTCTATGTATCCAACAATACATTCCTCAATCCCAAATGCATGGGAATGATTAGCACCATCTAATTAGTTTGATCAACCCAAAAAATGGTGTGCAATGTGGACTCATCCCAACATATGACCACCTTTGAGGTCTGAAACCATCTGACAAACACATTTTGGACTGAACTCAGCCTTTAAATTAGTGTTTTTTATGGTGTTCCTGGAGTACCCCCAGGGCTGTTCATTTCTGTCCTAGCCCAGTGCAGCCTTGGTCCGGGGGTAATCAATGTAGGCTACATATTGCAAAACACTTCTCTATGTGCTAACTGTAAAGCTCTTTGGGCTGCAGCGTATTACATGACAGTTGCTATACAAGACTCAGTGGATCCTGCTGATGGGAGAACCGCTCATAATAATGGCCTGAACAGAGCAAATGGAATGGCATCAAACACTTGGAAATCATGTGTTTGATGTATTTGATACCATTCCACTGATTCCGCTCCAGTCATTACCACAAGCCCGTCCTCCCCAATTAAGGCGCCACCAACCTCCTGTGATGCAAGTTAACTTTTACGAATATAATTTTTTCACTTCCCAGGAGCGCATTGTGCTGCAGACGGTGCGGTGGCGGATGTGGGTGGACATCGCCGTGGACCCTGACATGCCCCTTGGCTCCCGGGCCTCCCTAGTCGGCCGTCCTCACCAGGAGCAGCCCCACATCCTCAACTATCAGGAGCCAATCCTCTCCAACGCCCTGGGACGACCCAATGCCAACGACGCCCAAGTGCTGATGTGGAGGCCCCGCAGAGGGGCGCCCCTAGTGGTCATACCGCCCAAATAAGGTCGAAAAGACTGAGAAAAAAGAGATGTGATTGGTTCACGGTAATGAGGAAGTGTGGACCATCGCAAAGCAGGGAAATTATGAGTTATCTTGCCAAGATGTCAGCTCTTCACTCATACCTACTACTGTCAGGGTTCAATGGATGATAAGAAATTGTGAAACAGTATTTTCTCTGGACTGGACTGCATTGGAATTGGCACAGCGGAAATTTACAGAGCTAGACTGGTTTTAGGTGCAGGCTCAAAACTGCATCAGCGTTTGATTAAGTTGGACTGTTTTTGGATGGCCACAGTCCTGAATTAGAGTTGTATCCATTGGACAGAAAGGGACAGAGCTATCGAAGTTTCATTGAGGTGGACTGAACACAGAACTGCATCCTACTGTAGATCTTATTGCATGAGAAAGAAAACGGTCTATGACTGGAATAAGAATACCATTTTATATAAGCTCATCACATTAAGGATATTGAATGGAACTTCTTACATTGGCCATGAAATCCTGCAAGCTGGAAAATCTCCTCAGTGCCAATTATGGATATAACAGCCTTTTACGCTCATACAACATTTTAAGAACACATCGTTAGATTTAATTATGAGTCAAATCATATTATATAAATCTTCTGTTAGTTTAAGATTAACTCACATCAATCAGATTGTATTAAGAACACCGACTTGGCATAAAGTTCTACAAAGAAATGGGTTGATTGTAGTCTCATTGAAATACGCCATGTTTATCCATTCAAATAGAAACATAGAACATGGACGGACGGGTTAAAGGTGTGGGTTTTCTCGTGTCAGTTGAGTATCTACACGTACAAACATGAATGTCCAAGTCTAAGTCCAACCTTTGCCACTACCCATATTGCTTATCTTTACAATCCATTCCAATATACTCAAAGTGTCTTGGGTGAGGGGATAGGGGTTTATTTGGGATTGGGCCATAGTCCCACAGTACACTATTAAGGCAGTGGTCTGGGCTGGTATTGGGTTTATTCAGAGGTGTCCCTATCATATTACACAATGTCACATGATTCATTCTCCATCTATGCTCCTCACCAGGTTCAGTCCACACCTTCCCATCTGTCTGTCCATCTATTTCTCTCCCTCCCATCACTCCATCATTCTCTCTCCTCTCCACATGTCACAATCCCTGAATTTCTCTCCACTCCAAGACTATGCAAACACAGAGGGACTGTTGAGTGAGATAAAAAAGTACCAGTCAAAAGTTTGGACACAACTAATCATGCAAGGGTTTTTCTTTATTTTTTACTATTTTCTACATTGCAGAATAATAGTGAAGACATCAAAACTATGAAATAACACATGGAATCATGTAGTAACCAAGAAAGTGTTAAACAAATCAAAATATATTTGAGATTCTTTGAAGTAGCCACCCTTTGCCTTGATGACAGCTTTGCACACTCTTGGCATTCTCTCAACCAACTTCACCTGGAAGGCTTTTCCAACACTCTTGAAGGAGTTTACCACATATGCTGAGCACTTGTTGGTTGGCTGCTTTTCCTTTACTCTGCGGTCCAACTCATCCCAAACCATCTCAATTGGGTTGAGTTCGGGTGATTGTGGAAGCTAGGTCATCTGATATAGCACTTACTCTCCATATTGGCCAAATAGCCCTTACACAGCCTGGAGGTGTGTTGTGTCCTTGTCCTGTTGAAAAACAAATGATAGTCCCACTAAGCACAACCCAGATGGGATGGCGTATCACTGCAGAATTCTGTGGTAGCCATGCTGGTTAAGTATGCCTTCTAAATAAATCACAGAGAGTATCACCAGCAAAGCACCCCCCCACACCATCACACCTCCTCCTCCATGCTTCATGGTGGGAACCACACATGCGGAGATCATCCGTTCACCTACTCTGCGTCTCACAAAGACACGGAGGTTGGAACCAAAAATCTAAAATTTGGACAATTCATACCAAAAGACAGATTTTCACCGGTCTAATGTCCACTGCTTGTGTTTTTTGGCCCAAGCAAGTCTCTTCTTCTTATTGGTGTCCTTTAGTAGTGGCTTCTTTGCAGCAATTCGACCACGAAGGCTTGGTTTACACATTCTCCTGGGCCTTCCTTTCGTGTGGCGGTCCTCATGAGAGCCAGTTTCATCATAGCGCCTGATGGTTTTTGGGACTGCATTTGAATAAACATTCAAAGTTCTTGATATTTTCCGTATTGACTGACCTTCATGTCTTAAAGTAATGATGGACTGTCATTTCTCTTTGCTTATTTGAGTTGTTCCTGCCATAATATGGACTTGGTATTTTGCCAAATAGGGCTATCTTCTGTATACCACCCCTACCTTGTCACAACACAACCAATTGGCTCAAACGCATTAAGAAGGAAAGAAATTCCACAAATTAACTTTTAACAAGGCACACCTGTTAATTGAAATGCATTCCAGGTGACTACCTCATGAAGCTGGTTGAGAGAATGCCAAGAGTGTGCAAAGCTGTAATCAAGGCAAATGGTGGCTACTTTGAAGAATATAAAATATATTTTGATTTGTTTAACACTTTTTTGGTTACTACATGTTTCCATATGTGTTATTTCATAGTTTGATGTTTCACTATTATTCTACAATGTAGAAAATAGTCAAATAAAGAAAAACCCTTGAATGAGTAGGTGTGTCCAACATTTTGACTGGTACTGTAGGTGGACAAATGATTAGGAAACACAGGGTGGAGGTATTTTTCACAATGATGGCTTTCGTCATTTCCCCAAAATGGCTGCTGTTCATTGATTAAACTGAATCTTTTTCTAGCCACATTCACAATTGTCATTCTTGGGTAAGATGGAAGCTATTTCCATGTTAGATACACAAAGAAATGAAAATAGATTATATATGAACACAGTTTATGCAGCTCTGACTAGGCACCAAACATATTCAGTGATCTGTTGTTATAGAGACTGTTTTGGTTTGTCTAAACTTGACACCATAGGAAGCAGGGTCGCCTTCATTAGGGCACAACGTAGCAGGATGCTTTGCAACACAAACATTTGGGCAGTCTCACCCTGTCTTTAGCCTGTTTTGTTCCATTTGGTGCCCAATGACCCAGTTGTTGTGAAACGTCACACAATTTATTACCTCTTTGCTCGTCAATAAATCCTGCTTTGTGATTTCATGCCTAGATGAAACAACACACATACATACATACATACATACATACACACATACATACATACACACACACATACTACTGGATTTGTCAATACAAAACATCTGTTTAGACCCATGTTTCACATTTGATCACTTTAATTATTAATTTCTGTTGTTGCATGAAAGGCAATTTTTGCATACAAACATCAGCAACTGGATCTGAATGTCCAGAAATGAGCAGAAAGTTCAAAGCATTCCTTCCTTTAATCCTTTTCCTCCTTGTCCCCAATAAAAAGACATCCAGCATCTCTAGTCATTCGTCTCAACCCCTCCCCTCTGCAGTAAATGTGCTATGGCCCAACACTCCCACTAGGTGGAGCTGTCACTCAAAGACAAATGAGGGGCTTTGTAACGTGTGAGGCATTCTATTCATTTGAATGCCCTTGGTCTTATTGACCATCAGTACCCATAAAATACATTCATACTACAAACTGCCTTTCCCCTATTCCCTTATTCCCCAAATACATAAAAACATGATCAAATATATAAAAAAATAATATTTATCTCAAACTAACGTTGTCAGTGAATTCTTGGATTTATCCAAACATTTTTGTTGATACCTGTATCGTCCCTGTTTTCCCATGATTCCATGCTTTGGTGATTCCATGATCACCCCTGAGATGAAAGGAGGTGAGAGATCAAAGATGAGCATAACCCTTCATAGGCATCATAACAGCTTCAGCTCGATGAATGGGCCTGTGTGTGTGTGTGTGTGTGTGTGTGTGTGTGTGTGTGTGTGTGTGTGTGTGTGTGTGTGTGTGTGTGTGTGTGTGTGTGTGAAATGCATGCAGTGTTAACTGTGAAGAAGTCACATTCATAAGCCTGTTCGAGTCAAACTTGATGGAGTCACTATGGGGAGAGCGTTGTATCATTTTTACCCCCATGCATCATAAATCACTTTGAATTTCAATAAAAAGCTTAGTAAATGCTAAATAGTCATTGTCGGATGTTGCCCTCCATCTTGATTGGACAAACAAAACCCAGTCTGTGTTGGCGGTCTCAGACATTCTGTTTCAGGCGACTCCAATCTATTTTGAGAGCTAAACATCGCAGGACTACTTCTGTCTACACTCTTTATTCAGAAGTTGTGCTCGTCCTCCTCAGCAACCTATTCCTCCCTCCATCTTGCCCTATTTCCCTGTGTGTCTCTTCTTTGTGGTTCAAGGGCTGTGGTGGTGGGTCTCCAATCTAAACTCTGCTATGGCAGGTGGTGGGTCTCCAATCTAAACTCTGCTGTGGCAGGTGGTGGGTCTCCAATCTAAACTCTGCTATGGCTGGTGGTGGGTCTCCAATCTAAACTCTGCTTTGGCTGGTGGTGGGTCTCCAATCTAAACTCTGCTATGGCAGGTGGTGGGTCTCCAGTCTAAACTCTGCTATGGCTGGTGGTGGGTCTCCAATCTAAACTCTGCTATGGCAGGTGGTGGGTCTCCAGTCTAAACTCTGCTTGGCTGGTGGTGGGTCTCCAATCTAAACTCTGCTATGGCAGGTGGTGGGTCTCCAATCTAAACTCTGCTGTGGCAGGTGGTGGGTCTCCAATCTAAACTCTGCTGTGGCAGGTGGTGGGTCTCCAATCTAAACTCTGCTGTGGCAGGTGGTGGGTCTCCAATCTAAACTCTGCTGTGGCAGGTGGTGGGTCTCCAATCTAAACTCTGCTGTGGCAGGTGGTGGGTCTCCAATCTAAACTCTGCTGTGGCAGGTGGTGGGTCTCCAATCTAAACTCTGCTGTGGCTGGTGGTGGGTCTCCAATCTAAACTCTGCTTTGGCTGGTGGTGGGTCTCCAATCTAAAATGGCAGGTGGTGGGTCTCCAATCTAAACTCTGCTATGGCTGGTGGTGGGTCTCCAATCTAAACTCTGCTATGGCAGGTGGTGGGTCTCCAATCTAAACTCTGCTATGGCAGGTGGTGGGTCTCTCTAAACTCTGCTATGGCAGGTGGTGGGTCTCCAATCTAAACTCTGCTATGGCAGGTGGTGGGTCTCAGTCTAACTCTCTGGCAAACTCTGCTATGGCAGGTGGTGGGTCTCCAATCTAGACTCTGCTATGGCAAGTGGTGGGTCTCCAGTCTAGACTCTGCTTTGGCTGGTGGTGGGTCTCCAATCTAGACTCTGCTATGGCAAGTGGTGGGTCTCCAGTCTAGACTCTGCTTTGGCTGGTGGTGGGTCTCCAATCTAGACTCTGCTGTGGCTGGTGGTGGGTCTCCAATCTAGACTCTGGTGGTGGGTCTCCAATCTAGACTCTGCTTTGGCTGGTGGTGAGTCTCCAATCTAGACTCTGCTACGGCTGGTGGTGGGTCTCCAATCTAAACTCTGCTATGGCAGGTGGTGGGTCTCCAATCTAAACTCTGCTATGGCTGGTGGCAGGTCTCCAATCTAAACTCTGCTATGGCAGGTGGTGGGTCTCCAATCTAGACTCTGCTGTGGCTGGTGGCAGGTGGCAGGCCTGAGCCTCATAGCCATACAGGAAGGTGGCAGCAATGACCAGCACTGCTCCTAGGAAGAACACACTGGGGGGAGAGAGAGAGAGAGAGAGACAGAGAGAGAGAGAGAGAGAACACGAGAGAGACAGACAGAGAGAGAGAGACAGAGAGAGAGAGAGAGACAGAGAGAGAGACAGAGAGAGACAGAGAGAGAGAGAGAGAGACAGAGAGAGACAGAGAGAGACAGAGAGAGAGACAGAGAGAGACAGAGAGAGACAGAGAGAGAGAGAGAGAGAGAGAGAGAGACAGAGAGAGAGAGATTGATCAGAGGTTGTTAGAGTTATAGACAGAACATTTATATGTTCTGTCTATAACTCGTTCTCATATTAATTCAGCTCTCTTTTTGTATTCTCATCTGTATTTTATCAGGAAATCTGTTGAGATTATGAACCTTTTATCCACGGTGGACCTGGCCAGATGATTTATCAAAGTGTGGGTGTGTGTGCGTATGTGTACCTGGTGGGGTCGAAGTCCACCAACCAGAAGTAGGATATGAGTGTTGACAGGATGATGGAGAGTGAGGTGGCAAATCCCTTCAGGATGTTGTCTGCATACTTAATGACTGTTGCTATGACCAACCCACCCAGAGCCTGGAAACACAAGCAACACAGAGATGACATGGATTTAACCCTGTACTGCTGTGGGCTAAATCAGTGTTTCTTGGTAGCCTTAAACAAATCTACTCTGAAACAAAAGTATACACCTCACACACAGGGGGGTACACCTCATTTTTGCAGAGTGAGGGTGGCAAACTTACCAGAGTCAATTACTTGAAGGAGTCAATTTATAGAGTATACAAGTCAAGTATACAAGTGTAAGTCATTTTATATTTATTTAATTCAATTTCGCTAACGTTAACTAGACCTACTAGTAGTTCTGTTGTGATAATAACGTCAGTTAGACCAACCAGTAGGTTAGTTCCGTCTGTGAAAAAACGTTAGTTAGACCTACCAGTAGACTAGTTCTGTTGTGATAATGAGATTAGTAAGACCTACTAATAGGCTAGTTATGTTGTGATAATAACGTTAGGAGTGGTTTGCAAGTGATTTAATTATTTTGGGTCTTCTTTTTCTCTGTGCTCATCTCTACATGCCCTGTGCAACTATTTGCAATGCATCAGTGCAACAATGTTATCATAACCTGCCAAAAGTGATCCCACTTTCCCTCCTCAACTTCCCCTGACATGCTGTAGGCCTGTTTTACATTCAGCAATTAGCAAGAGCAAACCTGCTTCTTTCCCCAAATAAACTATTAGGCCTAGTAGAAAAATAGCTTTTGTAGCCTAAAGTGTTTCCTGGGAATTTCACAAGGAATTGCCTATTTCGGAGAGGCTTGCAGCCTATATAGCCAGTTGCGCATGTGAACGCTTGGATAAGAGAGGCTAGTGACTTGTAGCCAAAGTAAGAAGCTAAATATTAGCTAGATATTAGGCATTCACTGGGTAAATATTAAGACTATCGGCTAAATATTTACCTATCAACGTGCTAGAAAAATAAATGAGCAGATTATGAAACGGCAGATCTGTAGTCAGTTTCCACAGGCTGCGCTCTGTGGTCCCTGGGCATGCAAAGCTCCACTAATGATTAGTCCTTAGCCTACGTTTTTAGACAATAAAAGTATTATACCTGGGCTACAACAACACAGTGCAATGAGGAATCAATTATTGTTATTAAGTGAATATGCAAGTATTGTCCATAGTCTGTACACTGCAGTGATGTAGGCTAATTTGAATAACAGTTCACCTGTTTTGTTTCAGGCCAAAATAACTGCATAGGCCTACAGTTTAAGGCTGCTTATACAGCCATTTGGATCAGTGTGGGTCTATACTCGACAGTTTAGAACGTTCAGAAAGGTACATTTAGCAGGCCACTCATTTGGTGTAGGCCTATTTTGTCATGATGTAGCCCGGTGTTAATCTAGGCCTAGGCCTACTATAGGAAAATATAGGCTTCTCCTTTCCAACTTCCCGCCTGTAAATGCTGTAGCCTATTTTAGATTCAGCAAGCAAGAGCAAGCGTGCATCTCCCCTCCAATAGGATATTAGTAAACTAAAGAAAATAAGTCAAAATAATTGTCCAACAATAGTTTGTAGTCTGTCTTTTCCTGGGACTCCACCAGATTTAAGAGGAATAGCCATGGCAATGGAGAGGCCAGGTGCACAATTGCTCAACAGAACAATAAAGACAACATGTAGCCTATAGCCTAAATTAAAAGTGTATATTATACCATTATTCATAAGCTCAATGTTAGGGTAAATACTGCACTGAATACATCCAGTCAAAGGAAAAAAGTTTATAATATAAAGAAATCAAAGGTAGCCTACACTACAGATGACGCGGATGCTACACTACAGGACTGTTTGCTAGCACAGAATGTAATATGTTCCAGGATTCATCCAATGGCGTTGAGGTATACACCACCTCAGTCTTCGACTTCATCAATAAGTGCATCGATGACGTTGTCCCCACAGTGACTGTACGTACATATCCCAACCAGAAGCCATGGATTACAGGCAACAACCGCATTAAGCTAAAGGCTAGAGCTGCCGCTTTCAAGTGGGAGACTAATCCGGGCGCTTATAAGAAATCCCGTTATGCCCTCCGATGAACCATCAAACAAGCAAAGCGTAAATACCGCATTAAGATTGAATTCTACGACACCGGCTCTGACGATCGTCGGATGTGGCTAGGCTTGAAAACTATTACGAACTACAAAGGGAAACCCAGACGCGAGCTGCCCAGTGACACGAGCCTACCAGACGAGCTAAATGCCTTTAATGCTCGCTTCGAGACAAGCAACACTGAAGCATGCACGAGAGCACCAGCTGTTCTGGATGACTGTGTGATAACGCTCTCGGTAGCCGATGTGAACAAAACCTTTAAACAGGTCAACATTCACAAAGCTGCTGGGCCAGACAGATTACCAGGACGTGTACTCAAAGCATGCGCAGACCAACAGTCAAGTGTCTTCACTGATATTTTTAACCTCTCTCTGACCGAGTCTGTAATTTCTACATGTTTCAAGAAGACTACCATAGTCCCTATACCCAAGAAGCAGGTAGAATAAGGTAACCTGACTAAATGTTTACCACCCCGTGGCACTCACGTTGGTAGCCATGAAGTGCTTTGAAAGGCTGGTCATGGCTCACATCAACAGCATCCTCCCGGACACCCTAGACCCACTCCAATTCGCATACCGTTCCAACAGATCCACAGATGATGCAAACTCAATCGCACTCCACACCACCCTTTCTCACCTGGACAGCATTTGCTGCAACCCTATTACCAGTCTGTTCAACCTCTCTTTTGTATTGTCCGAGATCCCCAAAGATTGGAAAGCTGCCACGGTCATCCCCCTCTTCAAAGGGGGTAACACTCTAGACCCAAACCGTTATAGACCTATATCCATCCTGCCTTAACTTTTTAAAGTCCTCGAAAGCCAAGTTAACAAACAGATCACTGACAATTTCGAATCCCACCGTACCTTCTCCGCTGTGCAATCCGTTTTCCAAGCTGGTCATGGCTGCACCTCAGCCACGCTTAAGGTCCTAAACGATATCATAACCGCCTTCGATAAAAGACAGTACTGTGTAGCCATCTTCATAGACCTGGCCAAGGCTTTCGACTCAATCACTGTATTCTTATCGGCAGACTCAATAGCCTTGGTTTCTCAAATGACTGCCTCACCTGGTTCACCAACTACTTTGCAGACAGTGTGTCAAATCGGAGGGCCTGTTGTCCAGACCTCTGGCAGTCTCTATGGGGGTACCACAGGGTTCAATTCTCGGGCCGACTCTTTTCTCTGTATATATCAATTATGTCGCTCTTGCTGCAGGTGATTCCCTGATCCACCCCTATGCAGACGACACCATTCTGTTTACATCTGGCCCTTCTTTGGACACTGTGTTAACTAACCTCCAAACGAGCTTCAATGCCATACAACACTCCTTCCGTGGCCTCCAACTGCTCTTAAACGCTAGTAAAACCAAATGCATGCTTTTCAACCGTTCGCTGCCCACACCCACCCGCCCGACCAGCATCACTACTCTGGACGGTTCTGACCTAGAATACGTGGACAACTACAAATACCTAAGATGTCTGGCTAGACTGTAAACTTTCCTTCCACTGACCTTAGAGAGCCGTTTTATTTCTCTATTTGGTTAGGTCACGGTGTGATGTGGGGTGGGCATTCTATGTGTTGTTTTCTATGTTTCTTTATTTCTATGTTTTGGCCGGGTATGGTTCTCAATCAGGGACCGCTGTCTATCGTTGTCTCTGATTGGGAATCATACTTAGGTAGTCCTTTTCCCCTCCTTTCAGTGTGGGTAGTTATCTTTGTTAATGGCACTATAGCCCTGTAAGCTTCACGGTTGTTTTTCGTTTCTTGTTTTATTGGCAACACTTTAAATAAAAAGAGAAATGTACGCTCACCACGCTGCACTTTGGTCCACTTCTTTTGACGGCCGTGACATCTAGACTCATATCAAACATCTCAATCCAAAATCAAATCTAGAATCGGCTTTCTATTTCGCAACAAAGCCTCCTTCACTCACGCCGCCAAACTTACCCTTGTAAAACTGACTATCCAACCAATCCTCGACTTCGGCGATGCCATCTTCAAAATAGCTTCCAATACTCTACTCAGCAAACTGGATGCAGTCTATCACAGTGCCATCCGTTTGGTTACCAAAGCCCCTTATAACACCCACCACTGCGACCTGTATGCGCTAGTCGGCTGGCCCTCGCTACATATTCGTCGCCAGACCCACTGGCTCCAGGTCTTCAATAAGTCTATGCTAGGTAAAGCTCCGCCTTGCCTCAGCTCACTGGTCACGATAACAACACACAATAATAGCACGCCCTCCAGCAGGTACTGTATATCTCACTGTTCATCCCCAAAGCCAGCAGCTCCTTTGGCAGCCTTTCCTTCCAGTTCTCTGCTGCCAGTGACTGGAACGAATTGAAAAAAAAAAAAAAAAAAAAAAAAAAAATTGCTGAAGCTGGAGACTTACATTTCCATCACTAACTTTAAACATCAGCTATCTGAGCAGCTAACCGATCGCTGCAGCTGTACATAGTCCATCTGTAAATAGCCCACCCAATCTACCTACCTCATCCCCATATTGTTTGTATTTACTTTTCTGCTCTTTTGCACACCAGTATCACTACTTGCACATCATCATCTGCTCATCTATCACTTAAGTGTTAATCTGCTAAATTGTAATTACTTCCCTACTGTGGGCTATTTATTGCCTTACCTCCTCACGCCATTTGCACACATTGTATAATATACTTCTTTTTTCTCTTTTGTGTTATTGACTGTATGCTTGTTTATTCCATGTATAACTCTGTGTTGTTGTTTGTGTCGCACTGCTTTGCTTTATCTTGGCCAGGTCGCAGTTGTAAAGGAGAACTTGTTCTCAACTAGCTTACCTGGTTAAATAAAGGTGAAATAAAAATAAAATAAATAAATAAATAAATAAATGGAGGAGAATGTGGTGCTCTCGGAACGTGCAGACAGAAACCACATTAGGCCAACTCTCTATATAGAACTTTGGATTATATATAACCTCATTATATATAACCTCAATTATATATAACCTCACTTTCCAAAAACGTAATGATACATCCATTAAACACATCCATTTGTATGTGTAACAGGGTTATATTGGTGATTCCCCTTGCCACTTTATTGTTAAGCCAATGGGTTTTTGGTTTGAGTTTGTCTTGCCTTCACCTACTCAACATGGCATCTTATTGGCTGGTTTGCGTAGCATGCTTACGAGGTGGGATGTTCCAGTTAGAATCGTCCCAGTGAACAAGCACCAAACCAGCGGTAAATTGTTGGTTGCCAAGCACTGTACATCAAAAGTGATTTTTATACTCTCAAGTGATGATTTAAATGTACAATTTATATCAAATTGTTTGTAAATGTTATTCGAACATCACACATAAGATGCAGCGGTTTTTGGAGAATATTTGTTGTGCATTTTGTTGTAAAGAATTCCCGCCAGTACTAGCTAGCGACATACTGTGTCTGGGGGGGTTCATATATTTTGTACAGTGCGTGAGTACAGAGTTGGATGGTGAGACGTGCATTGCATGACGTGCAATTTTGTGCCGTTCCTAACAGGTACATTGTTAAAGATATTATATTGTAATTGTATTATTTTGGTAACTAGCCCAGTGAACAAGCACCAAACCAGCGTGCGTGAGTGCAGAGTTGGATGGTGAGACGTGCATTGCATGACGTGCAATTTTGTGCCGTTCCTAACAGAATAAAGCTACATGACTGGTGCTACATATTGGAGTTCCGTGTCGATGACTGATTTTACACAACGCAAGAAGAGTACTGTTACATATGGCCTGAGTAATAACTATAACTTAAGCATATGTACATTACCTGCAGGGCCACAACAGTCCAGGTGAGTGGGTTGTAGCCTTGGAACACTCCGGACTCCCTCACTCGCTCTCCGTCGTACACAAACACTCCCATTAGACCAAACACCAGGCCAAACAAACCTAGGAGAGGGAGAGAGAGAGGTCAAATCAACATTTATTTGTCACATGCACAGGATACAGCAGCTGTAAACAGTACAGTGAAATGATTACTTGCAAGCTCTTCCTCAACAATGCAGTATTCAATATAACAAAAATGGAAATATATAGAAAAGTGTACTAAAAAAAGGACGGAATCAATGCTGAGTTAGATAAAATACACAGGAAAAATACAAAACACACTATATATTCCAGCCACCCAAGTCATAGACTGTTCTCTCTTCTACCGGAGGACCAAGTCTGGGACCAAAAGGCTCATGAACAGCTTGTGTCCCCAAGCCATAAGGCTGCTGATCAATTAATTAAATGGCTACCTGGAGTCTCTTGCACTCACTCAACTCTACCCACACACTCACTAAACTCTACCCACACACTCACTAGACTCTACCCACACACTCACTAAACTCTACCCACACACTCACTAAACTACCCACACACTCACTAAACTCTACCCACACACTCACTAAACTCTACCCCCCACACTACCCACACACTCACTAAACTCTACCCACACACTCACTAAACTCTACCCACTAAACTCTACCCACACACACTCTACCCACACACTCACTAAACTCTACCCACACACTCACTAAACTCTACCCACACACTCACTAAACTCTACCCACACACTCACTAAACTCTACCCACACACTCACTAAACTCTACCCACACACTCACTAAACTCTACCCACACACTCACTAAACTCTACCCACACACTCACTAAACTCTACCCACACACTCACTAGACTCTACCCACACACTCACTAAACTCTACCCACACACTCACTAAACTCTACCCACACACTCACTAAACTCTACCCACACACTCACTAAACTCTACCCACACACTCACTAGACTCTACCCACACACTCACTAGACTTTACCCACACACTCCAACACACACACACACTACATGCATATTGACACAGCACACACACACTTTCACATTATTCACATACGCTGCTGCTACTCTGTTTGTTATCTATCCTGATTTCGTAGTCACGTTTACCCCTACCTACATGAACATATTACCTCAACTACCTCGTAACCCTGCCAAATTGACTCGGTACTGGTACTCCTTGTATACAGCCTCGTTGTTGGTATATTATTCTCTTACTATTTCCTTCTTCTTCTTTTCTTACTTTATCCTTTTCATATTTAGAAAATGTTTTTTTTTTACTTTTGCACTGTTGGGAAAGGGCTCATAAGTAAGCTTTGCACAGTAAAGTCTACACCATGTTGTATTTGGTACATGTGACAAATACCATTTTATTTATTTACAAGGTCAATACCAGTACCAATATCAATGTGCAGGGATATTGGTGATAGTTATGTAATCAGGGGTAAAAGTGACTGAGCAGCAGGATACACATTAAAAATGGTAGAAGCAAAGTATGGTGACTGTATGGTGATTTTGAGTTTGTGAGCATGTGTGTGTGCATCAATATGTGTGTGAGAGAGAGAGAGAGATTGAGAGAGAAAGAAAGAGAGAAAGAGAGAAATGGGTTTTAATTAAGGGAGGACTCTAAAATAATTGTCAAGCATTCCATTGCTTGTCATGGTTTATAATTACATGCTTGTATAGTTGTCACGCCCTGACCATAGAGAGCCCTCGGGGTTCTCTATGGTGTTTTAGGTCAGGGCGTGACTAGGGGGGTTATAGGTATTGTGTTTCTATGTTGGTGTGTGGGCTCCCAATTGGAGGCAGCTGATATTCGTTGCCTCTAATTGGGGATCATACTTAGTTGGTCCTTTTTCCCACCTGCGATGTGGGATATTGTTTTGTTTTTTGTTAGTGGCTATGTATTGCACGTTCGTTATATCTTTGTTGTTATTTGAAGTTCACTATTAATAAAATGTGGAACTCTACTCACGCTGCGCCTTGGTCTAATTATTTATACAACGATCGTGACAGAATATCCCACCAAAGCAGGACCAAGCAGCGTGCCCAGGTGGTAAAGGAGAGTTGGACATGGGAGGAAATACTAGGTGGATGCGAGACCCTTCCTTGGCGGGAGTCGCTGAGGAGTAATGGAGGACAGCGACGACACCGGGGTCCGCGGCCACAAACAGCCCAAGGGAAACCCCAAGATTTTTTGGTGGGGGCACAAGGGGCTGTTGGCCAAGCCGAGGAGAGAGCCAGAGAATGTCTAGGAAACGACGGAGCAATTTGAGAGAGAAGGATATCGGAGAGAGATGTTGGCTAACAGTATGCTGCAGCGCAGGTGTTTTGAGGAGCGTCCTGTGCTGGCTCCCTGCACTCGTCCTTAAGCGCGTGTCATCAGTCCGGTGCCACCTGTGCTGGCTCTACGCACCAGGCCTCCAGTGCGCCTCCCCAGCCCGGGTACGTCCTGTGCCAGCTCCCCGCACTTGTCCACCAGTGCGTGTGTACAGTCCGGAGTCTCCAGCGACGGTCTACAGCCCGGAGCTTCCAGTGACGGTTCACAGCCCGGAGCTTCCAGTGACGGTTCACAGCCCGGAGCTTCCAGTGACGGTCCACAGCCCAGAGCTTCCAGTGACGGTCTACAGCCCGGAGCTTCTTGAGCCGGTGCCATGGCCAGAGCTTTCCTCTGCGCCGGTGCTCAGTCCAGGCACGGCGTCCAGCCCGGCTCCATGGCTGGATCCGCTGTCTGAGTGGGTGCTACGTCCCGCACCGGAGCTGCCACCGACGCTAGTTGCCCACCCTAACGCTCCCCATCTAGTTTCAGGTTTTTGCGGTCGGAGTCCGCACCTTTGGGCGGGGGTACTGTCTAGCCCTGACCATAGAGAGCCCTCGGGGTTCTCTATAGTGTTTTAGGTCAGGGCGTGACTAGGGGGATTCTAGGTATTGTGTTTCTATGTTGGTGTGTGGGTTCCCAATTGGAGGCAGCTGATATTCGTTGCCTCTAATTGGGGATCATACTTAGTTTGTCCTTTTTCCTACCTGCGATGTGGGATATTGTTTTGTTTCGTATTAGTGCCTATGTGTGAAGTTTCACTATAAAATGTGGAACTCTACTCACGCTGCGCCTTGGTTCACTTATTTATACAACGATCATGGCAATCGTTTATGTTTTTAAGACCACGATTTTGGCATCGGGACATTGCCTAAGGATTGGAATTACAAGGGCTAGCAACCTAAAGTTGCTATACTGTTGTGAGAATACATTCGATTTATTGAAGTCGATGATTTAACTTTTTTTTTTTTTGAAGCTCTGGGAGAGCTTACACGTTACACGGAGAGACCATAAATGGTGTAATCGCTATAGAGAAAGTGGAAAGATATTCACACATACCAAGAGTATCGTTTATGTAGAATTAAATGAATCAATGAACCAAACAAGCATACAGAAACAAACCAACAGGTTCCAGTGATGCTGACCTAGCTGGATGTTGCGGACCCACACACTCTGTTTGGTCCCTTTGAGGATCTTCTCAAAGTAGACTCCAGCGAAGCCACTGGAGAAGCAGGCTATCAGTACGGCTATCACACCAACTAACTGGGAGCCTGCAGACAGAGGCGTCGGAGCTGGCCCATCCAGAGACTCTGAAGGCCACTGTGGAGACAAACACTACATCAGTATGGGAAACCAAATCACATCAAATGTATTTATATAGCCCTTCGTACATCAGCTGATATCTCAAAGTGCTGTACAGAAACCCAGCCTAAAACCCCAAACAGCAAGCAATGCAGGTGTAGAAGCACGGTGGCTAGGAAAAACTCCCTAGAAAGGCCAAAACCTAGGAAGAAACCTAGAGAGGAACCAGTGCAAAAATTCAATAAACTTTTCCTGGACATCATGATAACACTGATTTATTCAAATTATCCTGAAAAACCTGTGAACTTTAGAACAATTTAGACTTCTGCCTCCCTAATGTGGATAATCGAAGAGCAATGACTAATTGGACAAAACCCCATGCAAACAGGAATGATGAGTTATTGACTTGTCGGGTGTGTTTAGCTTTGTTACCTGAACGAGAGCGATACCAGTCATGAGGATGAGCAGGGACAGCCACTGGTAGAGCCCCAGTCTCTTCCCCAGCATGGATACTGAGAACAGGGCTGTGGTCAGGATCTTCAGCTGGTACGTCACCTGGTTGGGGACAATATCAATTTAAATTCATGCCAGTCGAAATTGGACATGAAATGGAGTATGAAGGCCCTGAGTGTTCACCTTATACTGAGTCCCTCCATTTGTTCCCCTTATACATGTTGCAGTACACACGCACATGCAAACACACACACACACGGGTGTCACATCTCTCACCTGGTAGGTAGCAGCGTCCAGATTGGACAGGGCGACATAGAGAAGGTTATTCTGGAGTGTGTAGATGCCTGATGGGATGGCCAGCTTCAACGTCTCCATGGGCTTGTTGAGAATCTCTTCCTTCAGTACCCGATTCAACACAAGAAAACTGAAGTCTGACAGAAAGACAGACAGAAATTGAACGGCCACACAATGAAGCCTAAGACAGAGATAGAAAGACAAAGATACTGTAGGAGCATTATCTCTGCTGTCATTGTTTATCCAATGACTGTGTTACAGACAGCCAACCAGCCAGACGGACAGCCAGATGGACAGCTAGCCAGACGGACAGACAGACAGCCAACCAGCCAGCTAGCCAGATGGATCACTAGACTTACCGTGGTCATAGAAGATGAGCAGCAGGCAGATGAGGATCTTAAGCAGTTCGGCCAACACCACGGCTGAGGAGGCTAGGTAGCGGGGCCCCTCGCCTTGCAGTGTGCGCGAGTACCTCATGGTAAGCACCAGTGAGGTGGTCTGCAGCACCAGCACACCCAGGGACATGTACTTGAGCCGTGACTGGGATGGGGAGACAAGGGGCGATGACATGGAAACGAGGTGGGATGCCTCCATAGAGTCAGGGGATGTGGCCAGGCGTGAAAGGCCTGGTTTAGGCTGTGGGAGAGATAGATAGACAGTGAGATAGGCTGGGTTACGCCATAAGTCCAGCAGATGCACATGCGTTTTGCTATATGTTGTTTTTGCCGGATGTCTAACTTGCATCTTCTCTACTTGATGCACATGTGCTTCGCAAAGCTGCAGAACGGTTTGCAGCATGGAGAAGATCATTTTCACCCTGTTTGACCAAAACTAATAATTAGAACTGATCAACCTACTGGTTTCATAGGCTGGCAGAGCTACCAATAGACTGGCGCGCACAAAGGCACATTACAACGATGAATCTACTTTGTTTCTATTCTTCTGTTACATTAATCTCAAGCAACATAGTCATGATCATTTTGTCTCCGTATGGTGCCACCACTTCCTGAGGAAGTTTATTTTCTCCCTAATTTCGATCTTGTCTCACTGCTGCAACTTCCCGATTGGCTCAGGAGGGGAAGGTTGAGTCATGTGAGTCAGAGCGTTGGACTAGTAACCGGAAGGTTGCAAGTTCAAATCCCCGAGCTGACAAGGTACAAATCTGTCGTTCTGCCCCTGAACAGGCAGTTAACCCACTGTTCCTAGGCTGTCATTGAAAATAACAAACTCATGCTGGGAAAAGCAAAAAGGCGAAACTAACCGTTCTGATAAAAACCTTAGGGCACTCAGCCTCGGGGATGCCCTGCTGACCACACCCTTCTTCCTTGTTCCTGGCCTGCCCTGCCTCTTCCACTAATCCAATTGTTTCTTATGGACAGAAAAGAGCAGAGGCTCTGAGCTGTCCGATCAGGTCCATTGTCTACTTGTTCCCAATGGTGGTGAGTATATCGGTAGCTAGACCATAGACTGCTGTTTATGTATCTGGCTATGTATATTTTGATAATCATTATCATCGCTAGCATAGCTGGCTAACATTAGCCTACCACAATACAACTCGGATTAGTCTTGGATGACACAATGACCTTTCAAAAGAAGGCAAATAATTAGTAGGACAACATTTAGTCATGATTGTGATGTTGCCAGATTGACTGTAGAGGCAGTATAACTTTAGCCAGCTAACTAAGATTAAGGAGACCACCGTATTTTAGCTAGCTAACATTACCATTGCTAGCTATTTTTGACAAACTTTACTAGTAACAGTAATGGCAACATTGCCATCTCTCTAAAGTCAATTTGACAACATCAGAATATGGCAAAGTTGTTCCCTACTAATTATTTGCCTACTTTAGCGATGCCATGGTATTTCCATGACACTATAAGTTATAGTGATTAGAGCAGGGGTGTTGACTCCATTTGCCCCAGGGGCCGCATTCGGTCTTCAACGAGGTCCAGAGGGCCCGGACTGAATTTTTGTAATATTTCCCTTGCTATAAAAATGTGCAAAAAATGGTCCATTATTTTTTTTTAAATTTTCTACGCTCTCTGACTGTCTACGGATTGTTTGCGAGCTGGACAGTCAAGAAACTGTATGACTATATGTCCATTATTATTTCTACACAGTTACGATTTGGTTTTAGTCATTTTAAAGTATATTGAGTTAATTTCCCTCCACAATGTTTTGTATTACTATTATGATTTAATGTTTATTTTTTACAGGATTGGACGCCCTGCCCATATGTTTGACATCCCTGGGTTAGAGTGTGGGGCCAAAGGTCGCCGGTTCGAATACCCAAGCCGACAAGGTGAAAAAGGTCAATGTGCCCTTCAGCATGGCACTTAACCATCATTTACTTCAGGGACGCTCTACTACTATGGCCGACCCTGTAAAACAACACACTTCACTGCAGCTATCTTGTGTATGTGACAATAAAACAGTATTATTTATTTATTTATTTGGGATGAAACAGTCACATTAGCCCCTGAGGTGCAACCCATGTCCAGGGCACAAATACATATTGGATACAGCTATTGTGGTACTAGCTAACTTATGTCTGACTATAACAGTGTACTACATGGCAGCAACAAACCCAAACCAACTCAGGGCCATAGCGAACATGTCACAGTTGGTTACATAGTGTAATGGCGTCACAGGCCTGACTCCAATCTGCACCCAGTCAGTCTACATCTCTGAAGCATAGAATTATCTCCCAAACAAGATTGATATTTCTTGAGCTACATTATGTTAGTAATTAAGGGATGATGACCCTGTTTTTCGGTTAGACAAAGTGCACAGTTGGGTGCCAGGCTGATTCCCTGATCATGAACAAATGCCAGAACCTACCAGAAGGAGGAATGGTGGTATCATAATATGTCAAGCAATGTGATTGCAATGGTTTAGTGATTTCCAAAAATAATTGAATTCACTGTTCACTTGCTATTTTCACAGCTTGTCAGGCAAGACCTCTGCATAAAAGAGTATCATGTGACACAAGTAAACACTCGTGACACCTGTGTTGTCGGCAGAGTCTCCCTCGACTCCCTGTTAATTGAGGTGACTCCCTGTTAATTGAGGTAGGTGAATACCTCATGAAGCTGGTTGAGAGAATGCCAAGAGTGTGCAAAGCTGTCATCAAGGCAAAGGGTGGCTACTTTGAAGAATCTAAAATATATTTTATTACATGATTCCACATGTGTTATTTCATAGTTTTGATGTCTTCACTATTATTCTACAATGTAGAAAATAGTCAAAAGAAAAGAAAAACCCTGGAGTGAGTAGGTGTGTCCAAACTTTTGACCGGTACTGTATATTTTCAGCACAAGCATTTAGACACAATTACAAACTTAAAGGAGTAGGGCGTTCAAGGAGTTGGTCTGATGGGAATTGGTGATGTCATCAGCCTCGCCCTTACTTGAGGAACAATAGAGAACAAAAGAGGAAAGAAGTAAAGCACACATGTTATTACATGACTTACCTGGACCACCTATTGAGATTTACCTTAAGTAAATCAGGTGTTAAATGAGACTGGAGTGCCCTTACCCTAACCGTAACTCTTACCCTAACCGTAACTCTTACCCTAACCGTAACTCTTACCCTAACCGTAACCCTTTACCCTGACTCTTACCCTAACCGTAACTCTTACCCTAACCGTAACCCTTACCCTAACCGTAACTCTTACCCTGACTCTTACCCTAACCGTAACTCTTACCCTAACCGTAACTCTTACCCTGACTCTTACCCTAACCGTAACTCTTATCCTAACCGTAACTCTTACCCTAACCGTAACCCTTACCCTAACCGTAACTCTTACCCTGACTCTTACCCTAACCGTAACTCTTACCCTAACCGTAACCCTTACCCTAACCGTAACTCTTAACTCTTACTTTAACCGTAACTCTTACCCTAACCGTAACCCTTACCCTAACCGTAACTCTTACCCTAACCGTAACTCTTACCCTAACCGTAACTCTTACCCTAACCGTAACTCTTACCCTAACCGTAACTCTTACCCTAACCGTAACTCTTACCCTAACCGTAACTCTTACCCTAACCGTAACTCTTACCCTAACCGTAACTCTTACCCTAACCGTAACTCTTACCCTAACCGTAACTCTTACCCTAACCGTAACCCTTACTCTAACCGTAACTCTTACCCTAACCGTAACTCTTACCCTAACCGTAACTCTTACCCTAACCGTAACTCTTACCCTAACCGTAACTCTTACCCTAACCGTAACCCTTACCCTGACTCTTACCCTTACCCTGACTCTTACCCTAACCGTAACTCTTACCCTAACCGTAACTCTTACCCTAACCGTAACTCTTACCCTAACCGTAACTCTTACCCTAACCGTAACCCTTACCCTGACTCTTACCCTAACCGTAACTCTTACCCTAACCGTAACTCTTACCCTAACCGTAACTCTTACCCTAATCGTAACTCTTACCCTAACCGTAACTCTTACCCTAACCGTAACTCTTACCCTAACCGTAACCCTTACCCTGACTCTTACCCTAACCGTAACTCTTACCCTAACCGTAACTCTTACCCTAACCGTAACTCTTACCCTAACCGTAACTCTTACCCTAACCGTAACTCTTACCCTAACCGTAACCCTTACCCTGACTCTTACCCTAACCGTAACTCTTACCCTAACCGTAACTCTTACCCTAACCGTAACTCTTACCCTAACCGTACTCTTACCTTACTTACCCTAACCGTAACTCTTACCCTAACCGTAACTCTTACCCTAACCGTAACTCTTACTTACCCTAACCGTAACTCTTACCCTAACCGTAACTCTTACCCTAACCGTAACTCTACCCTAACCGTAACTCTTACCCTAACCGTAACTCTTACCCTAACCGTAACCCTTACCCTAACCGTAACCCTTACTCTAACCGTAACTCTTACCCTAACCGTAACTCTTACCCTAACCGTAACTCTTACCCTGACTCTTACCCTAACCGTAACTCTTACCCTAACCGTAACTCTTACCCTAACCGTAACCCTTACCCTGACTCTTACCCTAACCGTAACTCTTACCCTAACCGTAACTCTTACCCTAACCGTAACTCTTACCCTAACCGTAACTCTTACCCTAACCGTAACTCTTACCCTAACCGTAACCCTTACTCTTACCCTAACCGTAACTCTTACCCTAACCGTAACTCTTACCCTAACCGTAACCCTTACCCTGACTCTTACCCTAACCGTAACTCTTACCCTAACCCGTATTCTAACAGATAGTTTGTTGATATCGTGACATTCTATAGAGCCTCTACTTGGGACTATCCAAATAAATTCCACGTTTTTCTAATGTTCGCAATTATGGCCCCACTGCAATGACTAACAATCAATTGTATTCAGGCCTTACACAGTTATTAACACATACCTTCAGCATGCAGAGATCTAACCCATAGCCCTGGAACACAAGAAAGCAATACACATGTATTTATTTAACCAGGCAAGTCAGTTAAGAACAAATTCTTATTTACAATGACGGCCTACCCCGACCAAACCCTAACCCAGACGACGCTGGGACAATTGTCCCCATGGGACTCCCAATCACAACCGGTTGTGATACAGCCTGGAATCGAACCAGGGTCTGTAGTGACACCTCTAGCACTGAGATGCAGTACCTTAGACTGCTGCACCACTCGGGAGCCGCCACATGATGAATGCCCAAAAAGTTTGTTATCAGAAATATAACGAAGACTAGCCTGGTTGCAATCTGGTGTTTCTGCTCTCTTGCCAACTCCTTATGGAATTGTCATGCAAAACATTTGGCAAAAGTACAATCAGATGTCGGACCAGGACAGACAACATGTTAACTTGAAATACCGGCACAAATGGCAATGTACATATCATAACAATCAATCTCTTCTGAACGAACAGTAATTCAGAACAATAGACATCACACAACTAGTAACTAGTGAGAGGCAGAACTTAATCATAGACTTCTATATTATCCTACATTATCCTTTCTAAGTGTGTATACCACCCTACTAATCAGTGGAGTGTATTCATAGATGCCAAAACATTGACCAAGAAAAAAACAATTATAATAATAATTTATATTTTGTGTCTCTGTGTTGTCATAACTTCGCATGAGGCTGAATGTATCTCACCGGAGAAAGCATCCGAGCGAGCGAAACAGCCCCCCTCTGTCTCTGTATGTGTAGGGCATCTATCTGATGCTGTCTGGTCGTGAAGAGTATGACATTGTTGCCGCCTGTAGCATTGAATGCAAGGGAAGCCAACAAGCATTTGGACTCCCTTGATAATTTTTTCTTTAAAATAATAGCCAATCAGTGTTGAGCTAAACTGAGTGAGCTCAACTGTGAATGGTCCTGGCGCACCAAAAAAAGTGTCAAGGGAAAACAGTTTGGATTTGGCTTCACGCCTACCACAGAGAAATATGTCATTGACAGAAACAACTTGAATTGATTGACAGAGTCATAGACCAATTTGTCAACATAAAAGAGAGGAGGATGGTATTGGCGTTTCTCTACAAGTAGGGTTCCATGTTTTTTTTCTACTTGCAAGAACGCTCACACACACATCAGACACATTGGACAGCCACATCCTATTCAGCGTACGATGATTGGACTCAACATGTTTTGGTATCTTTTAGTTGCCACTGTATTAGACTAAGCATAGGTGATTTGATGATGTTGAAATGTTTAAGGTGAAATGGTGCTGGAATTAGTGGAGGCATCTCCTGTTTTCTTTGCGACTTGCAGTAACTCTCCATGGTTCTAAATCAATAGTTGTTCAGTGGTCTGAAAATGTCAGAAACAAACTTTCTTGACCACGCTGTAGGTCATGTAACTGTCTGTTACTGTACATGCAATATGCTTTGTGAACTGCACTGGACAAAGGTTGTCACACCTGCCCCTGTGTCTTCTTATTGTCTCTGCATTAGGCATATAGTTCATATGCCTTGCGACCGTGATATAACAGGATTTACAGAGCAAACATCACAATTATCACAACACATATACACACACATTTTAATAAGATCAAATACAATACCTGACCAAAAGTATGTGGACACCTGCTTGTCGAACATCTCATTCCAAAATCATGGGCATTAATATGGAGTTGGTCCCCCTTTTGCTGCTATAACAGCCTCCATTCTTCTGGGAAGGCTTTCCACTATGTTGGAACATTGCTGCGGGGACTTGCTTCCATTCAGCCACAAGAGCATCAGAGAGGTTGGGCACTGATGTTGGGCGATTAGGCCTGGCTTGCAGTCGGTGTTCCAATACATCCAAAAGGTGTTCGATGGGGTTGAGGTCAGGGCTCTGTGCAGGCCAGTCAAGTTTCTTCCACACCAATCTCAACAAACCATTTCTGTATGGACCTCGCTTGGGGCATTGTCATGCAGAAACAGGAAAGGGCCTTCCCCAAATTGTTGCCACAAACTTGGAAGCACAGAATCATCTAGAATGCCATTGTATGCTGTAGCGTTAAGATTTCCCTTCCTTCACTCGAACTAGGGGGCTTCGCCTGAACCATGAAAAACAGGCATAGACCACTATTCCACCGCCACCAAACTTTACAGTTAGCACTATGCTTTAGGACAGGTTGTGTTCTCCTGGCATCCGCCAAACCCAGATTCGTCCGACAGGTTGCCAGATGGTGAAGCGTGATTCATCACTCCAGAGAACACGTTTCCACTGCTCCAGAGTCCAATGTTACACCACTCCAGCCAATGTTTGGCATTCCATATGCTGATCTTAGGCTTGTGTGCGGCTGCACGGTCATGGAAACCCATTTCGTGAAGCTCCCGAAGAACAGTTATTGTGCTGAGGTTGCTTTCATTGGCAGTTTGGAATGCAGTAGTGAGTGTTGCAACCGAGGACAGATGACATTTACTTGCTTCATGCTTCAGTCCCGTTCTGTGAGCTTGTGTGGCCTACCATTTCGCGACTGAGCCGTTGTTGCTGCTAGACGTTTCCATTTCACAATAACTGCACTTACAGTTGACAAACTGACTTGTTGGAAAGGTGGCATCGTATGACGGTGCCACATTGGAAGTCACAGAGCTCTTCAGTATGGCCAGTCTACTACCAATGTTTGTCTATGGGGATTGCATGGCTGTGTGCTCGATTTTTATACATCTGTCAGCAATGGGTGTAGCCAAATCTACTCATTGGAAAAGGTGTTCACATACTTCTGTATATACAGTGCCTTCAGAAAGTATACAGACCTCTTCCCCTTTTCCACATTTTGTTACGTTACAGCCTTATTCTAAAATTGATTCCAAAAAAACATCCTCAATCTACACACAATACCTCGTAATGACAAAGCAAAAACAGTTTTATTTTTGTATTTTTTTGCAAACAAAAATATAAACAAATGGAATATCACATTTACTTAAGTATTCAGGCCCTGAACTCAGTACTTTGTTGAAGCACCTTTGGCAGCGATTACAGCATTGAGTCTTCTTGGGCATGACGCTACAAGCTACAACCTGTATTTGGGGAGTTTCTCCCATTCTTCTCTGCAGATCCTGTCAAGCTCTGTCAGGTTAGATGGGGAGCGTTGCTTCACTCCAGAAATGTTCGATCGGGTTCAAGTCCAGGCTCTGGCTGGGCCACTCAAGGACATTTAGAAAGATGTCCCAAAGCCACTCCTGCGTTGTCTTAGATGTGTGCTTAGGGTTGTTGTTCTGTTGGAAGGTGAACCTTCGCCCAAGTCTGAGGTCCTGAGCACTCTGGAGCAGGTTTTTATCAAGGATCTCTCTGTACTTTGCTCCCGTTCATCTTTGCCTCGACCCTGACTAGTCTCCAAGTCCCTGCCACTGAAAAACATCCCTGCCACTGAAACACATGCCAGGTTTCCTCCAGACGTGACGCTTGGCATTCAGGCCAAAGAGTTAAATTGTGGATTTATCAGACCAGAGAATCTTGTTTCCTCATTGTCTGAGAATCTTTAGGTGCCTTTTGGTAAACTCCATGCAGGCTGTCCTGTGCCTTTTACTGAGGAGTGGCTTCCGTCTGGCCACTCTACCATAAAGGCCTGATTGGTGGAGTGCTGCAGAGATGGTTGTCCTTCTGGAAGGTTCTCCCATCTCCACAGAGGAACTTTAGAGCTCAGTCAGAGTGACCACCGGGTTCTTGGTCACCTCCCTGATCAAGGCTCTTCTCCCCCGACTGCTCAGTTTTGCCGGGTGGCCAGCTCTAGGAAGAGTCTCAATGGTTCCAAACTTCTTCCATTTAAGAATGATTGAGGCCACTTTGTTCTTGGGGACCTTCAATGCTGCAGAAATGTGTTGGTACCCTTCCCCAGATCTGTGCCTCAACACAATCCTGTCTTGGAGCTCTACGGACAATTCCTTTGAGCTCATGGCTTGGTTTTTGCTCTGACATGCTCTGTCAACTGTTGGATCTTATATAGACAGGCGTCTGCCTTTCCAAAACATGTCCAATCAATTGAATTTACCACAGGTCGACTCCAACCAAGTTGTAGAAACATCTCAAAGATGATCAATGGAAACAGGATGCACCTGAGCTCAATTTCGAGTCTTATAGCAAAAGGTCTGAATACTTATGTAAATAAGGTATCGTTTTTTAAATGTTTTTATAAATATGCAAACATTCCTAACAACTTGTTTTCACTTTGTCATTATAGGGTATTGAGTGTAGATTGCTGAGGATTTATTTTTATTTAATCCATTTTAGAGTAAGGCTGTAATGTAACAAAATCTGGAAAAAGTCAAGGGGGCTTAATACTTATGTAATATGGCTTTTTTTTCTGGCTTGACTTCACCACTGATTTTACTGCTACTGCTACTAATACAAATACACTGACAATGCCCAAATACAGATAAGACAACCAAGATGAATGGACTAGCCTGTCTGAAATATAAAGCTTAATATTACTGGCCATGCCTTTACTGAACCTCATGCACACATAAGAGCCAAAGCCCACTTAGTCTCAAGACCAAGAAAAGACCACAATGTGCTTTCACTAACATGTCCAATTTATCCAACCTACCTTTTCTGAGCAACTCATAACACTCCCCAACCAATAAAACAAGACAAACCATAGCAGGACGGCTGAGAAGGCAACGTGGCTCCTGGAGGTAAAATCAGCCAGGTCCCTTTGGAGAGGCAGGATGCCACTCCTTCCTATGTGTTAGCGCTTAGTGACTGGAGAGCCAGATGGGAGAAGCAAATTCAGTAATGTTGCAAGAGCTAGGTCAAATTGCTGAAAAGTTGTTGATGTTTATGCATCCTGACTGGGCCAGCCATAGGCTCACTCAAAGGCAGGCACAGCTCTGAAAGGAAAAATCCACTCAAAAACTATTAGTCCACTGTTGATACAGTCCCAAAATGTTTTGCATTTCAGAAATAAAGCTTTCAAGATATAGGACTTTCAAAAAGCTAATTGTGACTTGCCACATCAACACAATGCAAAGGAATTTATAATTCTTCGGGTAGTCTTCGGGTTTCTGCTGAGTGCTTCAAATAAACGTGTATCTGATTGGAACGACTTTTTCCTGTTCATCCAGTTTAGCATTTTCCCATCGGCACCTTCACTAACCTGTTTTGGGATTGATTGACTGTACTTATTACCTTAACTGCAATGTGTAACTTTTTGGGCAACTCAACCAAATTACCATAGAAATGTGTGTTATAGATCTGTCATTCGCACTGAAAGCAAGTCTAAGATGCTGTAGATATGTTCTATGTGGGCTATTTCTATGCTTCCTGTTCTTAAGTTAAGTTTTTGTGTCTTTTGGTTTCGGCTTTGTACACCAGCTTCAAACAACTGAAAATACAATAAATCTAAACTAAGATATTAGTTTAGATTTAGTACATTGATGTTCTACACTCTATTGCTCTATTGCTCTATTGCTTCTCTATTACACCTTTAAAGTATTTTTTTTTACCATTGATATATTCGTGAAGACCAATATGAAGGGGATCTACTTTCAGGCATGTATTTTACGGCTGCTACTTTAGGTAAATGAGTAGGTAACGTGGGTGCAGGGAGAAGGGCTAAAGCTGAAAGAGCAGAGACGTGACAACGCAACAACACACTAGCCTTCTTGTGTAGACACACTCAAGCTGCTTCTAGTGGGGAGTGGCCACACAATCCCTCTCTGTGTGTGTGTGTGTGTGTGTGTGTATACCGGGAAGGGGAGGAGGGTGTGGGGATGTCAGAGCACCGAGTAGCCAGAAAGCCGCCCTTCATACATACATACACACCTACACACACACACATGGGTTCACTCACTCGCACACACACACACACATGCATGTGCACACGCAAAAACACACACACAACCACTCTGTCTTCATAGGAACCCTGGACGTAAACACACATTCCCTCACTCCAGTGGCTTAGCACTGAGGACCCAATGAACACACAGTTGAACGGTTACACACTCACACACCTATTCCCAAAAGGCATTACACTGCACACTGTGTTCACTAAGATACTTTGGAAGTGAACACAGAATCCTTTTTGTGAATTATTAAGCATGAGTCTAAATGAATGACAATGCCCTCTGGGCACAGACAAATGTCTATTCCACGTTGGTTTTAATTGAAATGATGTGAAAACAAAGTTGATTTAACCAGTGTGTGCCCAGTGGGTGATGTATGGGGCGGCAGGGTAGCCTAGTGGGTAGCCTTGAGGCTTGCAAGCCGAAGAACACCCTGCCAACAGTGAATCACGGGGGTGGCAGCATCATGTGGGGTGGCAGGGTAGCCTAGTGGTTAGAGCGTTGGACTAGTAACCGAAAGGTTGCAAGTTTGAATCCCCGAGCTGACAAGGTACAAATCTGTCGTTCTGCCCCTGAACAGGCAGTTAACCCACTGTTCCTAGGCCGTCATTGAAAATAAGAATTTGTTCTTAACTGACTTGCCTAGTTAAATAAAGGTAAAACATAAAAAATGTTGTGGGGGTGCTTTGCTGCTATCTGTTCTGTTCTGGTGCACTTCACAAAACAGATAGCACCATGGGGGAGCATGGTGTCAAGACATCAGTCAGGAAGTTAAAGCTTGGTTGCAAATGGGTCTTCCAAATGGACAATGACCCCAAGCATACTTCCAAAGTTGTGGCAAAATGGCTTAAGGACAACAAAGGTATTGGAGTGGCCATCACAAAGCCCTCAACCTCAATCCTATAGAAGATTTGTGGGCAGAACTGAAAAAGTGTGTGTGAGCAAGGAGGCCTACAAACCTGACTCAGTTACACCAGCTCTGTCAGGAGGAATGGGCAAAAATTCACCCAATTTATTGTGGGAAGCTTGTGGAAGGCTACCTGAAACGTTTGACCCAAGTTAAACAGTTTAAAGGCAATGCTACCAAATACTAATTGAGTGTATCTAAACTTCTGACCCACTGGGAATGTGATGAAAGAAACAAAAGCTGCAATAAACAATTCTCTCTACTATTATTCTGACATTTCACATTCTTATCATAAAGTGGTGACCCTAACTGACCTAAGACAGGGAATTTGTACTTGGATTAAATTTCAGGAATTGTGAAAAACTGAGTTTAAATGTATTTGGCTGTGTATGTAAACTTGTGTCTTCAACTATACGTGTCCTTTTCCAACAATGAGTTAGTTGATAAAAGTCACCTTGTCCTAGAAAGATTTACGTGATTATCAAAACGTCACGCCAGGGTAAGCCTACACAAAACACAGCCCTTATTTGAAGTGTTTCTAAAATCCCCTATGGGAAAAATGAATGGTGGAAAAATGAACCATTTCTCTGTTTGACCACTAGGTTTTATGGGTATTATAACACCTCCACTGTGGGGCTGTAGTATTCCCCAATCCACAACCCAACTCCTTCCCATTTTTCAATTAGTCGTTCAGTCACCGTTTCCGTTCGATTGAACGTTCCAGAACGTAAAAACTTACTGAACGCAGACTTAGTGTACAAAACTCCTCCCACTCCCCTGCTACTTGGACAGAAGCCTGCTCCTTATTGGCCGCTACACACCTCAGTCAATGTAATCAACCATATCACATGAAAGAGGTGGGACTATCCCTTTTATGCCCCCAGTATCTGTTGTAAAGCAGACTGAAGCAGGTTTCTCGCTAGGATTTTTTTACAGTATTACATTAGTACTTTGTTGCAAACATCCCTACAGCATGATGCTGCCACCACCATGCTTCACTGTGGGGATGTGTTCTCGGGATGATGAGAGATGTTGGGTTTGCGCCAGACATAGCGTTTTCCTTGATGCACGTACCACTGATGTGTGGTTTGATATGCCAAATTTTACTTCTGAACTAATTTAGGCTTGCCTAAACAAAGGCAAATACTTAAACAATTACTATTTTAGTTATTTAATTGTTATTAATTTGTAAACATATGTATAATTTTCTTTTCACTTTGACATTATGCAGTATTTTGTGTGGATTAATGCTAAAAAGTACCATTAAATGTATTTCAACTCCACCTAAAATGTGAAATAAGTTCAAGGGGATGTAGACTTTCTATAGGCACTGTAGATGTATATGGTCTGATAGATTGATGTGCATATACAGTAAGTGAACTTCCCTCGTTTGCTAATTGTGTAGCACTGTCACGTTTGGAGCATTTCAGTTTGGGTTTGTTTTCCTTTTAATTTCCTGTGTGCCTCTGTTTGTACCTAGACAAACCATTTATATCACTATCATGTTTCGTCTCCTGTTAGCTGTGACATTTGAAGCTTTACAAAATACTTAACAAACTTAAAAACAAGAAAGATCAAAAGTAAAGCTGGGAATTGTCAGGGACCTCACAATATTATCCCAATACTAACGGTCACTATAGAAAGTCTACACACCCCCTCGGATTTCATCACATTGTTACAAATTGGATTCAAATTAATTTTTCCCCTAGCGTCTGTGCACCCGGTCTCATTTCAAGTAACTTGCTACAGTCTTAAAGACATTTTCAATCATATTCTTTGCATAGAAACCCAAATAAAAGCATGTAGATAGAATGATGTGTGTCATGTATCCTAGAATGGAGGTTTAAAAATGACAGCTGCATCTGCAAATTAGCCAATATGGCATAGCCTACACATATAGCATACCTTGCGATACAATGCTCTCTAAAAACAGTTGTACAATGTGCTCTGAAATAAGATAATCAGTGGTCAGCATGCATACTGTTGGATGCATTGGAATATAAGGTATGGAGAATGATGAAGATCCTGTGGGATTATAGAAAAAGCATTTGGGAAATGAATGTTTGAGTTCAAAAATACAACATTTTAGGTCAATGTGAGTATTTAGGTGGTTTGAATTAGTAACTTTCCTACTAACCTTGTAAAAGTTGATGGTGCTAAAATCTTGCCAATGAATGAATTATTTTACTATGACGGAGTGTGAGATATGTTTTCCATAATGTACGTTTCATGCAGATACATTTGAATAAAGAACACCATCACAAATAAAATTTGACCATTTATTGAGTATGGAGACAAATAACAAAGGTGTCTCAGGCAATATTTGAAGAATCGAAATATAGTGTAACATTCCAATCAATGTATATCAAGTGGCATGGAGACCACAATCTTACAATGTTGCGGTCCAGAAATGAGAGCTTCACCAAAAGCCTGGGCCTCTGATGGAGACTGTAGAACTGTCATCAACGCATGCTTCAGTATTCCTCCTCCTCTCTAGGAGCATTTGTGTGCCCAGGCCTCATAGGTGTATCAAAAGGATTCCACCCTGGTCACCAATGTAAATGACTGATGTCAAGAGAGACGAGTGCCTTAGCCAAATGCAATCTAAAGCTTGTGTGGTCGAGAGACGAGAACTTTATGGCAAAAGCTTGGCTCCTGACGGGGACAACTGGAATTCTCCCCACTGCATGTTACCATAGTAAAATGATCTGTTTGTCACCAGTTAAACTGATTCCACATTGAATTTAGTCTTCAAGATGCTCGAACTGTCACACCCTGATCTGTTTTACCTGTCCTTGTGCTTGTCTCCACCCCCCTCTAGGTGTAGCCCATCTTCCCCACTTATCCCCTGGGTATTTATACCTGTGTCTTCTGTCTGTATGTGCCAGTTCGTCTTGTTTGCCAAGTCAACCAGCGGTTTTCTCTCAGCTCCTGGTTTTTCCTAGTCTCTCTTTTTCCTCGTCCTCCTGGTTTTGACCCTTGCCTGTCCTGACTCAGCCCGCCTGCCTGCCCCTGACCTCGAGCCTGCCTGCCGCCCTGTACCGTTTTGGACTCTGCCCTGACTATGACCTCTTGCCTGTCCCCGACCTGCCTTTTGTCTATCCCTTGGATTATAATAAATGTGTCTGCATCTGGGTCTCGCCTTGTGTCCTGATACAAACAAGCTCTCTCTCTCTCTCTCTCTCTCTCTCTCTCTCTCTCTCTCTCTCTCTCTCTCTCTCTCTCTCTCTCTCTCTCTCTCTCTCTCTCTCTCTCTCTCTCTCTCTCTCTCTCTCTCTCTCTCTCTCTCTCTCTCTCTCTCTCTCTCTCTCTCTCTCTCTCTCTCTCTCTCTCTCTCTCTCTCTCTCTCTCTCTCTCTCTCTCTCTCTCTCTCTCTCTCTCTCACTCACTCACTCACACACGTGAAAGGAAGAACACCCGACACACAGGTTCTACAAGCAGAGGAAGTGGAAGACATTTTTCTGGATTTGAAGTCATTTGTATGTGTTTGCCAGGATCTATACTATGACTGAACAAAAACCGGTCAAACAAGATTGTTTAACTATGTCACGAGTACAGAGCTACTGCTGACTACATTATGGGCCTGTCACATACCTGTATATTCAGGGCAGAAGAGAAACCTAAATCCAAATGCTGATGTGGATACTTTTCTAAGAGCAATGGGGTTATACATATCAACAGCGCACCTATTGACTTTGATGGGAGTTTGTTTGAAAAATAAATATTTATCTTGCCACAAAATGTTATCAGAGAACAAATCCGATTGAGTAAGAGGATAGACCTAGAAATGAGTCTGATAGGTGTAACGTTAACCAAGAGGTGAAGGCCCAACATAAAAAGAATAGGGGAGACATTCAGTGCAGCTTCATCTTTACTCTTTTTGGATGGCTGAAAGGGTCTCAGGGGGCTCCTTCCACTTTAGCCGTGATGCAACCAAACCAGCTTGTTGGGACATTCGACTGTTATATAACTAACACCAAATGTTCCAACAAACTTGCTTGGTTGCATAGCAGCTACTTCCACTAGACCCCAATTGACAGCTCTCTAACGTTACTTCTCTCTATTTTTTAAAAGATATGTTGCAGTAACTGGGGTGCTGTCAAATTATCACTTTGTTTGATTTAAAGTTATTTTTTTCTTCACGTGAATTAAGGCCAAAACAAAATATTAATTCCACAATCTGTAGAATTGTAGCTGTAGGCTGAAACTTTTATCTGCAAAACGTCCTGGCTAGGCTACATGTTATGTTACTGTAGCAACGGCTCTTCTCAATCTGTGACTGTAGTCTACAGTGTAACATTCTGAATAACCTACAATGTAGCTGGAAACACCACGAAACAACACAATGTCACAACATAATAATGTAGCAAACAACCATGTAACAATATTGTAAATACAATGTAACAACATTATAAGCTATAAGACTTGCAGATAAGCTTCATTACCTTATTCACTTCTTTAGAAGTGTAACGTTAAAAGCATTTCGCTACACTCGCATTAACATCTGCTAACCATGTGTATGTGACAAATAAAATTTGATTTGACTTGCTGTCGCGCAATCTTGACCCAAAAGTGTTCAGAATGAAGGTAAGCAGTCGCAACTTTACCTGTGGTAGGATTCATTTGGAGAGGTGAGCAGGGGAACATGATGAGGACAACTCATTCGAATAAGTGTCTCTCACTCTCCTTGTCTCACTCTAGCAGACTTCTGGCATAAAGACTTGATAGTTGCCCCATTTCTCGCTCCAATGTGGTCTCAGAGCATTTCGTATTATTCTGTATGTACATTTCGAGACGTTCCCATTTAGTATGATAAATTACCCTTTGTATGGTATGTATTAATTTGTAGATGTACATCATCCATTTTATATGATATGTTACGACTTACAATTCGTATATATGTTGTAAATTGAAATTCGTACACTATGTTACGAATTTGCCAAGTGTATGATATGTTCTGGATTCCAATTTGTCCGGGCTAATGTTATCTAGCTGGCTAATGTTATCTAGCTGGCTAATGTTATCTAGCTGGCTAACGTTATCTAGCTGGCTAACGTTATCTAGCTGGCTAACGTTATCTAGCTGGCTAACGTTATCTAGCTGGCTAATGATATCTAGCTGGCTAATGTTATCTAGCTGGCTAACGTTATCTAGCTGGCTAACGTTATCTAGCTCGCTAATGTTATCTAGCTGGCTAATGTTATCTAGCTGGCTAATGTTATCTAGCTGGCTAACGTTATCTAGCTGGCTAACGTTATCTAGCTGGCTAACGTTATCTAGCTGGCTAATGTTAGCTAGGTTAGGGTTAAGGTTAGAAGACAGGATTAGGGTTAGGACAAGAGTTTTCTACCATGCTAAGTAGTTGCGAAGTAACTAAAAAGTAGTAAGTAGTTGCATAGTTGCTAAATAGATAAAATGCTAAAGTTGTCTGTGATGAGTGTCACGGGCGTCCTCCTCTTCATCTGAAGAGGAGAGGTGAGAAAGATCGGAGGACCAAAATGCGGTGTGGTATGTGTTCATGATGACATTTAATAAAGAAAACACTGAACACTGAAACACACTATACAAAAACAATAAACGAAATAACAACCGTGACGCTAATGAGAACTGTGCTGACACAAGCAATCAACATAGACAATCACCCACAAACAAACAGTGCAACCCAGGCTACCTAAGTATGATTCTCAATCAGAGACAACTAATGACACCTGCCTCTGATTGAGAACCATACTAGGCCGAAACATACAAATCCCCAAATCATAGAAAAACAAACATAGACTGCTCACCCCAATTCACGCCCTGACCATACTAAATAAATACAAAACAAAGGAAATAAAGGTCAATGACAATGAGATTCGAATATGCAACCTTTGGGTTGCTAGACGTTTGCGTTTTTGCCTTAAGTAACCTTCTGTCTTATGTAAACATACCAAACGTAACATATCATACTAATTTAAGTGTCCCAGATTTACATTTACTATGTTATGTCTAGTCTGAGACCAGTCTCCTCTGTCAACAGAGATGCAAATGTAGAGAGATGTATTCCTGGGCGCACTTTCTGAGGTTCTTTATGTACACTTGGCTCAAACTACCTGCCCCTCAAGTAGTCAGAAGAAAATTGACTACTTCAAAATGGAGATGGCCTCTGCCAATGGCACTGCCCATACTCTCACAGACACCGTAATGGGACAGATACAATGATGTGATGTCTATGGTTTCAGTCAACTTTTTCTTCATATTGTTTTGGAACTTGGGCCTTAAAACTTTAAATTGATTTACACCTGCTGGATCGGCATGTTAACATTGACTGTCTGTCTGCAGTGTAGCAGTCTCTCACATTAGGTCTATGTCATCATGAAGTCTAATCTCTGCTCTCTACAAATGTATTCACCAGTGGATTTTACATATATACTGAACAAAAATATAAACACAACATGTAAAGTGTTGGTCCCGTGTTTCATGAGCTGAAATAAAATATCCCAGAAATGTTCCAATTTTGCTTCCGTCCCTCTCCACGCACCTCCCTGGGCTCGAACCAGGAACTCTCTGCACACATCAACAACTGCCTCTCATGAAGAATAGTTACCTACCACTCCACAAAAGCCACAGCCCTTGTAGAGCAAGGAAACAACTACTTCAAAGTCTCAGAGCAAGTGAAGTCACGAATTGCAACGCTATTAGCGCGCACCTCGCTAACTAGCTAGCCATTGGATGCATATCTGTATACCCAGTCATGTGAAATCCATAGATTAGGGCCTGATTCATTTATTTCAATTGCCTGATTTCCATATATGAACTGTAACTCAGTAAAGTCTTTAAAATTGTTACATGTTGTATTAATTTTTGCACATTGTAGTTTCCAGAAGATACCGACCCAAGTACCATTACGCTTGTTTACACTGAGCTGCACTGGGGTCTGAACGCAATCATAGTTACATTAAGACACTGTGGAGCCAGAGCGAGATATGGGTCAGAAAACAAACCTCAATGTAGGTATGGGATATGTTACTGTACTAAATTTGACCTTTATCCACATTGCTCCATCGAGAAGATTGAAATACTGCTACTTTTTAGTGGGCGTTCAATCTTCTCGGAGTAACAGTTGGGATAATGAGACAATTAGGAGTACAGTGCATTTCTCATTCCAGAACCTAACTACACCGCAAAAGTCGGGTAAACAAGACATTCCTGTAGATATTTTCTCTCCACTTCCTGTCTTCAAAAGGACCAACCGGTAAAGTGGAAATATATATTTATTTAACATTCTTCCCTGTAGTGATTCGTGCGTGTTTTTTAACACGACTTCTTTCAGACTGAATATCCATGGGGTAACCGTGGTAACACAGTATGATTTTTAAGCAACCTAGGTGCTTGTTTACTAGGCTGATAAATCAGACTGTGATTCCAGCTTTCTGTTTACAAGGCCTGAAACTAAGCACTGCAAAAACTTTCCTTACAAGCCAGAATGTTGAATAAAATTACATTTGAACTTACTCTACCCGTTGTCTGTGCAGTTGGTCCTTCTGCTGGTCGAAATTTGAGATATAATATCTACAGGAAAGTATTTTTTACCTGACTTTTTAGAGCGCCGGTACTACCATTGAGATTTCTATCAGCTGGCACATGCGCAAAACCATGTAAACACATGCACGACTTAGATTAGTAAACACATGCAGGACTTAGATTAGTAAACGCACGACATAGATTAGTAAACACATGCACGACTTAGATTAGTAAACACATGCAGGACTTAGATTAGTAAACACATGCAGGACTTAGATTAGTAAACGCACGACATAGATTAGTAAACACATGCAGGACTTAGATTAGTAAACACATGCAGGACTTAGATTAGTAAACACATGCAGGACATAGATTAGTAAACATAGATTACGACATAGATTAGTAAACACATGCAGGATTTAGATTAGTAAACACATGCACGACTTAGATTAGTAAACACATGCACGACTTAGATTAGTAAACACATGCAGGACTTAGATTAGTAAACACATGCAGGACTTAGATTAGTAAACACATGCACGACTTAGATTAGTAAACACATGCAGGACTTAGATTAGTAAACACATGCACGACTTAGATTAGTAAACACATGCAGGACTTAGATTAGTAAACACATGCACGACATAGATTAGTAAACACATGCACGACATAGATTAGTAAACACATGCACGACATAGATTAGTAAACACATGCACGACATAGATTAGTAAACACATGCACGACATAGATTAGTAAACACATGCACGACATAGATTAGTATGCATGCATCGTGTGCATGTATTTCTGTCTTGTGCATGTGCCTTAGGTCAGTTTTTCCAAACTCCAGTCCTTGAGTAGCACCAACAGCACACAATATTGTTGTCACCCAGGACAAGCACACAGACGGAACTTGTAAACTAATCATCAAGCCCTCAATGAGTTGAATTAGGTACGTTTTGCGACAACAAACGTGTGCTGTTGATGGTACTCAAGGATTTGGGAAACACTGCCTTAAGTGATGAGCAAACAAATCTTGATTTCCAGAGACAGAGACCTGCGTTTTAAAATCCGTTTGTTTTTAATACTACTTCCTGTGGATATTTTGACTTCAATTTCGACCTGAATAAGAACCAAGCCCATGGATAATCGACAGTAAATTCAAATACAATTGTATTCAACATTCATGGCAGACAAGGGATGTTTAGTTATTTATCCATATAAAATGTGTGACTATGCTATACAGGCAATGGAAAGCATAATCACATTCGGGACTAGTTGTTTACGTGCAGTCTCCACAGGTACAATAAGCTGAGCCGTAACATCAGAGAGCTTGATCAAAAGATCTGTGATCTGGATGAGAAGGATGGCTTCAGAGCCCACAGCACAGGTCAACTACTTGAGAAACTGTATCACTGTGACCTTCTGAATTCGAACTCAGGTCCCCTGCACCCATAGGAAACTTCTCTGTCATCTAAAATGAACATGTGGTAACACAGGTTTACTACAGAGTGATGATGATGTCTAACATTAGCATCTCTTCTTAAAGGTACGGCACTGGACTGATCCCTACCAAATAGAACTTGGCTCTCACAGAGAAAGTCACAAGCCTCTTCATTCTGCTGGTGAATGAACCCATTCCATCTCTCAATACCAATAGTAGATTTAGATCAATTTATTCATCAATTGTACACAAGATCCAAAGGAAATTTGAAATGTTTCTGCTTTATTCCAATCCTTCTGGAAGACACACATACTGTACTTACACAGGTTGGAGCAGGTGGCTGCCACACTGGGCACCCGTGAGACAGTTGTTGTGGGGGGGGGGGGTTAAGCAGTGGTGTAAAGTACTTAAGTAAAAATACTTTAAAGTACTACTTAAGTCGTTTTCTGTACTTTACTTTAATATTCATATTTTTGACTACTTTTACTTCACTACATTCCTAAAGAAAATGTTATTTTTACTCCATACATTTTCCCTGACACCCAAAATTATCTATATCTCCATCTCTGATTTACAGGAGGTGGCTGCCCACCATAATGGTTAGCTTACAAATGTCTCAGATCCTGAACGATTAATGTACCTGAACGATGTCGAGCTTTGTGTGTGTGTGTGTGTGTGTGTGTGCTGTGGCAATGTTTTTGAACCCTCTGAAATGTCAATAAGATTGTGCATCTGTGATTATCTACAGTATTCAGTGCTTTGTGGCATTGACTGTTCCTTAGATGTGCATGTGGGACCAGGGATTGTCACAGACCCATCTCCTCATCAATAGGTGAGTGTTGGGTTTTGATTTAGTCTACTTTTTTATTTTCTAGCATCTTGTCATTGCTCAAACCAGCTGCACTGTCCCTAAATCCTACATTATTTAATCAGAAATATGATAGACTTTGTAACCTGGATTGACTCTTCAAAGATTAACTGCATATTTGACCTACAATGATGTGAGACCACTATCAAACATAAACTGCACTTTGTCACACTTATCTTGACAATATGTTTGAAAGCTCAAAAGTTCCAGGCATAAGTTTGGATGAAGTAGTCTATGATGGTAAATAGTGTTGTACAAATGGGGATTCTGATCGTCTCATTGGTGCCTTTTGTTTTCCAGAAGGAGAATCTTGTGGCGCAGACCTAGTGACCGACTGGGTCATTGAAGAGGCATGCATATGCTTATGTGTGCATGTCAAGTATGAGCATGTGTGTGCGTTTAACCGTGCGACTATGTTTTTGGGAGTGTTAATTCTAATTTCAACATGTAGTGTTCCAATTTTTTTATTCTGATAAACATTGAGAAGATAGTAAATATACCTTTGAACAAATAATTACTTACAATTATGTATGTTTTGTAAACAATAAACTCACGGTAACAAGTTGTTTCACACTTAAGACCATTTGCATATAGAATTTTCCTTCAGAGAAATGGTAAAGAACCCCCACCTCGTAATGTAAACATTGCTAACACATTTTCAATCCCTTTTATACTCCAGCGAATGGGATTATACAAACACTATGAATGCACAGAAAGCTACACCTCGCTCACATTAGCAACCACAGGTCAGTATGTGTCCATTCAGATATTCAACATGACACACAGCTGAAACAGACATGAGTCCATCCACTCATCCAGTACACAGACCAGGTCCCACCCTCCCCCTAAGGCACCCGTGTACAAGGTCCCACCCTCCCCCTAAGGCACCCGTGTACAAGGTCCCACCCTCCCACCCCCCCCCTAAGGCACCCGTGTACAAGGTCCCACCCTCCCCTAAGGCCCCTAAGGCACCCTAACCCGTGTACAAGGTCCCACCCTCCCCCTAAGGCACCCGTGTACAAGGTCCCACCCTCCCCTAAGGCAGGTCCCACCCTCCCCTAAGGCACCCGTGTACAAGGTCCCACCCTCCCCCTAAGGCACCGTGTACCAGGTGTACTAAGGCAGGTCCCACCCCCCCCTAAGGCACCCGTACCAGGTCCCACCCTCCCCAAGGTCCCACCAGGTCCCACCCTCCCCCTAAGGCACCCGTGTACAAGGTCCCACCCACCCCCCTAAGGCACCCGTGTACAAGGTCCCACCCTCCCCCTAAGGCACCCGTGTACAAGGTCCCACCCCAAGGTCCCCCCTCCCCTAAGGCACCCGTGTACAAGGTCCCACCCTCCCCCTAAGGCACCCAAGGTGTACAAGGTCCCACCCTCCCCTAAGGCACCCGTGTACAAGGTCCCACCCACCCTCCCCCCCCTAAGGCACCCGTGTACAAGGTCCCACCCTCCCCCTAAGGCACCCGTGTACAAGGTCCCACCCTCCCCCCCTACAAGGTCCCCCCTAAGGCACCCGTGTACAAGGTCCCACCCTCCCCCCCTAAGGCACCCGTGTACAAGGTCCCACCCTCCCCTAAGGCAGGTCCCACCCTCCCCTAAGGTGTACAAGGTCCCACCCTCCCCCTAAGGCCCCTAAGGCACCCGTGTACAAGGTCCCACCCTCCCCCCCTAAGGCACCCGTGTACAAGGTCCCACCCTCCCCTAAGGTGTACAAGGTCCCACCCTCCCCCTAAGGCACCCGTGTACAAGGTCCCACCCTCCCCCTAAGGCACCCATGTAGGAACTTAAGCTTTGCTGTTAACAGAAACCATTAATATATTACAATTGACAGTTTTAATATTTGGTTACAAAGGGAACCCAGACTATCTCCTCTTTCACAGTCCTTACGCATCAGATCCACCAGAAACGCACATAGACGATGAGTGTAATGAAGAAGACTGCCCCGGCTGCTATCTTGGCATAGGTGGATCGGGTGTTGAGGTACTTGGCATCGCTGCGGTACTTCTTTGAAAGGCTGGACAGATTGCTGGCTTTGGTGTCGAGAGCTGTAGGGAAAAACATTTCTGATGAATATTTAGGACCGTAATGTAACCAAAAGCTGCATTATATCTTACTGTGAATGTATATGCAGGCTTCAAATCATAAATGAATAAGAAAGGTGGGCAATTCCTGACATGAAAGTATGACTAAAAGTTTTTAAAGAACTAGGATTTTCAAAATGTGCAACAAGTTTCTAATACAAGGGAGAGTATATGTAACTGTGAATCTCAGTGTTTGGAACATCACTGTTTTAACTTTGATGTCAACAGATAGAACATTAAAAAAATAAAAAAGTACTCTACAAAACTTAGAAATGTGCCTTTTTCACATGTTGAAACGGGTATTGTGCTGGTGATAACTGATGTATGAAAGTGATGGTTGCCGTTTAACAGATATTGCGATTCAACAACTGATGTCATTGAATATGGATCCAGCTCCATTATACAGTTGAAGTCGGAAGTTTACATACACCTTAGCCAAATACATTTAAACTCAGTTTTTCCACAATTCCTGACATTTAATCCTAGTAAAAATTCCCTGTCTTTGGTCAGTTAGGATCACCACTATTTGAAGAACGTGAAATGTCAGAATAATAGTAGAGAGAATGATTTATTTCAGCTTTTATTTCTTTCATCAAATTCCCAGTGGGTCAGAAGTTTACATACACTCAATTAGTATTTGGTACCATTGCCTTTAAATTGTTTAACTTGGGTCAAACGTTTCTGTAGCCTTCCCCACGCTTTCCACAATAAGTTGGGGGAATTTTGGCCCATTCCTCCTGACAGAGCTGGTGTAACTGAGTCAGGTTTGTAGGCCTCCTTGCTCACACACACTTTTTCAGCTCTGCCCACAAGTTTTCTATGGGATTGAGGTCAGGGCTTTGTGATGGTCACTCCAATACCTTGACTTTGTTGTCCTTAAGCCATTTTGCCACAACTTTGGAAGTATGCTTGGGGTCATTGTCCATTTGGAAGACCAGTTGGCGACCAAGCTTTAACTGATGTCTTGAGATGTTGCTTCAATATATCCACAGAATTTCCCTTCCTCATGATGTTATCTGTTTTGTGAAGTACATCAGTCCCTCCTGCAGCAATGCACCCCCACAACATGATGCTGCCACCCCCGTGCTTCCTGGTTGGGATGGTGTTCTTGGACTTGCAAGCCTCCCCCTTTTTCCTCCAAACATAACAATAGTCATTATGGCCAAACAGTTCTATTTTTGTTTCATCAGACCAGAGGACATTTCTCCAAAAAGTACGATCTTTGTCCCCATGTGCAGTTGCAAACCATAGTCTGGCTTTTTTAGAGAGGTTTTGGAGCCGTGGATTCTTCCTTGCTGAGCGGCCTTTCAGGTTATGTCGATATAGGACTCGTTTTACTGTGGCTATAGATACTTTTGTACCGGTTTCCTCCAGCATCTTCACAAGGTCCTTTGCTGTTGTTCTGGGATTGATTTGCACTTTTCGCACCAAAGCACGTTCATCTCTAGGAAACACAACGCGACTCCTTCCTGAGCGGTATGACGGCTGCGTGGTCCCATGGTGTTTATACTTGTGTACTATTGTTTGTACAGATGAACATGGTACCTTCAGGCATTTGGAAATTGCTCCCAAGGATGAACCAGACTTGTGGAGGTCTCACTTTCTTTCTGAAGTCTTAGCTGATTTCTTTAGATTTTCCCATGATGTCAAGCAAAGAGGCACTGAATTTGAAGGTAGGCCTTGAAATACATCCATAGGTACACCTCCAATTGACTCAAATTATGTCAATTAGCCTATCAGAAGCTTCTAAAGCCATGACATAATTTTCTGGGATTTTCCAAGCTGTTTAAAGGCTCAGTCAACTTAGTGTATGTAAACTTCTGACCCACTGGAATTGTGATAGAGTGAATTATGAGTGAAATAATCTGTCTGTAAACAATTGTTGGAAAAATTATTTGTGTCATGCAAAGTTTGCCAAAACTATAGTTTGTTAACAAGACATTTGTGGAGTGGTTGAAAAACGAGTTTTGTGTATGTAAACTTCTGACTTCAACTGTATGTATGAAAACATCTGCTAAACTATCCCTTTTAAATGAATGATGTGTATTTTATGTCTGTATGGTGGGTTTGATGCCAGGGCTGTGTACTGTACGAGGTATGATTATTATAAATGACCTGATAGGGCCTCTCCTCGTTGCAGGACCTCTTCAATGTTTGCCACCATGATCCGCTGGACATCCTGCAGTTCTGTGTTGATGCTGCCCAGGTTCCTCCGTGCCCTGCTGTCAATGTAGGTTTTTTTGGTTTTCTGGATGTATGTGTCTGAGGACAGAGGAAGGATGAGACGCAATTACACACTAAGTGTTGGTTTATGGTGCATCTCCATTACATTGAGTCATTTAGCAGACCCTCTTTTCCAGAACGACTTACAGGAGCAATTAGGGTTAAGTGCCTTGCTCAACGGCACAACAGATTTTTCACCTTGTTGGCTTGGGGATTTGAACCAGAGACCTTCAGGCTGCTGGCCCAACGCTCTTACCTCTAGGCTACCTGACACCCTACTCTAATGTGGCATCCTCTAGTTGTCTACTCGTCTCTGCTGCACTGAATCAAAAAACATGGAATGGGGGACAGCAACATAGCAGGGAATTTGCTTTCGCCAGACTTATTTAGTTGTTGTTTTTTTACGTCAGTGTGGATTAAGGAAAGGCATTATGAAGGAAAGGACATTTCCCAAATGCTTTTTGTTTGCCTGGGATGTCTTAAAAATGGGACGATAATGAGTGAAAAAAAGACAACCTCTCACCAAACTCAATGAAAGAGTACGGCCTGGAGACTGTGGAGACTTTCTTTCCATGCTGCTCATGGAATTCTGTCTGGAGGTCTTCCAGGTACCCAAAGACCAGCCTCTTGGGAAACACGGCTTCGCACAAGGCCAAGTAGCACACACCATGTTCTAATACATAGCTGGGGAGACAGACAGTAGTATGTTAATGGAAAGTTACAGAGTTATAGTGAAGCTTCATTGAGATTTCCACATAGACCCACAGCATCCGTCCAGTGACAGGCTAGAGAGTTATCGTAAAAAGGTTAATTGTCTCCAGAGTTACTCCTGACCACATTACCAGTCTTGCCTAGTTTACTCACAAAACAACTCTGGGCCCTGAATGACACAGCAGACACACCGCAGTGCATACTAAATGAACGGCAAGGACACAAATCGGAACATCGCTTTGACTTCCTCAATACCACGAAATACACAAAGATAATAATGACAGTATTATAAACACAGATTTAGGAGGAGGTCCTAGAGAGTTCCACCTTTGATTATCACACAAGACTGCTACTTGACTGGTAAATATAGAATGGTGGATAGGCTGTATGCAAAATATAAAATGACAATTGTGCATAGAAGATTAATCATGTTACTTAGTGTTAGTGTTTTCAGTATGCTGGTAATTCAAATTTACACAAGGATGTGTTCTTAAGGCCTCATCAGCTTGGTTATTATCAGTTAGTCAATAGTTACTCAATTAATAAGTAACTTTTTGGTACAATTTTACATGTTCAGCCTAGGAGAACCTGTAGAGTGTGTGTGTCGAGTCCATCCAACTCCAATCCTATTGGCTGTGTGTGTGAAAGAGAAATTCATCTTCATTAGCTTATTATATTCAACAAAAATATAAACAACAATTTCAAAGATGTTACTGAGTTACAGTTCATATAAAGGAACTCACTAAATTGACAAATTCTTTAGGCCCTAATCTATGGATTTCACATGACTGGGCAGGGGTGCAGCCATGGGTGGGCCTTGGAGGGCATAGGCCCACCAACTTGGCAGTCAGGCCCACCCATTGGGGAGCCAGACTCAGCCAATCAAAATGAGTTTTTCCCCACAAAAGGGCTTTATTACAGACAGAAATACTCCTCAGCAACCCCCCCTCAGACGATCCCACACGTGAAGACGCCTGATGTGGAGGTCCTGGGTTGGCGTGGTTACGTGTTTTTGCGGTTCTAAGGCTGGGTTAATATACTGCCAAATTCTTCAAAATGACATTGGAAGCAGTTTATGGTAGAGAAATTAACATTAAATTATGTAGTAACAGCTCTGGTAGATATTCATGCAGTCAGCATGCTAATTGCACACGCCCTCAAAACATCTGTGGCCTTGTGTTGTGTGACAAAACTGTACATTTCAAGTGGCCTTTTATTGTCCCCAGCAAAAGGTGCACCTGTGTAATGATCATGCTGTTTAATCAGCTTCTTGATATGCCACCTGTCAGGTGGATGGATTATCTTGGCGAAGGAGAAATGCTCACTAACTGGGATGCAAACAAATTTGTGCACACAATTTGACAGAAATAAGCTTTTTGTGCATATGGAACTATTCTGGGATTTTTTTAAATTTCAGCTCACGAAACCAACACTTTACATGTTGCGTTGATATTTTTGTTCAGTGTAGTAACCCTCCCCAACAATATCACTCTGGATGCAGTAGTGACTATGATATTATTTAAGACAAATGTAAAAGATAAAAATATATAATATTAAGAAAATCCACTTCTAACAATACTTACTGGAAAGACATGACCCCAGCCTCCAGGGTACATCTGTTGGGGCTCTGGGCATTGAGTTTGCGGCAGAGCTGCTTAGCCTGGCTCTGGTAGTGTTGCAAGTCTCTTCCTGACTAAACATAGGCGAGATAAAGGGGTATAAAATAACATGTTTGCAGTTATAACAAACTTCTACACTATATCTGATAGAAAGCAAATGGGAAAATAAAATGTTAGCTAGTAGTATTCAGCAGAATATGATACAACTTAGCCGTGCTAACTTTACAAACATGATTTAGCCTTCTAACTAGCTAGCTAGTTAAATTAGTTAGGAAGTATGCTACATGACCAAAAGTATGTGTACACCTGCTCATCGAACATCTGCACACACTTCATCAGTCTCTCATTCACAATTTGACAACCACTTGATAATATACTCAGACTATTCTCAATTTAATCTGGTCTTTACCTATAGCCTACTAAAACACACTAACATGACCAATGTGGACACCTGCTTGTTGACCACCTCGTTCCAAAATCATGGGCATTAATATGGAGTTGGTCCCCCTTTGCTGCTATAACCATCCTCCTGAGAAGGCTTTCCACTAGATGTTGGAACACATCGCGGCTGAACCGTTGTTGCTCCTAGACATTTCCACTTCACAATAACAGCCCTTACAGTTGACCAGGGCAGCTCTAGCAGGGGAGAAATTTGACTAACTGACTTGTTGGAAAGGTGGCATCCTATGACGGTGCCACGTTGAAAGTCATGGAGCTCTTCAGTAAGGTTATATTACTGTCAATGTTTGACTATGGAGATTGCATGGCTGTGCGCTCAAACAACTATCAGTAATGGGTGTGGCTGAAATAACCAAATCTACTCATTTAAAAGGGTATCCACATACTTTTGTATGTATATACAGTGCATTCAGGAAAGTTCAGACCCCTTCACTTTTTGTTACGTTTACAGCCTTATTCTAAAATTGATTAAATTGTCCCCCCCATCAATCTACACACAATACCCCATAATAACAAAGCAAAAACAGCTTTTAGAACTTTTTGCTAATTTATATTAAAAAAAAAAAAACTCATATCACATTTACATAAGTATTCAGACCCTTTACTCAGTACTTTGTTGAAGCATCTTTGGCAGCAATTACATCCTTGAGTCGTCTTGGGTATGACGCTACAAACTAGGCACATGTATTTGGGGAGTTTCTTCGTAGGTTCCTGCCTTTCGCGGGAGTTTTTCCTAGCTGCCGTGCTTCTACATCTGCATTGCTTGCCGTTTGGGGTTTTAGAGTGGGTTTCTGTATAGCACTTTGTGACATCTGCTGATGTAAAAAGAGCTTTATAAATACATTTGATTGATTAATTTCTCCCATTCTTCTCTGCAGATCGTCTCAAGCTCCGTCAGGTTGGATGGGGAGCGTCGCTGCGCAGCTATTTTCAGGTCTCTCCAAAGATTGGGTTCACTTCCCTCACCAAGGCTCTTCTCCCCCGATTGCTCAGTTTGGCCGGGTGGCCAGGTCTACGAAGAATCTTGGTGATTCCAAACATTCTCCCATTTAAGAACGATGGAGGCCACTGTGTTCTTGGGGACCTTCAATGCTGCATTTTTTGGTACCCAGATCGGTGCCCAGATCGGTGTCTTGTCACAGTCCTGTCTCAGAGCTCTACAGACAATTCATTCGACCTCATGGCTTGGTTTTTGCTCTGAGGGTATACTTATGTAAATAAGATATTTCTGCTTTTTCTTTTTAATAATTTTTTTTAAAAGTCTAATAACCTGTTTTAACTTTGTCTTTATGAGGTATTGTGTGTAGATTGATGAGGGGAAAAATGACTTGATCCATTTCAGAATAAGGCTGTAACGTAACAAAATGTGGAAAAAGTGAAGGGTCTGAATACTTTCCGATTGCACTGTATAGCATAGCTCTCAAACTCCAGGTATCATTCTGCCTTCTCCCTGGAGTTCTCAGTCATAAGCTTCACCGATGTCTGGTTCAGGTTAACTACAATCCCAACGCTGTGATTTAACACTTAGAAACGTCAATAATCATTGCTTGCAATATGGCTTTCAAAACATATGGCCCTCATCTTTCAACAGCGAGAAAGAATCCTTCAAATAAAAAATAAAAAACACACTTACTGTCTCAGCACAGATCCATACTAGAGGTCGACCAATTAATCGGCATGGCCGATTAATTAGGGCCGATTTAAAGTTTTCATAACAATCTGTAATATGCCTTTTTGGACGCCGATTATGGCCGATTACATTACAATCCATGAGAAAACTGCGTGGCAGGCTGACCACCTATTACGCGAGTGCAGCGACAAAAGGACCTTGTGGCTGCAATGAGCCAAGGTAAGTTGCTAGCTAGCATTAAACTTTTCTTATAAAACAACCATCAATCTTTACATAATCACTAGTTAACTACACATGGTTGATGATGTTACTAGGTTAACTAGCTTGTCCTGCGTTGCATATAATCAATGCGCTGTTAATTTATCATCGAATCACAGCCTACTTCAACTTTTCCAAAAGGTTGATGATTTAACAAAAGCGCATTCGCGAAAAAAGCACATTCATTGCACAAATTTACCTAACCATAAACATCAATGCCTCTCTTAAAATATATTTTTAAACCTGCATATTTAGTTAAAATAAATGCATGTTAGCAGGCAATATTAACTAGGGAAATTCTGTCACTTATCTTGCGTTCAGTGCAAGCAGAGTCAGGGTATATGCAACAGTTTGGGTCACTTGGATCGTTGCGAACTGTTTCTTCCTAACAAAGACCGTAATTAATTTGCCAAAATTGTACATAATATTGAAGGTTGTGCAATTTAACAGCAATATTTAGACTTAGGGTTGCCACCCGCTCAACAAAATACGGAATGGTTCCGTATTTCACTGAAAGAATAAACATTTTGTTTTCGAAATTATAGTTTCCGGATTTGACCATATTAATGAGCAAAGGCTCGTATTTCTGTGTGTTTATTATAATTAATTTGATATTTGATAGAGCAGTCTGACTGAGCGGTGGTAGGCAGCAGCAGGCTCGTAAGCATTCATTCAAACAGCACTTTACTGCATTTGCGAGCAGCTCTTAGCAATGCTTGAAGCACAGCGCTGTTTATGACTTCAAGCCTATCAACTCTCGAGATTAGGCTGGCAATAAAGTGCCTATAAGAACATCCAATAGTCAAAGGTTTATGAAATAGAAATGGTACAGAGAGAAATAGTTGACGCGTCATAATTCCTATAACTACAACCTAAAACTTCTTAACTGGGAATATTGAACCACCAGCTTTCACATGTTCTCATGCTCTGGGCAAGGAACTTAAACATTAGCTTTTTTACAAGGCATATATTGCAATTTTACTTTCTTTTCGCATTATTTAAACCAAATTGAACATGTTTCATTATTTATTTGAGACTAAATAGATTTTATTTATTTATTATATTAAGTTCAAATAAAAGGGTTCATTGTTCATTCAGTATTGTTGTAATTGCAATTATTACAAATAAATATACAAATTGGCCGATTAATCTGCTTTTTTTGGTTCCTCGAATAAATCGGTGTTGAAAAATCATAATCGGTCAACCTCTAATCCATACAGCTTCCACTTCCTGAGTCACACTTACACACAGGTGTTCTGAGCATAATAAATAATGGCGCCGTAGATGGCAGCCGTTTTACGGTCTCCTAACCAATTGTGCGATTGTGTGTATTTTGTTGCGTTATTTGTAACTTATTTTGTACATAACGTTTCTGACAATGTCTCTTATGACTGAAAAGAGCTTCAAGATATCAGGATATCAGACGCAAAGGATTTACTTCAGACACCCGACAAGAACCAAATCCCTGTGATTGACATTAGAAAGAGACGGAGATATCGGGACATAGGTCAGGGTGCCTTATAAGGATCCGACAGCGAGTGGGTAATCTGCCTCTACCATCAGTCGTATTAGCCAACGTATAATCATTGGATAACAAAATAGATGAACTACAATCACGAATACCTTACCAATGGGACATTAAAAACTGTAATATCTTACGTTTTACGAGTCGTGTCTGAACGACGACATTAATAACATACAGCTGGCGGGGTTTACGCTGCATCGGCAAGATAGAACAGCCGTCGTCAGTAATACAAGGTGTGGCGGTCTGTGTATATTTGTAATCAACAGCTGGTGCACAAAATCTAATAGTAAGGAAGTATCAAGGTGTTGCTTGGCTGAGGTAGAGTATCTCATGACAAGCTGTAGACCACACTATTTACCAAGAGAGTTTGTCTATTTACCACCACAAACCAATGCTGGCACTAAGACCGCAACCAATGAGCTGCATATGGCCATAAGCAAACAGGAAAAGGCTCATCCAGAGGCAGCGCTCCTAGTGGCCGGGGACTTTATTGCAGGAAACTTGGATCCGTTTTATTCCAAGAGGAAAAAAAAAAAAACTCTAGACCGCCTTTACTCCACACACAGAGACACGTACAAAGCACTCCATCGCCCTCCATGTAGAAAATCTGACCATAATCCTATCCTACGGATTCCTGCTTACAAGCAAAAGCTAAAGCAGGAAGCACCAGCGACTCGGTCAATAAAGAAGTGGTCAGATGACGCAGATGCTAAGCTACAGGACTGTTTTGCTAGCACAGACTGGAATATCTTCCTGGATTCTTCCGATGGCATTGAGGAGTACACCACATCAGTCACTGACTTCATAAATAAGTGCATCAATGACGTCGTCCCCACAGTGACTGTACGTACCCCAACCAGAAGCCATGGATTACAGACAACATCTGCACTGAGCTAAAGGGTAGAGCTGTCGCTTTCAAGGAGCTGCCCTCCGAACAACGATAAAAAAGGCAAAGCATCAATACAGGACTAAGATTGAATCATACTACACCGGCTCTAGCACTCGTCGGATTTGGCAGGGCTGGCAAACTATTACAGACTACTAAGGGAAGCACAGCTGCGAGCTGCTCAGTGACACGAGCCTACCAGACGAGCTAAATTAGTTCAATGCTCGCTTCGAGGCAAGCAACACTGAAGCATGCATGAGACCATCAGCTGTTCCAGACGACAGTGTGATCGCGCTCTCAGTAGCCAACGTGCTTAAGACCTTTAAACAGGTCAACATTCACAAGGCCGCAGGGCCAGAAGGATTATCATGACTTGTACTCCGAGCATGCACTGACCAACTGGCAAGTGTCTTCACTTATATTTTCAACCTGTCCGTGACCGAGTCTGTAATACCAACATGTTTCAAACACACCACCATAGTGTTCCTGGGCACAGGGACTAAGGTAACCTGCCTAAATGACTACCGACCCATAGCACTAACATCTGTAGCCATGAAGTGTTTTGAAAGGCTGGACATGGCTCACATCAACACCATTATTCCAGAAACCCTAGACCCACTCCAATTTGCATACCGCCCCAACAGATCCACAGATGATGCAATCTCTATTGCACGCCACACTGCCCTTTCCCACCTGGACAAAAATAACACCTTTGTGAGAATGCTGTTCATTGACTACAGCTCAGCGTTCAAAACCATAGTGCCCTCAAAGCTCATCACTAAGCTAAGGACCCTGGGACTCCCTCTGCAACTGGATCCTGGACTTCCCGACGAGCCGCCCCCAGGTGGTAAGGATAGGTAACAACACATCCACCACGCTGAGCCTCAACACGGGGGCCCCTCATTGGTGCGTGCTCACTTCCTGCACACGCATGACTGCATGGCCAGGCATGACTCCAACACCATCATTAAGTTTGCCAACGACACAACAGTGGTAGGCCTGATCACCGACAAAGATGAGACAGGACAACAACCTCTCCCTCAACGTGAACAAGACAAAGGAGATGATTGTGTACTACAGCAAAAGGAGGACTGAGCACGCACCCATTCTCATCAACGGGGCTGTAGTGGAGCAGGTTGAGAACTTCAAGTTCCTTGGTGTCACATCACCAACAAACTGTCATGGTCCAAACACACCAAGACAGTCATGAAGAGGGCACGCAAAGCCTATTGCCCCTCAGGAGACCGAAAATATTTGGTATATGTCCTCAGATCCTCAAATAGTTCTACAGCTGCATTATCGAGAGCATTCTGACTGGTTGCATCACTGCCTGGTATGGCTGGCAACTGCTTGGCCTCCGACCGCAAGGCACTACAGAGGGTAGTGCTTACGGCCCAGCACATCACTGGGCCAAGCTTCCTGTCATCCAGGAGCTCTTTACTAGGCAGTGTCAGAGGAAGGCCCTAAAAAGACCCCAGCCACCCTAATCATAGACTGTTCTCTCTGCTACTTCACGGCAAGTGGTACCGAAGCACCAAGTCTAGGTCCAAAAGGCTTCTTAACAGCTTCTACCCCCAGGTCATAAGACTCCTAAATAGCTAATCAAATGTCTATCCAGACTATTTGTATTGTTTTCGTCCCCCTCTTTTACGCTGCTGCTACTCTATTATCTATGCATAGTCACTTTAACTCTACCTACATGTACATATCACCTCAATTACCTCGACTAGCCTGTGCCCCTGCACATCGACTCTGTACCGGTACCCCGTGTATATAGCCTCGCTACTGTTATTTTACTACTGCTCTTTAATTATTTGTTATTTTTATCTTAACTATTTTTTACTTACGACTCGTTTTTCTTTAAACTGCATTGTTTGTTAAGGGCTTGTAAGTAAGCATTTAATTGTATTCGGCGCATGTGACGAATAAAACTTGATTTGATTTTCTAGATAGATAGCTATCTTTAACACATGTGGTTGCCTCTTGTCTTCAGTATGTTTTCTGTAAACGTGCACTGTACCATAGAGATATGGCCATGTGGGAACACTAACCCTTTCAAGGTGTGTATCAATTTAACCATTTTTGTTATATTATTTCTAGCTGATTTGAAAGACAAGGTCCTTATGCTTCCAAAAACTGTACCGCAAGCGATGTGTGTAAATGTTCAGATTGACAGAGCAACCACATACAGAAGACGCCTTCGTCAAATGACTTATGTGCAATGCAATGACACCGAGTCGTGATCGAGGACTAACCTTAGCTAGGAAACACATTTTATTCATTCAAACCTGCTCGTCTTCTTGCATCGATGCAGCAAGCGGCAGTCCATCTGCTACCCGAGCGATCATTGTCAGCAAAACCATATTGACCGAAATCTCTGAAATTCACACTACAGATTGAGTTGTAGGTGTTTACTGGCTGTGCCAAAACTTCCTATAAACTTGGCTACGTAGCTTCTGCTGTCAATTCTGACGCGCTGGAGGGGAGCTCGATGTGTGAGCTGGCCGGAAGTCCATGTTGTTGCGCCCTGGAATTGGGTCCGACTGCAAATCCGTTATTTTGCAACTTTCTTACAAATAGCCATAACTGTATCGTTTGTCAGTTATACAAAAACAAACGCAACGGAATTTGTTGCAAAAAAAAAAAACCGATAATATTTTGTAATGTAATTTTGTTTATATTTTTTGTCTCATAAAGTTCGATTATCCAGACCGGACCAGACAGTGAGCCAGACGGATAGCACCTCGATTGCTTATGTCTGATGGTGTATTGAGAGATGCAGATGTCCCTGATGCCGGCGCCTGTCCTTTGAAGCTGGTCGAACGCCTAAGAACCAATACAGGCAGAACCATGAACAGATCCTGTAAAAAATGGTAAATTTTGTAATGTTTGTCCTTGCGATAACATTGGATATTTGTATTTTGTCTTGTCCAGTCGTTTTGTTTGTGTTAAGGTTTGCTGGCTCTTTGTATAGGGAATCGTTGTGCAATGGAACCGTGTTCTTATTGGATTTTCTTTTGTTATTATACTCAAAAGCTGATATTCAGTTTTTAATTTAAATTCAATTCAATTCAATTTTGGTCCCGTTTTTCCAGCTCTTGCTTACGAAATAAATAATAATAGTTGCTATATCCTGCCTGTAATAAAGCTCAATTGATAGCATCCTCGATGCATTGAAATAGCCTGATGATGGCATACATGACCATATAGCTTTCCTAATATAGCCTATTGCATGTTTGCACTACAAACAATACGTCTCCATTTGAGGGCTCATGTTATAATTTTTTTTATCCGTGCTCTTGACCATCAACAAACATGCCTCAATAGCACACACAACCAGCCATTATGTATATACTCTCGTCTACCATTCGTACAAGACATCGCTGGTAACTTGATTGGGTCACGAACGCATATTCCTAATTGTCACGTCCCTCCATTTGCTGGTGGCCCAATCCGTCTCGCAGGAGATTACCCCGCGCATTGGCACCATTGGCATCGCGAACGCCTTTGAATGGCCCATGGTGTGAGGTGCAGCTGGCACACCATGTGTTGTGATTGGAGCTCACGACTGCGCATCGCTAAACCGTGTGTTGTGATTGGACAATTAAAAATCAAGGTCTCTTCATAAAACAAGGCCTCTTCATATATTCATGTAGACTTAGTGAAGGCCTTGGCCAGTGGGATATTATTGGATATTTCTGATTACTTAATCATGGTGAAATGTTCATTTGGGTGGCCTCCTAATTGGCAAGTTAATTGACTAGTCACTGACACAAGGTCAGATATTTCCCATCCTCCTGATGGTTAAGTTCAGATCTGTGGTTATGGGCCACTTCTATCTGGAATGTATATCCTTCACCCCCACTCCTCCTCTTCCAGCAGCATACCACCCTGGTCTGCATCCCACTTCTGGCTTGCCTCTGTCCTACACACTGAAGAAGACATTTGTTTTAGTGCGAACCCATTACACCTCATTGTTTGCCTCTGAAGCTAAGCAGGGTCGGTCCTGGTCAGTCCCTGGATGGGAGACCAGATGTTGCTGAAGTGGTGTTAGAGGGCCAGTAGGGGGAAAGTCTTCCCTCTGGTCTTAAGATCAAATCCCAATGCCCCAGGGCAGTGATGGGGACATAGCCCTGCATAGGGTGCTGTCAAAGATGGTGGATAAATTAAGATTGATAAACACCTGAGTTGAACTTAGATTTTTTATTAAGTTCCTGTCTACTTAAGGGGGTGGCTCTCCCATAGACACCAATGCGATAGCAGCTGGGTCTGGTCAACTTAGTTCATTGACTTCCATTTCGGATGAGACGTTAAACAGGTGTCCTGTCTCTCTGTGGTCACAAAGAATCCTATGGTACTTATTGTAAGAGTAGGGATGTTAAACCCGGTGTCCTGGCTAAATTCGCAACCTGTCCATATTTCGATCATGGCCACATAATCATCCACCTCGTTTCTAAAGGGCATATATCACTCCTCACCTCTCCAACTGATAGCTGATGTTTGATGAGCGTCCTGGCGCAAGTTGGTGCTATACATTAGTGGTGGATGAGGTGAGCTTCCTCCTTGCTACAGTAGGTAAAGCACTTTGGGTGTCTAGAAAAGCACTATGTAAGTCCAATAAATTATTTATGAATTATTCATATCTTTGTCTCCTTTTACCTCCCTCCCTTCCTCTAGGTCAGCCTGTGATGTGTGTGGGTGAGGAGATGGGCTGCACCTCGGCCAAGCAGGTGTTGGCCGTGCCCAGTGGTGAGGAGGGCCGCAGTAAAGCCTACAGCAATGGGGATGTTCTTTCTGGTCAGTGCTGGAAACACATTCACCTGGGTTGTGTTTAGGAGACTCAGACCATCCATTCATATCGGAACATGCTGTAAAATAAAAATGTGTGTCTCAGTAGAATATGGAATTGTATGTTAGTTTCATATGTTACAATTCTCTCTGCAATGTTAGGAACATTTCACCTCACTGAATACAACCCTGATTTACAGACAGCACACTGTGCCATCGTGCTTTACCACTCCGAGGTGGTTTCCCCTTGGTACAGATCTAGGATCAGATTCCTCTCCCCCAATCATAACCTAACCTAACCATTAGTGGGTCAAATGAAAAAACGCCATCCACACAGTGCCAATAGGGTTAACTTGGGTCGTTACAATGAAACAGCAGTTTCAGTAAATTATTCAAACCAGGAGTTCCTTACAGGGGTTGGAACCGGTTCTGGGAACAGAACAGAAACCCGCAAAATAAGTAACATTTTCAAGGAACGGAACCGGGAACGAACGTGATCCTTACTGTTCTGGTTATTTTAAAAGCATGGGAACCGGTTACAAAGCCCTTACTCTGTCACTTGGAAACGTATTCCAGTGCCTGCGTCCCTGCCTGCCAGAGGCAAATCTTTGCCAGTGTGTGTGCATGTTTAGTTACCATAGGCTACTGTACTGACGTTACCATACTGATGTTACCATAGGCTACTGTACTGACGTTACCATAGGCTACTGTACTGACGTTACCATACTGACGTTACCATAGGCTACTGTACTGATGTTACCATAGGCTACTGTACTGATGTTACCATAGGCTACTGCACTGACGTTACCATACTGGCGTTACCATACTGACGTTACCATAGGCTACTGTACTGACGTTACCATACTGGCGTTACCATACTGACGTTACCATACTGGCGTTACCGTACTGATGTTACCATAGGCTACTGTACTGACGTTACCATACTGACGTTACCATAGGCTACTGTACTGACGTTACCATAGGCTACTGTACTGATGTTACCATAGGCTACTGTACTGACGTTACCATACTGATGTTACCATAGGCTACTGTACTGACGTTACCATAGGCTACTGTACTGACGTTACCATACTGACGTTACCATAGGCTACTGTACTGATGTTACCATAGGCTACTGCACTGACGTTACCATACTGATGTTACCATAGGCTACTGTACTGATGTTACCATAGGCTACTGCACTGACGTTACAAACGTGATTCAGAAGACCGGTAAAGAGATTATTTATTAGTTGGAGAAGAATGGATTAATCTTTTCAATGCTATTTAAGGATACTATAGGCCTCGTTATCACGTTTCACGCTGGATTTATTAACTACAAAAAGGTAAAACGTGTTTAGCTAGCGAGCTCAAAAGGACATTCAAAGTTCCTCCATATAAGCCGGTCCTCCTAGGTATAATTCTACGAACCTAATTCAGATAATGCATGCCATAACAAGATGCTCAACCCTCTCTCGCTCTCTCCTCACCCGCAAAATTTCAGTCGCATCTTGCGCCATAAGGCTACACTGTCCATCACGCATGTAAACAACTAGCTTGCCTGCTCAATTCGCACTGATTAGTGAAGTAATTTAGTTAAAAGTTGTAATGTCACATTCACAAGTACAGTGAAATGCCTTTATTTCAAACTCAAAACCCAACACTGCAATAATCAATAAGAATGTAATGCTAGGGGGGCGAAAAATAAGAAGAAATATGAAGAACACAATAAGTAAATAAGCATATTATATACAGGGTCGGTTCCAATAGCACATATAGAATGTGCAGGGATACTGGAGAGGTAGATATGTATAGGGGTAAGGTGACTAGGCTTCAGGATATAAGATAAACTGAGTAGCAGCAGTTTAATGAGCTAAATGTTTTTTTTAAACTTGATTTCACAGGTTAAAAAAGGAACAGAAAGGAACCATATAAACCTGCACTTTTTGGGGGTTCGAACCGGTTCAGAACTTTATTTTGCAGTTTGGAACAGTGGAAAGGCCCACATTTGTTTGTGGTTCTGTTCAGAAAAATAATTTTGGTTCCAATCCTTGGTTCCTAATATGGGTCCCATATTTTCCATTAATACCAATCATTTTATCTTGTTCCTATTGACCTGTAAAATGAGGAACAAGAAGACCTTGTACTACTGTTATGACATTATGTTCTGATGAGGCTTGTTTATGGCTGCATGTCTGTTGTCAGGTCATTCTCTCTTTATTAGGTCATTGGCTGTGCATCATGCATCTGTTTCCCTTTCCTCTAATCTCTATGCTTAGTGTGTGTGTGTGTGTGTGTGTGTGTGTGTGAAGAGAGGGGGGGGGGGGCAGGAGCTGTCCTGCCTTCCAACCATTGTGAAAAGAGGACCTTCTTTGAACAGTTACTTTGAGCATGTCATTATTTTTGTCAAGTATTGACCTGGATGCCACTGATTGTTCTGCTGATTACCGCAGCTCCTCCTCCTCTCCTCTTATCAGGATGAACATTCGATTCCTGATCAATATAATTGATGGGGACTGTCATGGATATATGCTCTAATCAGTCATCCTCTAATCTGAAGCATGCAGATATCAAATAAAAATGTATTGTCACAAGCAAAAATAAGTTGATGTTGCTGGTAGTGTTAATGGCAAAAAATATAAATGCACTCTTGCATGTTTTTTTAACCCAAACCCCTCATACGCCCGCTCTTTCTTACAGATGAGTACAAGAAAGGTGTGGCAAGTGTGAAGTCTATAAATAGAGAAGAGGACAGACTAAACAACTGCGACCAGGACAGCACGGTGAGAAAGACTGATGTTTAGTTACTCATTCATCATACAGTTTGACACACACTTTTTCAAATCGTTTAACAAAGAATATCCTATTTTATATTTATTTAACCAGGTAGGCCAGTTGAGAACAAGTTCTGGCCAAGATAAAGCAAAGCACTGCGACACAAACAACAGAGTTACACATGGGATAAACAAACGTACAGTCAATAACACAATAGAAAAATATATATTCAGTGTGTTCAAATGTAGTAAGATTAGGGCGTTAAGGCAATAAATAGGCCATAGTGGTGAAATAACTACAATTTAGCATTAACACTGGAGTGATAGATCTGCAGAAGATGATGTGCCAGTAGAGATACTGGGGTGCAAAGGAGCAAAAAAAAAAAAAAAACAATATGGGGACGAGGTAGTTGGGTGGGCTATTTACAGATGGGCTGTGTACAGGTGCAATGATCAGTAAGCTGCTCTGACAACTTATGCTTAAAGTTAGTGAGGGAAATAAGTCTCCAGCTTCAGGGATTTTTTTGTAAGTCATTTCAGTCATTGGCAGCAAAGAACTGGAAGGAAAGGCAGCCAAAGGAGGAGTTTGATTTGTGGATGACCAGTGAAATATACAGTTGGAGTCAGAAGATTACATACATCTTAGCCAAATACATTTAACCTCAGTTTTTCACAATTCCTGACATTTAATCAAAGTAAAAATTCCCTGTCTTAGGTCAGTTAGGATCACCACTTTATTTTAAGAATGTGAATTGTCAGAATAATAGTAGAGTGATTTATTTCATCACATTCCCAGTGGGTCAGAATTGTTAAACTTGGGTCAAACATTTTGGGTAGCCTTCCACAAGCTTCCCACAATAAGTTTGGTAAATTGTGTCCCATTCCTCCTGACAGAGCTGGTGTAACTGAGTCAGGTTTGTAGGCCTCCTTGCTCACACGCACTTTTTCAGTTCTGCCCACAAATTTTCTATAGGATTGAGGTCAGGGCTTTGTGATGGCCACTACAACACTTAGACTTTGTCCTTAAGCCATTTTGCCACAACTTTGGAAGTATGCTTGGGCTCAATGTCCATTTGGAAGACCCATTTGCGACCAAGCTTTAACTTCCTGACTGATGTCTTGAAATGTTGCTTCAATATATCCACAGAATTTCCCTTCCTCATGAAGCTATCTATTTTGTGAGGTGCACCAGTCCCTCCTGCAGCAAAGCACCCCCACAACATGATGCTGCCACCCCGTGATATTTTTGATACCAGTTTCCTCCAGCATCTTCACAAGGTTCTTTGCTGTTGTTCTGGGATTGATTTGCACTTTTCGCAGCAAAGTACGTTCATTTCTAGGAGACAGAACGCGTCTCCTTCCTGAGCAGTATGACAGCTGCGTGGTCCCATGGTGTTTATACTTGTGTACTATTGTTTGTACAGATGAACGTGGTACCTTCAGGCATTTGGATATTCCTCCCAAGGATGAACCAGACTTGTGGAGGTCTACAATTTTTTTCTGATGTCTTGGCTGATTTCTTTTGATTTTCCAAAGATATCAAGCAGAGGCATTGAGTTTGAAGGTAGGCCTTGAAATACATCCACAGGTACACCTCCAATTGACTCAATGTCAATTAGCCTATCAGAAGCTTCTAAAGCCATGACATAATTTTCTGGAATTTTCCAAGTAGCTCAAAGGCACAGGCAACTTAGTGTATTTTTTTTCACCTTTATTTAAACAGGTAGGCTAGTTGAGAACAAGTTCTCATTTACACCTGCGACCTGGCCAAGATTAAGCAAAGCAGTGCGACACAAACAACACGGAGTTACTCGGAATAAACAAACAGTCAATAATATAATAGAAAAAGTCTATATACAGTGTGTGCACATGAGGTAGGACAAGGGAGGAAAGGCAATAAATAGGCCACGGTGGCGAAATAATTACAATATTGCAATTAAACACTGGAGTGATAGATGTGCAGAAGATGAGTGTGCAAGTAGAAATACTGGGGTGCAAAATAAATAAAATAACAGTATGGGGATGAGCTAGTTGGATGAGCTACTTACAGATGGGCTGTGTACAGGTGCAGTTATCTGTGAGCTGCTCTGACAGCTCATGCTTAAAGTTAGAGAGGGAGATATAAGACTCCAGCTTCAGTGATTTTTGCAGTTCGTTCCAGTCATTGGCAGCAGAGAACTGTAAGGAAAGGCGGCCGAAAGGAGGAATTGGCTTTGGGGGTGACCAGTGAAATATACCTGCTGGAGCGCGTGCTAAGGGTGGGTGCTGCTGCTTTACCTAGCAAAGACTTATAGATGACCTGGAGCCAGTGGGTTTGGCGACAAATATGAAGCGAGGGCCAGCCAACGAGAGCATACATGTCACAGTGTTGGGTAGTATATGGGGCTTTGGTGACAAAATGGATGGCACTGTGATAGACTACATCCAATTTGCTGACTAGAGTGTTGGAGGCTATTTTGTAAATGACATTGCCGAAGTCGAGGATCGGTAGGATAGTCAGTTTTACGAGGGTATGTTTGGCAGCATAAGTGAAGGATGCTTTGTTGCGAAATAGGAAGCTGACTCTAGATTTAACTTTGGATTGGAGATGTTTGATGTGAGTCTGGAAGGAGAGTTTACAGTCTAACCAGACACCTAGGTATTTGTAGTTGTCCACATATTCTAAGTCAGAACCGTCCAGAGTAGTGATGCTGGATGGGCGGGCAGGTGCGGGCAGCGATAGGTTGAAGAGCATGCATTTAGTTTCTTGCATTTAAGAGCAGTTGGAGGCCACGGAAGGAGAGTTGTATGGCATTAAAGCTCATCTGGAGGGTTGTTAACACAGTGTCCAAAGAAGGGCCAGAAGTATACAGAATGGTGTCGTCTACGTAGAGGTGGATCAGAAAATCACCAGCAGCAAGAGCGACATCATTGATATATATATACAAAAGAAAAGAGTCGGCCCGAGAATTTAACGCTGTGGCACCCCCATAGAGACTGCCAGAGATCCGGACAACAGGCCCTCCGATTTGACACACTGAACTCTATCTGAGAAGTAGTTGGTGAACCAGGTGAGGCAGTCTTTTGAGAAACCAAGGCTGTTGAGTCTGCGGATAAGAATGTGGTGATTGACAGAGTCGAAAAGACTTCTCCAGGTCAATGAAGACGGCTGCACAGTACTGTCTTTTATCGATGGCGGTTATATTGTTTAGGACGTGGCTGAGGTGCACCCATGACCAGCTCGGAAACCAGATTGCATAGCAGAGAAGGTACGATGGGATTCGAAATGGTCGGTAATCTGTTTGTTAACTTGGCTTTCGAAGACTTTATAAAAAGGCAATGTAGGATAGATATAGGTCTGTAACAGTTTAGGTCTAGAGTGTCTCCCCCTTTGAAGAGGGGGATGACCACGGCAGCTTTCCAATCTTTAGGGATCTCAGACGATACGAAAAAAGGTTTAACAGACTAGTAATAAGGGTTGCAACAATTGCGGTGGATCATTTTAGAAAGAAAGGGGGGGTCAAGATTGTCTAGCCCAGCTGATTTGTAGGGGTCCAGATTTTGCAGCTCTTTCAGAACATTAGCTATCTGGATTTGGGTGAAGGAGAAGTGGGGGTACAGAGCTGTTGGCCGGGGTAGGGATAGCCAAGTGGAAAGCATGGCCAGCTGTAGAAAAATGCTGGTCATCTTGCCGACCCCTATGAGGTCATTGATAAAATCCCAGATCTGTTTTGCCAACCCCTATGAGGTCATTGATAAAATTCCAGATCTGTTTTGCCGACCCCTATGAGGTCATTGATAAAATCCCAGATCTGTTTTGCCAACCCCTATGAGGTCATTGATAAAATCCCAGATCTGTTTTGCCAACCCCTATGAGGTCATTGATAAAATCCCAGATCTGTTTTGCCAACCCCTGAGGTCATTGATAAAATCCCAGATCTGTTTTGCCAACCCCTATGAGGTCATTGATAAAATCCCAGATCTGTTTTGCCAACCCCTATGAGGTCATTGATAAAATCCCAGATCTGTTTTGCCGACCCCTATGAGGTCATTGATAAAATCCCAGATCTGTTTTGCCAACCCCTATGAGGTCATTGATAAAATCCCAGATCTGTTTTGCCAACCCCTATGAGGTCATTGATAAAATCCCAGATCTGTTTTGCCAACCCCTATGAGGTCATTGATAAAATCCCAGATCTGTTTTGCCAACCCCTGAGGTCATTGATAAAATCCCAGATCTGTTTTGCCAACCCCTATGAGGTCATTGATAAAATCCCAGATCTGTTTTGCCAACCCCTATGAGGTCATTGATAAAATCCCAGATCTGTTTTGCCGACCCCTATGAGGTCATTGATAAAATCCCAGATCTGTTTTGCCAACCCCTATGAGGTCATTGATAAAATCCCAGATCTGTTTTGCCGACCCCTATGAGGTCATTGATAAAATCCCAGATCTGTTTTGCCGACCCCTATGAGGTCATTGATAAAATCCCAGATCTGTTTTGCCGACCCCTATGAGGTCATTGATAAAAATATAAAGTTCTAAGGAGATGTGTTCCATTACAAAATGTGGATACTTAATATATTGGCCAGAACATCTATTAAAATCACATTTGTATTTTTCACATGGTCCGAATACAACAGGTATTTGACCTTACAGTCAAGTCCTTACTTACAAGCTCTAAACCAAATAATGCAGTTAAAGAAAAAATGAATAAATAAAAGTAACAAATATTTGAGCAGCAGTATCAGTGATAGCCCTGTGTGTGTTTCAGGAGAATACTGCCCTGCTCACCACGGTCCAACAAACAGACGACACAGGATCAAATGGCAATGGGAAAACACAGTAAGCTCAACCAACTATTTTTGTTGTCATTCGGTCACTCACAATGCAGGGTTTTCCCTCTCCATCCCTGAACTAACAGTGTTGAATTGGAACTGTCTTGTTCCTTTCTCCACAGGATTCATTCTTCAGAGAGCCAGCAGGAGTTCTTCAGGATGCTGGATGAGAAGATAGAAAAGGTGAGAGTTCAATGACCTCATAGGGGTCGGCAAGACGACCAAATTGATTTTTACCAATGACCTCATAGGGGTCGGCAAGACGGCCAAACAGATCTGGGATTTTAGCAGTGACCTCATAGTGGTCGGCAAGACGACCAAACAGATCTGGGATTTTAGCAGTGACCTCATAGGGGTCGGCAAGACGACCAAACAGTGTCTGTGTGGGGGTGGTTAGATCAGTGTCTGGGGAGGACTTCATTCTATTCTATCTTCTGCTTTGCTTTTTCAGGGGCAGGACTACTGCTCAGAGGAAGAGGATATGACATAGCACTGAGGTCCACCATCTGCTCCCCTGAGAGGAAGGATTTGTCCAATGGCACGGACAGGCCTGTACCACATAACCCTTACCCAACAGCCCTCTTCCTTTTAGACCATTTTGAGGATGGAGGGGGAGACACATTGACCCAAACCAAGCACCTTTGCCCGGCCCTGTGTCTATACCTACAACCCTGGCTCCCCGTAACAGATCTACAGAGTCCAATGCGACAATGTTTTACCCCCAAAGGAGCAATGTTACAAGACATGGCCAGGACTACTTTCAGCACCAGTCCTATTATACTGAGCGGCTCTCAAAGTCTGTCGCCATGGTAACCATGGACAATAAGTACAGCAGCCGCTCGGCTCTGTGACTGTGGTCCATTAAAAGACAACGGAGGTCCAGTCATTTTGAACCCATGGATTGACTGAGACCAGTCCATCATGGTTATTTGTAATGGCTTAAAGGAACATTTGTCATTCCTCATCTGATTGGATGATGAACAATGGAGGTAATTGGGAGGGCAGAGGAAAATGAATCTGGGAATTATTCCTGGGTCGTATTCATTAGGCACTAAATGGAAGAAAACAGACTGAAACAGGGAAGAACTACTAATAAGAAACACTAGTTGACATTTTCTGTTGCAAAACATTTGGCTACGGTGTGCCTTAATGAATGCAATCCAGGTGGCTGAAACCTTCACTGCATTGCAGATAGAAACTTAAAGTAATAGAGCTGGGGATTCTCCCATCATCGTATTGTATCATTGATTCTCTTATCAGTGTCTCTCTATGTAGCGTATTTCTATCCGCAATGTTCTGAGCGTGTCACCCCAATGAACACACACCTTGAGGGGAAACCGGGGTTACTTACTTCCTGCATTCCAGGATACTTTTTGAATTTTCTTTTCTACAGTATGCTCAAAGTGCATTCGGAAAGTATTCTGACCCCTTCACTTTGTCCACATTTTATGACGTTAGTCTTATTCTAAAATTGATACATGTCAATTTTAGAATAAGACTAACGTCATAAAATGTGGACAAAGTGAAGGGGTCTGAATACTTTCCTCATCAATCTATACACAATACTCCATAATGACAAAGCGAAAAACTGATTTAGACATTTTTGCAAATGTATTCAAAATAAAATGCAGAAATACCTTATTTACATAAGTATTCAGACCCTTTGCTATGAGACTCGAAATTGAGCTCAGGTGCATTCTGTTTCCATTTATCATCCTTGAGATTTTTCTGCAACGTGATTGGAGTCCACCTGTGGTAAATTCCAAAACATTTCTGCAGCATTGAAGGTCCCCAAGAACACAGTGGCCTCCATTCTTAAATGGAAGAAGTTTAGAAACACTACTCTTCCTAGAGCTGGCCACCCGGCAAAACTGATCAATCGGGGGAGAAGGGCCTTGGTCAGGGAGGTGACCAATAACCTGATGGTCACTCTGACAGCCCCAGAGTTCCTCTGTGGAGATGGGAGAACCTTCCAGAAGGACAATCATCTCTGCAGCACTCCACCAATCAGGCTTTTATGGTAGCGTGGCCAGACAGAAGCTACTCCTTAGTAAAAGGCACATGACAGCCCGCTTGGAGTTTACCAAAAGGCCCCTAAAGGACTCCCAGACCATGAAACAAGATTCTCTCGTCTGATGAAACCAAGATTGAACTCTTTGGACTGAATGCCAAGTGTCATGCCTGGAGGAAACCAGGCACCGCTCATCACCTGGCCAATACCATCCCTATGGTGAAAGCATCATGCTGTGGGGAGGTTTTTCAGCCACAGGGACTAGCCTCCCAGGCAGGATTGAGGGAAGGATTAACAGAGCAAAGTACAGAGAGAGCCTTGATGAAAACCTGTTCCAGAGCGCACAAGACCTCAGAATGGGGAAAGGTTCACTTTCCAACAGGACAACAACCCATAGCACACAGTTTTTGCTTTGTCATTGTAGGGTATTGTGCGTAGATTGATAATGGGGGGGGATTTAATCCCTTTTAGAATAAGGCTGGAACATAACAAATTGTGGAAAAAGTGAAGGGGTCTGAATACTTTCCGAATGCACCGTGATTCATAGTCGGCCCATGTCTTCTTACTTTACTACGTAGGGTATTCTTGTTTAATGTCAATGCTCAGGGTTGAAGTGTTCTAGTCATTGTTGTTTTGTAGTCGAGCCTACCTCTTCATTAGGCTTTGTTGCACCAATTGTACACACACACACAGCACTCTGCTGTCAGTATCAGTTCTTACCTGTTAATAAGACCACATCAGTGTTCAGTCTAAAGACAGTATACTGTATAAGGAGCATAGTCAGATTATGTAGTGCTCTTTGCATTTGTTGTCATGCTCATTTTTCATGTTCAATTAATAGTTTTTCTAGTAAAATGTGTTTTCAGGTCACTGTAATATAATTTGTCAAACAAAATGGTTTCTCATTTGGTCCTTGTGGTGTTACTAATACCTCGTAATGCACAGGCACATCCATCATTGTGTTTACTGTTGTCTCTATCTGTCAATGTCAAATGACGGTCTAGCAATATCATTGAGGCATCCATGGTAGTTGTCATGCCCTCTACAGTTTAAAAATCACAACTGCACTTAAAGTAAATGGGTATGGAGTCAGCACAAAACAAAGCAGTGTTACAGTAACTATAACCAGCTGAACGAGTTCTAAGTGGTGTCTGTGGATACGGCAGTCTGCTACATAAGCATGTATTGCTTCATGGATGTACTGTATGGAGATTTCATTCAATACAACTTATGTATCCTCTGGCAATTTTATGTCCAACTGCAATCCAGTGTCTGATTGATTGTCTGTCAATTGTCCGAGAAGCTATAACACAAACCCTCTGGCCCACAGAGACTGTCCCACAGAGACTGTGGCACCTTGTAAAGGCAGTTATGGCCATGGCAATATTTGTCATATTTCTCTTGACGCAGTCTCTCAGGGTCTGTCATACTTTATGTAGGCTAGCTGTTGAGCCTTAAGAAAGTTGCTATGCCCAGCTTCCCAAAAACAGTTCAGAAACGGAGCAATGAAGCTAGGCACGCCCTGCCAAATTTAAGGAAACCACTTGCACTTTGGTTCATCATTACGAGACCACAACAGCCTGCCATTCAGTCTGTGGTTCTCTCCTGGTCACTGCAGAGTTCATTACCAGACCATAGCGGTCTACTAACGGTCACTGTGGTTCTGCTGCGGGTCAATGTTGCTGGCGTCTTTTGCGGTGTTGCCGGCGGCCCTGGTCCTGGATGCCCACGGGGGGGTCAGGGGTCAGCAGGCCATCACACATCCTCTGGTAGACAAGGCTGGAGTCAGATGCCACCACACACAGGAGCATGGGCGAGCCTCTGGCCAGCACTGACCGCACACTAGGAAAGGGAGAAGAGGTCAGAGATGGACCAAATCATAGATATGTATAAAGAAATAATCCTACATTGAAGAAAATACACAAATCACACTCCAGTTTCAGTTCGCCTACATTCTTTGGGGGCGGCTGCATTCTTTATCCGCTGGTGTTCCGCAAGTGTTGCAAAATGTTGATTCGTGGCGTAATCTAACATTGGGTCAATTCCATTTCAATGACAGTCAACAAATTCCTATTCCAAATGTTCCTCATTGAAAAGTTGGGTACTTCCTGAACTGACTAGAATTTAAATGGAATTGACTGCAACCCTGTAGCATAGCATCAGTCTTATTTCTGTACATTAACTCATTCCTTTATGTTCCCTGCATTTGGAGGTCTTATAGTGGGTATTCGATAAAGAGGCCCAGTCTTATCTCACCTTCTGTGGCTCAGGCCTCTGTGTACAGGTAGTGGGAGCACCGTCTGAGTGGGCTCTCCTTCCTTCTCCCTTCCCTCCAGCAACACCAGTCGCAGCTCAGAGCACCCCACTCCACTCACCTCCTTCCACTGACGCACTGTAATGGAAAGGACAGAGATGACTCGCTGGCTAGCTAGCTAATGTGGGCACAGTCAGGAGCATGAGAAGTAACTTGCTATACACTAGGTACACCTGGCTAATAATAGGTTTTCATTGCAAAGTACTTAGTTTACATTTTATGTAGGTTTATCCAACTGATATCATCTGTAGCACTAGCCCTTGCATGTCCCCTTTTGCCTTGTGGGAAATGCCCCGACGTTGCCCAAATGCTCTGTCAAAACGCAAATATACCTCACCCGCAATATGGTTTTGGAACTAAGATTTTTTTTTTTTAAATGCAAAATGTAAACATTTTTCAACTACTCCACAAATTTCTTTTTAAACTATAGTTTTGCCAAGTCGGTTAGGACATCTACTTTGTGCATGACACAAGTCATTTTTCCAACAATTGTTTACAGACAGATTATTTAACTTTTAACTCACTGTATCACAATTCCAGTGGGTCAGACATTTACATACACTAGGTTGACTGTGCCTTTACACAGCTTGGAAAATTCCAGAAAATGTCATGGAAGCTTCTGATAGGCTAATTGACATCATTTGAGACATCATTTGAGTCAACTGGAGGTGTACCTGTGGATGTATTTCAAGGCCTACCTTCAAACTCAGTGCCTCTGCTTGAAATGGAAAAATCAAAAGTAAAAATCAAGAGCAATTTCCAAATGCCTGAAGGTACCACGTTCATCTGTACAAACAATAGTACGCGAGTATAAACACCACGGGACCACACAGCCGTCATACCGCTCAGGAAGGAGACGCGTTCTGTCTCCTGGAGATGAACGTACTTTGGTGCAAAAATTGCAAATCAATCCCAGAAGAACAGCAAAGGATCTTGAAGATGCTGGAGGAAACAGGTACAAAAGTATCTACATCCACGAGTCTTATAACTGCATAACTTCAAAGGCCGCTCAGCAACTAAGAAGCCACTGCTCCAAAACTGCCATAAAAAAAAGACTACGGGTTGTAACTGCACATGGGGACACAGATCATACTTTTTGGAGAAATGTCCTCTAGTCTGAAGAAACAAACCTTTTGGCAATAATGACCATCGTTATGTTTGGAGGAAACGGGGAGGCTTGCAAGCTGAAGAACACCATCCCAACCGTGAAGCACAGGGGTGGCAGCATCATGTTGTGGGGAGCTTTGCTGCAGGAGGGACTGGTGCACTTCACAAAATAGACGGCACCATGAGGAAGGAAAATTATGTGGATATATTGAAGCAACATCTCAAGACTTCAGTCAGGAAGTTAAAGCTTGGTCACAAATGGGTCTTCCAATTGGACAATGACCCTGAGCTTACTTCCAAAGTTGTGGCAAAATGGCTTAAGGACAACAAAGTCAAGGTATTGGAGTGACCATCACATAGCCCTGACCTCAATTATATAGAACATTTGTGGGCAGAACTGAAAAAGCGTGTATGAGCAAGGAGGCCAACAAACCGGACTCAATTACACCAGCTCTGTCAGGAGGAACGGCCCATAATTCACCCAACTTATTGTGGGAAGCTTGTGGAAGGCTACCTGAAACATTTGACCCAAGTTAAACAATTTAAAGGCAATGCTACCAAATACTAATTGAGTGCATGTAAACTTCAGACCCACTGGGAATGTGATGAAAGAAATAAAAGCTGAAATAAATCAATCATTCTCTACTATTATTCTGACATTTCACATTCTTAAAATAAAGTGGTGATCCTAACTGACCTAAGACAGGGAATTTTTACTAGGATTAATGTCAGAAATTGTGAAAAACTGGGTTTAAATGTAATTGGCTAAAGCGTATGTAAACTTCCGACTTCAACTATAATATATACACACACACCTTTATTTATTTTTTATCCCATCCCCACAGGAGACCTTTTGTCTTTAGGTAGTCCGTCATTGTAAATAAGAATTTGTTCTTAACTGATTTGCCTTGTGAAATCAAATCGTACAAAATTGCATGGCAGTTGCAGGGCATTCTGTGTGGTGCATAGGTTGGATTTATCGAAGGTATGAGTCAAACATTCAGATGATACTGCATACTATTTTGCGCAATAACGCGGTCGATGTGATCGAGGCTTTAACACGTGCTGGAAATATGGAATGGTCCAATGGAAATGTGAGCGCAAGGAGAGAGGATGTGTCATACCTCGACTGGAGGTTGACTTTACAGCCGGCTGTAAAGTCAGCCTTTTTAGCAAAGTTACAGCCGGCTGTAAAGTCAGCCTCCAGTCGAGGTATGACACATCCTCTCTCCTTGCGCTCACATTTCCATTGGACCATTCCATATTTCCAGCACGTGAGTCTCCATACATTAAGTGGATCTTTTGTATTTGAAAGTGAATATCTTGGTAGTATGAAAGTTACAAATGTTTCCAAACCCGTATTGCATGCGTTTTGAAACGTTAAAACAGAGCGTCGGGATTGTAGTTCACATTGAGCTGTCCTCCATACCTTCAGCTGAAAACCCAAAAGTGGGCCGGATGTAAAGCCCCCTTGGGTAGCACTCGCCTGAAAGGTCAAGTAGCTAGCTTGTGATGATGCAAAAACAGAGTTGATTGTCGATCCAATTCATGGTTAACTCACCTTCAGATAGATCCAGGTACACCAAGAAAGCTGCATGGACTTGAGCACTGTCCCCAACATCTAGGTTCATCAGATGTTGGTACTATGAGCATGAGGGTAAAAGTTTAAAACGTTAGCTAGTACTGCATCAGTTGGTGCAACATTGGTGCATCGGTTATTGTTGTTGTTCATGACTAACGTCAGCTAGGACATGTTTGTTGATGACACTTACCGTTGGATGCTGTAAAATCCAGTTAGGGGGAAGTGGTTTCTCAATTACATCCTCGTCTGTTTTCTTCGTCAACTCCGACATATTTCCTCGTCTATATTTTGTAAATCACTTTAAATCCCACACATACCCTGTGACGCTGACAACGTGTGAAATTTCCTCACTCCCATTTAGAACGCTAAAGTACTGCAATGTAAACGGTCCGGGTGATTTTTTTTTGCCGGTATTATAAGTTCCGTGGCACTTCTAACTCCCTTTCTTTAGGTAGATATGGAGATGTGTTTTATTTATGATTTATTTATTTTTTAAATGAAAAAAAGTTAAACTAACAAAATCAAATATTTGATTAGGTGTAAAACTTCAGTAATAAGCGGTTAGTGTGGACAACCTAATCATGGACCTGGTCTACAGCACCAGACAGGCAGGTGCTTCTTCTCATAGATCTGAGTCTCTTTAGTTAAATGTATGCCTTGGGAGAGTAACTTCTTTCTGAAAAACTGCATTGCTATTCTACGTGCCAATTGTATTTATTGTAGTAAGTGAGCTTACACTTAATAGTTAGTCAGTACTTGTGGTTTCAGTGAAAAAGAGAACACATTTGCAAAGAAATTACACATTTAATGTAATTATACAACTACAAATACCTAGGTGTCTGGTTAGACTGTAAACACTCTTTACAGACTCACATTAAGCATCTCCAATCCAAATTTAAATAGAATTAAAATTAGCTTCCTATTTCACAACAATGCCTCCTTCACTCATGCTGCCAAACATACACTCATAAAATTGACTATCCTACCGATCCTTGACTTCTGTGATGTCATTTACAAAATAGCCTCCAACACTCTACTCAGCAAATTGGATGCAGTCTATCACAGTGCCATCAATTTTGTCACCAAAGTCCCATATACCACCCACCATTGCGATCTGTATGCTCTCGTTGGCTGGCCCTCGCTTCATATTTGTCGCCAAACCCACTGGCTCCAGGTAATTTGTAAGTCTTTGTTAGGTAAAGCCCCGCCTTATCTCAGCTCACTGGTCACCATAGCAGCACCCACCTGTAGCATGCGCTCCAGCAGGTATATTTCACTGGTCACCCCCAAAGCCAATTCCTCGTTTAGCCGCCTTTCCCAACAGTTCTCTGCTGCCAATGACTGGAATGAATTGCAAAAATTACTGAAACTGGAAACACTTATCTCCCTCACTAGCTTTAAGCACCAGCTGTCAGAGCAGCTCATAGATCACTGCACCTGTGCATAGCTCATCTGTAAATAGCCCATCCAACTACCTCATCCCCATACTGTTATCTATTTGATTTATTTTGCTCCTTTGCACCCCAGTATCTCTACTTGTACACTCATCTTCTGCACATCTATCACTCATGTTTAATTGCTATATTGTCATTATTTCGCCACTATGGCCTATTTATTGCCTCACCTCCGTTATCCTACCTCATTTGCACACACTGTATACAGACTTTTTCTATTGTATTATTGACTGTATGTTTGTTTATTCCATGTGTAACTCTGTGTTGTTGTTTGTGTTGCACTGCTTTGCTTTATCTTGGCCAGGTCGCAGTTGTGAATGAGAACTTGTTATCAACTAGCCTACCTGGTTAAATAAAGGTGAATTAAAATAAAAAATAAGGAACATTCTTTCTCAATGTTAAAAACAATGATAAAAAGTTAACAACACACAAGAAAAAAATACTATTTTGCTTGGAAGGGGTATGTGGTTTTCATCTGCCTGAGCAACTCAGTGAGCCTGAAAAATAAAGACAAAAAAATAAGGGGGAAAAACAGTTATTTACAACTGTGTTGACAGAATGTCTTGCTACGATATTAGTGAACTGAAATACAGAATAACAGTACAACAGTGACTAGTAATGTTTACAGGCTCCTTCTCCTTTCCTCTGCCCCTCT